>NC_137975.1:13561612-13773161 GCF_963924665.1 Micromys minutus | reverse complement strand
GTAATAGAGATGCCAAGCGGAATGAATGAAAAGCGCTATTGGAATCCATTAGCGCCCTTTTGTTTTTAAATCAGTCATTTCTTGTGAATAACCAACTCTACACTTCTTGACCCTAGCTCCAGGTGATAACTGTGGGCTAGTATCACAAGGCATTAATCTGACTTACTGTGTAATTAGCAGTGCAGCCGGGAGCTTATTTGGGTTTTCTAAATGCAGAAGCTGGTGTCCTTTCAAGCCAGACAGTGGGTGATAAACATACAAATGGCTAAAATAGCCTTGGTGAGTCTCATTTTCATACTGTATTGACCACTGTGGAATTATCCGTCTTCCGTCCAGGTTATTTGGGATTTTTATATTGTGTCTTTACTACTTTCTGCCATGTTTGCTGTTTTTTCTTTAAAGATGTCTTCCTACCCCAGGTTTGACATCAGGACTAAATATTATCCCAAAGGTAGATTTATAAAAGGATTTAGTTCAATTATACCACTTTTAAAGCATTTCAAAATCCACCGAGTCATCAGCCAAATCACACCAATGTCACGTTTTGCTTCCCAACCAGCCCCACCTAATCTGTCAATCAGCTATAATTGATTAGAGGTAGCCATTACTCTGATAATTAGTACAGGGTTTAGGAGTAGCTTAGATCTGTGCCTTTGGGATGCCAGCAAAATTGTCATTGGTGCAGAATTCTAGCCACAGGAATTCTATTTAATTATATTCCAGAAAGAAGCATTTAGACAACCCAGACAAATATTCATTTCCTTTTTAAAATTACACTTTATTTAATTAGTTAATTAATTAATTGTGTCTGTGACAGTACACAAGTGGAAGTCAGAGGATAAAGGAGTTGGGTCTCTTCTCCATCATGTGGGTCCTGGGGATCAAACGCAGATGAAAAGCTCTTTTACCCACGAGCCATCTTGCAGGCCCGAAACACACATTTCTTCTTTCACTGCATTTTCTATAAATGTGATAGCTTTGTCATGAGACAAAGCTGCATTTGCCTCCAAACCCTGTAACAAGGAACATATCCATTACAGACACATCTACAATACACACACACACACACACACACACACACACACACACACCTGATTTACAAGGTAGGAACAAGGCGGTTTTGCCACAGCACGGTAGCATCTAAAGCAAGCAGAGCCACATGACCTGAGATGCTTTAATATTGCCCCATAAATCCCCCGAGACATCTTTAAGAAGAAGCCACTCTACGTCTTCCCGCCTATGATCATCTGCTTCCACACCAGGACGAACAACATTATCCTCATCCGCAGAAAGAGGAGAGAGGAGGCTGCCCTCCATTCGGGGCTTTCTCCTTAATGTTGTACTGACAGGTGTAAGATTAACTTTGTTAGGTGTCTAGCCACTCATGCAAGCTAAATTAAATTAATGGAACAAATTTCTCTCATAATTAAGATAAAAATTCATGTCAGCTGTAACCTTGCTGTACACTAATTATATACAAATGATTTATCATCTGCTTCGCCCAGAATATTAATCCTTACCTCATTGATAACTGCAGTCAGTGTTAAGAGATGAAAGTTGATTAAATATGACAGATTAGGCAACCACAGCCCTTGGTGCCGGCGCTACAGTGAAACCAATAACGTTCAAGTCGCTCTCTGTGTTTCAAACGCATTCCCATGGAAACAGATGCATGCTTAATGAAGGGTGTTGAGATTATTTTCAATAATGACTGATATTGGAACAGTGGGCAGAGCTAATCAATAACAATTAGCCACTTAGCCTGCTAAAGACATGGTTAGAGAAAACAGGTCATTTACACATTAGTGGGACCTTATCCAAAGACGAATACTCTGTAATGTCTCTATGCTATATCATGTGTGAGGATGTGTCTCTTTTTTTTTTTCCCCTGCGTGGGAGGGGTTCATGGCGGAGGGGTGGTATTGTGCCAAGCGCCCTCCTGTCGCCTCTTAGCTCCTGCTTATGAAATGAGCGATTGATGTTGCCAGCGGTTCTTTGGTGCTCTGAAGAGAGCTGCCAAGTGTATCAGGAAAAGTCCAAAGGCGACTGTGACCATGAAACTAATATTGCTTTGTAGGGATTTGGTTTGAGGAAAACTTCGCTGCCAAGGCGTAACTCAATTGTACAGAAAATTCTTTTGATCCTTCACTGTAGGCTCCGACATTTAATTTTAAAGAATCCAAGATGAGTCGTGAAGATATTTAAGGAAAACCTCCTCTTTGGACTCCCCTCATACCCGCCGCAAAGTATTTTAATAACATAAATTTAATAATAGATCTGGTTTCCAAGTCTATTTGGAAATTTGCACTTTTATTTTGTATTAATTTGAATCACCCCAGGAGTCAAGATCTTGTAATGCTAATTACTTATAGAGACTCCCAGGATTCCTACCCTGACAGTCAGCTTGGAGAAATCCCAACTCCCTGGGCCAAAAAGTGTTAATAAAAAGTGATTAGCTACTCAGGTCGAGCCCCATTATAATAATGTATTATAGCTCCCTTGAATGGGCTATGCGCATTCTCATTTCTCTGAATGAAGAAAATGGTTGAGGGAGATGAAAACCTGAGCAGTTCAGCCTGCATTGTTATCCAAAGAATCAAGCTTTTAAAAATAAAAGAGAAGGCTCTTTCTTTCGACCTCTTACGTTTCCAGACTCACTGGGCATATCCCCCTGTCTAGTTCATCTATTTGTTCTGGTGTGGGAAGCTACGTGTGAACGCATGCAGGGGGATTATGCCAAACCTAAGAGGCTACGTGCGTGAGGATTTTTTTTTTTTAAGAAAAGATTTATTTGTATTTGTATTTATGTGCATGTGTCTGTTTCTAAATACGAGTGTGAACGTGATTGCAGAGCCCATAGCGGCCAGAAGAGGGCGTCTGATCTCCCTAGAGCTGACATTTACAGCGTTGTGGGCCACCAGTGCGGATCCTCTGGAAGAGCAGCGTGTGGAGAAATGGTGTGTGAGCTATTTCTGCAGCTCCCGTTAGAAGCTTGATACTTAAATAGAGCGCACAGTATTTGCCTTCTTTTAGTCTCCTGGGACAGACACTCTTTACTCAAACCATCAGCCACAGGGTACCCACACAGATGCTAATAAAGCTGGAACTATATTTATTGTGACGGAACAAAAATGGATCCTAAACTCCCCAAGTCAAGTGCAGCCAACAGGAAATGGGTTGACACATTTCCATCAGGAAGGCAAACGGCATGTCAGATTCTTGAATGATTGCGGGTCATTTCAGCTCTGCCTTAGCATCTTGATAAATAAATAAATATAGAAGACCTATAAAGACCACTCTACAGAAAGCACATCTTAATACGCTCCCATGAATCTATGAATCCATCCCATATCTCACCCCTCCCCCACCCCCCAAAACTAAACAAAAACCCCAACCTTTTGCTACATTTAAAGTGATGATAGAATAAGATTGTATTTTGGCAATTAAACTGGGGTTCCATTAGTTTCCATAGTTGTTCTTATTGGAGTGTATGTTTGTTATATTTCCTTTTACTGTTTTAGTTCATTGGTTGTTATTGTTTTGGTGGTGGTGGCAGTGGCTGCGGCGGTGATGGTGGTGGTGAGTGTACAAGCTCATGTGTGGAGGTCAGAGGACAACTTCAAGAAGCCCATTTCATCCTCCTCCCTCTCTATGGGTCCTGGGGATTGAACTCAGGTAATCAAGTCTCATGGCAACTTGAGCATCCATTTTGTTGGCCCTGTTTACAGTCTTTCTGAAAGTAACATGGTCCGCTCTTAGTGCTGAAGGGCATGAGTCCTTGCTATCCCGTACCCAGTTTCAGCCCCCAACATCTACCCAGACTGGAAATAGAGTCGGGGCAATTACCCTTTCTCGACCTTCTGAACAACACAATTATTGGGAAGATAATAAGATTATCCAGGCTTTTGCCTCTTCAAACGATACGGAGGAATTCTGACTGAACGCCGTCTCATATGCATTCATCTTTAAAACAAACAAGGAAAGTGAAAATGTGTTTTTGAGCTAATGAGAACCACGAGACAGGCTGTAGATACATTTTCTCACTTGCCTAATGAGCAAAGTGACAGCATGGCGTTCACAGTTGAGTAATTCTCTCAGCCAGCAGCAAATGCAGAAGCTGTGTGCTTGCAGCCGGTTGCAGGGGGCGGGGAGGGGGGTGGTCTGAGATGTGATAAACATACCCTGATTCTGCTGGCCAGAGTAAGTTATCACCCAGAGAGGAAGTCTTTTCCTCCACGAGAAAATTGAACTAGGGAAACAAACAAACAAACATCAAAGGCATTTCCCATGCGACTTACTTTCAATTAGAATTGAATTAAAACAGTCGGCAGGAGAAAAGAGAAAAGATCACTCTTTCCATATCAGGGCAGCTACCTGGTAGCTTAAGGGTAGGACTAAGGATGAGGACCGCAATGACCCCACCCACCAGGGTTTGGCACCTCCCCTCTGAGGGCTTCCCTATCGTGCAGACTTAGTCCCCAGGGAAAGTGAGAACTCTGAGCTAAAACTAAGGGCAGTTGAGGTGGTGAGGGAGGGGGGTGTGTGGATGAGAGAGGACAGTGAATTTTTGTGGAGAGAATCATGGGCTGAGGGGGGGAGTCTTTAAACTCCTTTATTTTTTTGCTAGGAAACTGTTCCCCAGGATGATCCTTTCCGGATCCTCTTGTCAGCTTTGGAAACGGCTGTGTTCCTCAGTAAAGGGGAACAGGCTGAGGTCTCAAAGGCTAAGCATCTTGCTTTGGCTCTCCTGGCTAGCAAAGGGAAGAGTGGGATTCCCATTCAGTCTGCCTGGCTTCAAAATCCAGGGTGTAGGTTGATGTCTACGTGCAGGTGAGGGCTGGTACTAGTTAGGTTACGGCGACACATGATTGGACAACAGAGAGTGGGGCGGGATCAAAGTTTTAGTAAGGCAGAAGAGAGAGAAAGCAAGAGATTCAAGGGGCAACATGGAAGCAGATGTGGATGTTTCTCTTGGTGCATCTCTATATGGATAAAGGTTGTTATAAAAATTTTATAAGAGATGCAATTGTACAGGATCATTTATTTGACTTACCTAGGTGGGCAAATTATATCATACCAATTGGATCAGAGTATTTTGGTGTGTTCTTTGATGTAGCGACTTAATTGAGTTCAAAGAGGGTATAGTGGCAAGACTCACAAAGCCTGCCATGGAGTTAGGATGTGTGTGCAAGGCTTGGCAACAACCAGCCAAGGGAACAACATGCTGGGGTGGTCATGGTCCACCCGGACAGAAACAGCTAGGGCAGGTGGATAGGACCACATGGAGAAGGCAGATTTCGGATCACTGGCTCCACACTGGAGCGGCTCTTGTGGAGTGAGTGCTCCCATAGAGTGAGACCCCGCAGGACAGATAGCAACACACAGGATCCATTCTCTTCACAAAATTGAGACTCATTTATTCCCCAGGAAGCTGACACAGGGCAAAGCGTATGGCTGGTGGGATGGCTCAGTGGGTAAGCAGCACTTTCTGCAAGCCTGACGGCCCAAGTTCAAACCCCAGGACTCTCACAATAGAAGAAAACAACCAACTTTAAATGCCACGGTGCACAGAACAACACAGACATGCTTAAACAAACACACACAAAGAGTTTATATATGTGTTAGATTCATACATGATGCTTATACACATTTATGGGGGTACAGTACTATCTTTCTACTGGTATACAATGAGCAAACCAGAGTAAGCAGGATTTCTGTTTCCTAAAGCAACATTTCCATGTATTCAAAGCCTTCGGACTCTTCTAATCGTTTATAAATACTCAGAAATTAGTGAAAGATTTGAGAGCTCGGATTCAATCCCCAGCGCTAAACAAAAGCACTATGGTGGCCTACAATTCCAATTCCAACCTGGGGGGGTAGAGGAGAAAGGTTATCCTTGGGTTATTGTAAGAGGGAGGCTAGCCTGAGATACATAAGGTCTTGAAAAAGAAGGGGGGAAGGGGAAGAGAGGGAGGGGGAAAATTACAGGAGATTATAGACACCTTATTGTACCCCAGAGTTCTAATAGAACTGGTCTAGAATCCATTTCCCATTGTCCGTCCTCCCCCAGGCACCATTTCCAAGGCTCCTCATATTCCTTTCCCATTTCCCCCCCAGTATCGACTTTCCCACAGGTGAGCATGTGGTGCCCAACCCTCTGTAACCGGTTTATTCTACTTAACATAGTGTCTTTCATTCTAATCTACTGTAGAAGACAGGACCTCGTCATGCATGTACACCACGCCTTCCCATCTATTCATCTACCAACGGATATATCAATGGACATGCCTCTATCACTATCAACACTAAAATCCTTTACACTAATGGGATTTTTGTCTTGAAGCCAATCCTTGATTGGGACCTATAACTCTGTCTCTGTCTCTGTTTCTGTCTCTGTCTCTCTCTCTCTCTCTCTGTGTGTGTGTGTGTGTCTGTATATGCTTACACATGTGTGTACATGTATCTAGAGGCCAGAGGACAATCTTGGCTCTTACTACTCAGGGGCTATTCACCTTAGTTTTGCTTCCTTGGTTTGGTTTTGGTTAAAACAAGGTCTCTTCCTAGCCTAGAACTTGCAGAGTGAGCAAAGCTGTCAGGCCAGCGTGTCCTAGAGATCTGCATGTTTCTACTTCTGCACTGGTAGGATGATAAGCATCCTCTACTATCTGTCTATCTGTCTACCTCTCTCTCTCTCTTTCTCCCCCCCCCTCTCTCAACATGCATTTACAGTTTACTCATGAAACAAGTACTAGCCTTGAGACACATAGATTTTTTATCATTTAAGTTATTTTACTTTCTTCATCAGGATAATCACCATTTTATGGAGACTGAAATGGAGATCTAGAGAGTCTGAGAACACCCTGAGGGTCACTCAAATAGGAAGAATAAAGGTAGAGCCTCTCTAAGCATCCCTAGTTCCCTCTGACTCCATAGCTGCCTGTGTGTGGCGGAGGAGGGTTTGTCTACCTTACAGCCTAAGACTGCTAAGCCAGGAGAGAAACACACAGTATCTTTTGTAAACCTATGTTTTCAAGGTTTTTGTTGTTGTTGTTAAAAATGATTGAAGTGGTTGGGAATATAGCTCAGTGGTTGAGCATGTTCAAGTCTCCATGTTCAATTCTCAGGACTGTAAAGGTGATTAGCAAGGAAGAAGGAACTGAAACCATTCCAACTGGATTCATTTCCGGGAGACTATGCACGTGATAAATCACCTTTGGGGCCGGTGAGCTGGCTTAGTCGGTAAACTACCTGCCTTCAAGCATTATCAGAGCCCACGTAAGGAACACAAAGAGCCAGGTATAGTGCTGCTTGCCCGTTTGCAAAGCCAGTACCAGGAAGGTAAAGGTAGGCAGACCGCGGACCTCACTGGCTAGCTACTCTAGCGAACTACTTGAGTGTGGGAAACATGGAAGCCAAATTTAGAAAACACTGGGATGGAGAGTGAGGTGCCACAGATTCCTGCGGCTCCTCAGAGTACTGCTCTGTATGAGTTCTAAGATGGCGACCAGCACACCAGTGACACAGCAGAAAGCAATCTGAGTCGGGGCGGTGACTGCTCCCCACGTTCCTGGCAGTCTGAATGGGCACTATATGCTCCTTCCCACTTCTGAGTTACCTCATCAGGCAGGGCTTTCATTGGAGCACTGTGTATAAGCTTATGTACCGTGCAGTAAACTCAGATCTGCTTCCTGATGCTGGTCTCCGGAGCCGGATTTCCCCAGACTTGTCACGTGACTCGTCACCTCTCAGCCCCCACCCTCGGTCTTATTTCCACAGTTGAGCTCCACGCCTAGGAGAGCCGTTGTCTCAAAAAGACACAGTGAACAAACAAATCTGACTTAACAAAACAAAACAAAACAGTAGCTGCTATCAGTGTCCATTAATCACAAAGTGCTCCCTGTGGTGTTTTGAATAAAAATGGTCCCTGGAGGAGGTGTGTCCCTGGGGGGCAGGCTTTGAGGTTCCTGCCATTCCTGGTTAGTTCTCTCTCTCTCTCTCTCTCTCTCTCTCTCTCTCTCTCTCTCTCTCTCTCTCTCTCTCTCTCTCTCTCTCTCTATGTGTGTGTGTGTGTCTCTCTTCCTCCCTCCCTCTCTTTCTTCCTCTCTCCCCCTCCTCTCTCTCTTTCTCTCTTCCTCCTATTTATGGATAAATACAAGCTCTCAGACACTGCTCCAACGCCACGCCTTGCCTGTCTGCCTGTTGCCAGGAACTAACCCTCTGAAACTGTAAGTCCTAAGTAAACTCTTTCTTCTAGAGGTGACCTTGGTCTTCCGGTCTCATCACATCACAGCAATAGAAAAGCAACTAAGACACACCCTTATCTCTTAGCACAGACAAGTCCGAGGTGTAGGTGTTATTATTCTCACGACACACAAGCAAATGGAGCCTTAATGTAGAAAATGTCTGCCGTTTAACCACCAGTTTATCCCTTTGCTTCAGTGACTTTGTGTGACGTAACGTCTGAAACTCCACACTAGTTCTCAGGATACTAGAAATCCAGTATGCCCAACCTTCAGCCCTTTGTATGTGTGGAAGTAATGTGTGTGTGTGTGTGTGTGTGTGTGTGTGAGATATCTGAATGCACACCCATGATCAGAGAAAGACATTGGGCACCTCCCACCCCCCCATCCCTCCGTGTTGTGTTCCCTTGAGGCAGGCTCTCTCACTGAGCTTGGAGGTAGGCTGGCAGTCAGCAATGTTTTTGTGTCCTCCCTCTGCAGTACAGGGCGGGCTTACAGGCACATGGCCACGCCCCGTTTTTCCACTCAGGTGCTGAGGATTCAAACTCAGTTCTGCACGCTCATCCAGCGTGCAGCAGACATTCTCACACACATTTGCTGCCACTGAAGCTGCACACACACAGCCTCCAGCCTGCCTAACGTTGGCACCTTCTGTTATCGTCTCCTTGGTGATTTAAGAACCACCGTGTCTTTGACTGTAGAGCTCTCTGAGCGGGGAGCCGGTGCTCCATCTTTCCCAGCTTCTTTACTTTATTCAAATTACTAATCACTCAGAGCATTGCTAAAAGCCTTTCTCCCTCGCTCCCCATGCATGCTTAACCTAATTAACTATAAATGAGAAAAACGCTATCCACATTAAAAGAAAATGTTAACCTATAAATTATCAGACTCTTTCTGTGAGGCTAAGGATGTTTTTAAAAAGTGCCACCCTTGGGGAAGATTCTCAGTTCACGAGAATCCAATGCCATTCGTCACCAATACAGACCATGGTCTCTGTGTTCAGTACAGTGCTATTTGTAACCCTTTCAATTGACTCCCTTTGTATGTCAATATTCCCAGGAAAGCCAGGCACAGAGGCGGATCCCTATAACCCAGCACTTGGGAAGCAGAAACAAGAGGATCTCTGTGAGCTGAAAAACAGCCAGGACTTCCAGAGCTGCATAGTGAGACCCTGTCTCAAAAAACAAAACAAAACAAAACAAAAAAACAAAAACCCAACAAAGCAAAACAGCAAACAAAATATTCTCAGGAAACTGAATACCAAGTCCTTAAATGCCTCAGGAACCTACTGGGGGAGGAAGAAATGGAGTAACTTTCTTGTCCCTCACCACAATGACTCTTGATTCTCAACTGTCTCTCAGAGGCAGATCCAGCCACCAGAAGCCCGGAGAGTCTTGAAAGCTTCGGTTCACAGACTTCTAAAGAGTCTACCCAAGCCAGTACCTGAAGCCTTCCTGCTGGGCTCACAATTGGGACAACTGTCTTGGGGGTACCTGTTAGGTAGAGAGCATATTTACCCTGCCATCTGAAAGCCCAGTTTGATATCGTACTTGAATTGACCTTTGAAGGTGAAGAGGTGGTCCAGAACGTTGTGTAACTTTTTCTGGAGAGATTCAAACAAACGAAAAATTCCCCCAACAACCGATTAAAGATAATACCACAAGAGTCTAGCTGAGTGAACCAATGAGTTTCTTGGGATTACAGAAGATCAGTGAAAAGCCCACACCAGCTTCGTGATGAGTCAGGAAAGCCGCACCCCTGCAGCTCTACCCACAACTTGCAGGGACTTCACCAGAGTCTCCTTTGGGGATGTGACTGTGAATCTGGTTTCCGGAACTTCCTCAGACATATAAGGTGCGGGCGTTTTTGTTTTAGGTCCAGAGCCCTTCAAGTTTTGTTGACTTCCTGTCTAATAGTCCTCTCTCCAGGAAGGGAGGTTCCAGTTTCCAGGAAGTAGCTACACAGCAAACAGAAAGCTGTGGAAGGAAGGTCTAGAGAAAATAGACCTGTTTGTTGACAAAGGAGTGAGGCTGTAAAGTAGAAGTCTCCAAAGCAAAACTTCCCTTTTTTAAACTTTATATATAGCTGTTCCTGTTTTAAATTCTGCTAGATCACACATTTTCTAGCTTCTGCTCTCTGTGCCCCAGATTAGGTCACACCCCATGAAGCCTGTCTCTAAAGACCAGCTGCTGTGACCTCACAACTCTGAGTGAGTTACCTCCCTTTTGTAGCTGTAACAAAGTCCTGCTCCCCCCCACCCCGACACTCAGACCTATGGCGACCTTCAACAGTATGTAGTGCGTCGTGACTCTGGGCATAGAGGCTGTGTCACATGCTGTGCATCATACCCCTAAAAGCCTGTGAGAGTCAGAAATCCCCTTTGTTCCCTGGAACTGTAGGGTTTGTTTTTCCCTTTAGGACCATGTCAGGTTGTCCATCAGATGATGCTATGGCTCTTGGTATTCTGGGACCTGAAGGGAATCAGAGGCTCTCTCCTGCAGAGTCCCATCATGCTATCCATGGCAGCTTCCGCTCCTAATGTGATCCCACTGCCGGGTCCCTTACAGCTCTGCATGGCTGTCCCTCTAATGATGCTCCTCCGAAGGGCAGTTCATCTTGGCTTTCTTTCTACATGGCCTGTAGAATAAGTTATAAGAGTAACTAAGAAGATGCAGCGGGCACAGAGAATCCCAGGTTCTTCTATGCCCCTTCGCTTTGCTTGCAGGTTATGACAAACCACAGCACACTCCTCTGATTCTGGAAGCAGTTCTGGTCTCTGGGGAATCAGTACAGGGTTTCTGTTCCCTTTCTAGGATTGCTGGGAGTTTAGCGTTCCACTCCTCCCTGGGCTCTGGGTAGCAGGAGTAATGGAGGCTGTGATCACACCTCTGGGGAATACCAGAGACCCAGCAGGCTTAACATCCACATGTGAAGTCAATTTTTGATTATCCACACCGATGATCTGTGACCCAGCCCCAGGTAATCCCAAATAACCGACAACCTAAAAGGAATTCCTCTTTGGTTTTGGAATATGCTGTGGGTTTTTCAGCTGTAGAGCCCTCTCTGACATACGCATTCCTTTGTTAGTTATTATAGATCATTTATGTTCCTTTAGCTGGGCACCTGGTCTGAGCAATGACTTAAAGTGTGCTTTGAATTGAAAATTTGCCTACCTCATTGACAAATGATTCCCTGGCAGGCAGTTGAATTTGACAGTACCATATATCGTGGTAAGAATCATCTTCCAGGGGCTGATGAAACATCTTACTGGCTAAGAGCACTTGCTGCAGAGGTATGAGGACCTGGGTTCAAATCCCCAGGACCTATGTAAAAAGCCAGACGTGACTGCACACACATGTAATCCCAGCCCTGTGAGAGACAGAGACAGGAGGTTATGAGGTTTTTCTGGTCAGCCTAGCTCCAGGGTCAGTGTGGTGATTCAGTTGAAAAAGGACCATAGTGGCTCATATATTTGAATGCTAAGTCCCTAGTTGGTGGAACTATTTGAGAAGGATTAAGAGGTGTGACCTTCTTGGAGGAGGCAGGCTTTGAAGGCAGGCTTTGAGGTCTCAAAAGCTTATACAATTCCAGTTGGTTCTCTCTGCCTCAGGCTGTCATCTCAACAGATGACCCCTCAACTACTCCTTCTCCTGTCATGATGGTCAAGAACTCTATTACTCTCTGAAACTGTGAGATTATAAATTAAACACACACACTCTCACACACAAATGGGGAGAGGGGGAGAAAGAGGGAGAGATGGGGTGTAGCAGGGGATCATCTGTCCAGGCTTCTTTATGAATGTACTTATTCATATGTTCCACACAACTATGTTGGGTTCACTCTGTAATAAGTCAGAGCTATGGAGCTGAAAAACTAATCTCTGGCTCTTGAAGGGTACACCTTCTCAGGAGGCTTAATGGGATAGATTGTTGTATCTTTTGCGTGTATCCACGAGGGCACATGCATGCATTCGTGTTCATGTTTATTCCCATGAGTGAGTGCAAGTGTTCATGTGCATGTGTGCATCAGAGCTCACCTCCGTTGCTGTTCTTCAGCTGATCCCCATGTTGTTTTGAGATGGTGTTGCCCACTGAACCAGGAACTCACCGATTCAGCTAGATTATCTGGAGAAAGCCCCAGAGATTCTCCTCTCTGGATTTGAACAGCTCTAAGTTTATGTTCAGGTGCCACGAAGCCTGGCTTCTCACCTAGGTTCTAGGGAACAAATTTAGCTTTTCATGCCAGTAAGGCAAGGATTTTACTAATTGAGCTACCTCTTCAGCCTGGCTCCTCCCTCAACTTTCTTTTTTTTAAACATCGTACTGAACTCATCATATATATTTGTGGATGATTTTGGACTCTTTGTTCTTCTGTCTGCATGTCCCAAGTACAGGATTACAAACATGAGCCACTATGCCCAATGTATGAAGTCCTGGTTGCAGCTGGAACATAGGGATTTACCCATGATTAGTAATCACTCTACCAATGGAGTCCCATTTCCAGCCCATACTGCAATCTTTTCCCCAGGCTCTGCGTGTATACGCTGCACAGGCAACAACTCTTTCTGCTTCTGCTCCTCATCTAAGCAGGAACTTTCATTTGCGACGTTTCAGTAATTGAGGGAAAATGCTGTAGGTGACTCTGCTTGACAGGCCCTACCAGAGGCATTGAGAATTCAGGCCAGTATTTTTAATGGTTCAGAGACATTAAACTAGAAAAGATACCACAACAGAGGTGCATATTATTGGAGGATTTAAAATATTTACATTTAATAATCCCTATATTGACACTCAAACTCTAGTGTTTATATAACTTCATTTGAAGGAGGAAAAAAAACCATTTTAAGTCTCAACTCCAGACCTCTTCTGAATGTAAGCATCAGCCACTCTCTTTGTGGTTCCTGATTCACACAAAGATTATGCCAAGAAAAGATGAATGTGTAGGGAGGGCACATGTATGTGACTGAGCAGAAAGCTCAGAGATACTTTGGTTCTCAGAGGAACTTCTTCAGATACAAAGCACAGGTCATTGGCTACAACCCCTGTGGTCATAGGGAACAGTTCTCAGCAAGGCAGAGGTCTCAGAAAAGCTCTGACTCAAAGGTATTAAATCCATTTTTTTCTGTAAAGTGTGTCTGTCCAGTAACATTGAAGGGACTCTCAGGGAGTCCCGTCTGGGGAGGCAGCGTTGTCAGTAAAGTGTTGTGCAAACTCGAAGACCTGGGTTCCATACTCATATCCCATGTAAAAAGGAAGCTGGGTGTGGTGAGGTTTGGTTCTAATCCCAGTATTAGGGAAGTAGAGAGGTGGATCCCTGAGGCTCCCTGGCTAGCCAGCCTATTTGGTAAGCTCCAGGCCAGTGAGACACATTGTCTCAATTAATGTGATGGATAGCATTTCTGAGGAACAGTACCCAAGGTTGTCCCACCATGGATGGACATGTGTGTGTGTGTGTGTGTGTGTGTGTGTGTGTGTGTGTGCGTGCACACGTGTGTACACACACACACACACACACACACACACAGATGGAGTAGCTAAGTACCACCCTTTAGAGCGATATCTTCTCAAAGTCATCACCATCCTCACTTCCACACATACTGCATTTGGAGCTCATTGCCTTTCCTAAGATGACTAAGAAAGAGAGCAACTTCCAATAGAGTGAATGTTAGGCTTAAGGGCCACAGCTCACCAGTTTATACCTTTGTATTTCTGAAGGTAAAGCGATACAAAGAGGAAGGAGGGAGATGGCCTGGTCGGTAAATGGCCTGCTTGCATAAACAGAAGGACCCAAGTTTGAATCCCCAGAGCACCTGGAAAACTGAATGTGCTAACACAAATCTATAACCCCCAAACAGGGGATAGGTGGATGAAAATGGAGGATCCCTTGGGCTTGTGGTTCATGGCAGATACTCATGAGAACATGCATATACCACACACATTATAAAAAAATAAAAAATGAAAGAGATTTATGAATATCAAAGATAATATTCTTGTGACATTTCACCCACCTAAATGAGGTAAGAGGATGCCATCTGACGGATTTTATCTCAACACACATCGCTTAGCAGCAACTTTGGAGACATCCCCTCCACAATGAGAAGGTGAGCTACAGACTCACTGTAGGTGCAGAGGCAACCCCTCCTCTCTGTGTCTTCCTTTAGTGCCAGAACTACAAACACCACGGCCATGGGCCTGGGTCTCCCAAGGGCCCTAGAATGCAGCATAATTTGGAACATACAATGGGAAAAATACTTAGGCTTCTTTTGTGGATAATTTGATGCATTCGAACTATCAGTCCAGTAACTAGGATTCCACAACAGCTCTGGCCGAGGCCCTTTTGCTTCCTGTTGTTATTAGACAAAGCTTCACTCTCCTCTCCTTTCCTTCCTCTCCATCTCCTCCCTTCTCCTGCTGCTTCTTCTCCTTTCCCTCATTTCCTTTTGCTCCACTTTCTTTTCTGAGTTCCTCATTGTGTTAGTCGGGGTTCTCTCAAGGGAGAGAAGAGTTAGACGGATGTACAGTATAAAATCGTATTTGCTAGACTGGCATCCTGCAGGTGGGATGCTGGGTAGCCCATGGGCCTCTGCATGTCGGAGAAGCTGAAAACCTAGCAGCTGTTTCATCCATAAAGGAAGGCCTGGAGGATCCCTGGAGAGGTCGGGACCTTCCATCTCTTTAGAGGGCTAAAGAAGCTGGATGGGTTCTGCTGGCAGGAAAGGATGGCCACAGCAGTCACAGTGGGATATATTCGTTCACCAGCAAGAAGCAAAAGTAAGCATGCTTCACCATTTTCCCTCTGAGGTGCCTGCCGACCCACACAGAGGTGAGAGTCTTCTCAGTTATTCCGACCTGAAAACACACTTGCAGACCCTGCCCTGATGTGTGTCTCTGAGTTTATTCCAGATCCAGTAAGGCTGACAGTCAAGATTAACCATGATACACATGTTTCAAAGCAAAAAGTCTACTCCTTCTTGCTCTCCTTTCTATTCCAATACAGAGTTCTTGATTTTTTTTCCTACTACTTATCTGCAGCAGAGATAACCCAGAAATCAGATACAATGAAGCCAGAAATTATTGTGGCTGGTAAAAAGATATGCAGAAGTTGGTTCTCAAGCACACAGGTTTCCTTCAGGGGGGAACTTGTGGTTTGGAGAAATTCTCTCTGGAGTATGTGTGTGTGTGTTCATGTGCATGTGTGTGTGTGTGTGTGTGTGTGTGTGTGTGTGTGTGAGAGAGAGAGAGAGAGAGAGAGAGAGAGAGAGAGAGAGAGAGAGAGAGATACAGAGAAAGAGAAAGAGAAAGAGAGAGACAGAGAGAATGTCAGGAGGCCAACGAGAGTATAAATTGGAAGTTAAAACTCACCAGAACCAGAAACTCAACAGGAGCAGACTCAAAGCTGTGGTTCTGAAGATGGAGAAAAGAATGCTTTGTTGGTTCCTCTAGTTGGGAGGGATAAAGTTAAGACAAGATTTTATAAAGTCAAATTCTGGTTACAAATAATAGTTCACTGTTGTTAGAAAAATGTGTGGGTTACAAGAGAGTCATCACTTAGCAAACACTTACTGTGGAATGTTCTATGTAAGTGTTTTACACTAATGCACCTTTATCAAGCTCTATGACATTTTCAGAAACAGGACTTGCAGTTAGCCCCATTTTATGAAGCAAGGATGTGAAGAAGCTAAGGATTGACCTTATGTCTCTAGGGCTGTAGAGTCTGCATGGATGTTGGCATGCCAATCACTTGTGAAGACTCTCAGGGACATGAGAATAAGGTGTCATCTTTGTTCCTCCCCCTTTCTTCTGGAGATAGAATCTCATGTAACTCAGGCTGGCCTTGATCTCATTGTGCAGCAGAGGATAGCCTTGAATTCCTGATCCTCAAGTCTCCAGCTCCTGAATTCTGAGATTGTCACCATACCTGATCTATGTGGTGCTGGGGAGAAAGCTGGGGCTTCATGCCTACCAGTCCATGAATGTCCTTAGATCTCTATTAGCCTCTTATCTTGTTCTCTACTTTGTTTCTTACCAGAGGGAATTTGCCCTGTTCTCTGACTTGTGTGAATGTCTAAAGGTATTTCTGATCATCACAGCTGCATATGTTCATAACCACTTTATGCTTCTTGAAAAACCCTTTCACCAAAGGAATCAATCATTCAGGCCTAAAATCCAGTGGTTCCGAGGTTGGAAAATCATGATACAGTTTTAGAAAAGGACTCAGAAGACTGGGAGACTGTTGGCACAGAAACACTAGCTCATGGCAAGGTCTGGCAGTCAGATAGTTATGCAGGATTTATTAGACAGATCATAATTAGATAGACAGACAGGCCCCTATACTGAGGGCTTTTATTGATGACAATCACTTTCCGAATCAAAGTTGAAAGCATCACTTTTCCTAGAAAACCCAAACAACCAGCCAATGTACAGCTTGCTGATTGGCAGCATAAGCCTACTAGTCTAAGCAACCCCCGTTCTGTAGTAATTCTTCATGAAACCCCAAGCCAGAGCTGGGCAGAAGTTGTATTTCTTGGGACCCCTTCTGCTGGGTGGGAGCTCTGATGAGAGTTGATTGCAGTGCTAAAACTTTGCACTGATCCTGGGAGCTCTCTTTCTATGATGCTCAATAGATCTCCTTTACTTTCAAACTCAGCCATTATTAGCAGGTCCAGTGACATGAGACGTGAACCCACCATTGCCTTTGGTGACAGATGACCAAACCTATATTTGTGACCAGATTCAGCCACACTCAAGGAAGCTGCCTGGGTCTCAATGGCAGTTTCTGGGCTCCTTGGCAGTTACATCTGAAAGGGGCTTTCAAGAAAAACTTTCTTGTTTGAGAAGTATCATCGAGTGACAGAGATTTTTTTTGGGGGGGGTTAATGGATCTAGGTTCAAATTCTGCTCATAAAGTGGGGATTGTAACTTCTATTTTGAAGATTGGTGTCAGTGTCCAAATCAGATAATTTATATAAAGGATCCATTACACAGTAGACTCGTAAGTGTTATAGTATTCCTTTAAGTCACATATTACAGGAGATGCCTCCTTCAAGACAGGATTTGATCCATCATTTAATACTTTGAAAGTGACTGGTATATAAGAGTAACACACTTAGTGAAGCTCTTGCCTCACAACCCTGAGTACATGATTTCAACCTCCAGAACCCTCATAAAAAACTTATAAGTACATCATGGTCTCATGATACCAGAGGTGGAAAGATGAGAAATGAAAACAGGAAGTTCCCTGAAACCTCATGGCCAATGGACTTCTGTAGTAAAGTTCCAGGCCAATGAGAGACTATGTCTCAAACAATAAGTGGAAGGTACCTGAAGAATGACACTGGACATTATCTTCTTACCTCTATATGCATGTTATGTTTGCATGCACACATTTGTGCTTACACACACACACACACACATACACACACACACCATACATATACACAGATACCTTGATCCAAAATTAAGATGAAACTCTTATTCTTTCATCTCTTCTTGTATTTTAAGATTTATTTATTTTATATATGTGCGTACACTGTAGCTGTCTCAGACACACCTGAAGAGGGCATCTGATCTCATTACAAATGGTTGTGAGCCACCATGTGGTTGCTGGGATTTGAACTCAGGACCTCTGGAAGAGCAGTTGGTGCTCTTACCCACTGAGCCATCTCTCCAGCCCCCCATCTCTTTCTTTTATTTCCACACAACTGCTCCATCTTATTGTCTTGGACACATGAGGAGCGATTGTGTTTGAAAGCCTCTGTCCTTTGGTCCAGCCATAGTGCATCTGGCTCCCAAATCAATCAAATGGAACAACTTTGGGTGGGAAAAGAGGACATTATTCGTAAAATTGAGGACTTTCTCTAAATCTACTTTAGTGGGGGACCCTGACTCCCAGGGGGAAATGTCTGCAAAGGTACCACTGGGAGCTCAGAGAAAAATATTATGTTTTAACCTTTTAAAAATTAATCCAACTGTTAAGAGGGCTCCCAACTGTATTTCACTGAAGCCATATCCTGAAAGGTACAACAATTGAGTCAGGACAAATGGAGTGCCCTAAGCAAATGTCATGCCATAGATTTACCTACCTACAAGACATTGGCATGGTTCAGGTCAGAGGTTAATTAAAGACATTGGAAGGCCATCGTGTGATCAGGTGAAGGCAGACTTTTAATAGGACTTCGGTCGGAGCCACTCTGACAGAAGATTTATGCCAGGAGCGATGACATCGCCACGAATCCTGCTGATAACAAGAGCCCCAGTATTGGCCCGAGCAGAATGATGAATGGAGCCCATATCTCCCCACACTGCTCATTACGAGCCCTTCACTCCTGGTGGCACCTAGCAGCATCTGTGCACTGGGGTTTGAGGGTGTGGGACAGCATCCCTGTCCATCTACTACTTCTAAATGTACACTCGTGATATAAAAATGAAACAAGAGATAAGATTAGGCCTTTGAATAATTGCACGGCACTGCTTCCTGGATTATTTGCACCAGCAGCACCAACATTATCCTCATTCCTCCTCTCCCCCACCGTGTTCTTCCAGTGTGTGAGCAGCTCAAGAAAATTAATTGTCTGAGGCAGAAGGTCAGAGGGAAAAAATTACCGATAAGCGTGAAACACGCTATAAAACAGCCTTGCTGAGCCTTGCCTTCCATGGCTCTCAATATGTGAACAAAAGATAATGTAAAGAAAAAGACATACGGATCCCACTGCGCCGCTTAGCGTCACTGTCATGTTCGGATTCGACTAGGGAGCAGATATGGAAAGAAGGGCCAATAAACGGAGAATAATAAATAAATAAATAACAACTTGCAATATTGCTCAGCCAAAAGCAGACTGGAGAAAAACTAAAGGCCCTGATGAATAACGTTTACTTTTCCACAAAACTCCCTTTCAACATGTTATGTATTTATCAAACCACCAGAGTGTAAATTCTATGAATAAGCCCTACCATCTTGCAGCCAGCAGACACCGTGGAAACTGCAGCAACAGAAAATGCTTGAGCACTCAGGCGACTTTCTGCAGAGTTGGGGATAGCTAAGTCTGTACCTTCACAGTGTGTGGGGCGGGGGAGGGAATCAGAATCTTTCTGCTTGGTCCACCAACCAGGGCAGGGCCAAGGGAAGATCACATCATATGTAACCCCAAGGCAAGTGCCACATTAATTCAGAAACAAAGATGAAGAGCCCAGTAGAGATGGGCGGACTAGGAGCCAGTTGCAGGAGAGCGGTGGGATTGTTGGAGAGCTGGTCCTCAGTCTCCCTCTGAAACCTAAAGAAGCTGGTTTGCATACCAGTAGAAACATCAACAGAGGCAGCAAGACAGTGGATGAACTTCAGGGATGGTGAGGGGCAACCGGGCAAAGCTCTCCTCAGTTCGGGTTGCCACCCACTTTTAGGGTAGACCTTTCCAGTGTATGGGATTGGATCAAGAAAATCCCCCACTGGACTGTCCCATGGTTGGTCTTCTTTCAGTTGATTCTAGACCCTTCACAATTGTAGCATAGGTAGGGCCATAAGATGTATATGGGGTGTGTGTGTGTGTGTGTGTATGTGTGTGTGTGGGTGTGTATGTGTGTGTGTGGGTGTGTATGTGTGGGTGTGTATGTGGGTGAGTTAACACTGCTAGGGGGCTATCGTCGAATAGTGTAAGGTGTGACTGTCCGTCTGGAATTCAATTCACCTTTAGAGAGGATTTAAAGTTACCCGGTGTAAACGGCCTTTGCCAACTACCCAGCTCAAAGCAGTAGGACACAGCATCTTCTTTTCTTTTATTCTCTCCTTTCTCTCTCTGTCATAGACAAGGTTTCTCTGTGAAGCCACAGCCAACCTAGAACTTGTTTGTGTAGACCAGGCTAGCCTTGAACTCAGAAATCTCCCTTCCTCTGCCTTAGGAGTGCTAGGACTAGAGGCACCTGTTAATTTTTTTTCAATATATTGCTAGGAACATAATATTTCTAAAATTTGGATAATCTCAGAAACTGGGAGGCAGAGGCAGGTAGATCTCTGAGTTTGAAGTCAGCCTGGTCTAGAAAGCAAGTTCCAGGACAGCAAGATGATGATGATAATGATAATGATAATGATAATAATAATAATAATAATAATAATAATAATAACCGTGATGGCTCAGTGGCTAAGAGCATGGACTGCTCTTGCAGAGAACTGCCCCCCATCCCAGCACCTAGTGACAATGGCCTATAGCTCTGGCTCCTGGGCATCCCATGCCCTCTTCTGGCCTCTTCAAGCACTTGTACCAACAGGCCTACAGCCACACACAGACACACACAGTCAAAAATAAACCTTAAATAATGGGCAATAAAATATAAATGCAATACTTAGCTAGGTTAGTGATAACCTCTGGTGCTCTAGATGTGACTAAGGGTCTAAGAGCCTAAATTGGCTGTCCACTGGGGTGAGAAGTGTGCCTACCACTGCTGGCTTTTCCATTGGTTCTGAGGACCCAACTCAGTTCTGCATGCGTGCACAGCAGGCACTTAACTCAGTGAGCCAGCCTGTGATGATGGAAGTTCTGATGCCTGTCTTCCCTGAGTCGTGGTTTAAGCCATGTCCTTACTTAAATCAGGAGGGTAGCCTTGCTTCTGTATCAGTATCTGTCTAGCTAGCACTCATGGACAGGATCCTTTGTGCAAATTATACATTCCTTTGAAGATTGACCAGAGACTTTGGCAGGTTAAAGGGCACAGGAAGGATTGTTCCAAAGAAATCTGTTTTTAGCTTGTGCAACAGAAATTCATCCAGTGTCTGACCACAGAGGCTTTTTTCCATTTATGAGCGATTCATGGAATTGATTTTGGAAAATGACTTATGGAAACAAGTGTGAAAGGAAATATTGCTAACAGTTACTAGTTATGGCTTCAAGTTAACAAGAAAGAGACACATACAGACACACAATAGGAAAGAGATGCAAAAATTCAAAGTGGAGAAAGGCTGGAGAGATAGGTCATTGGTAAAAATGTATGTTGCATTTGCAGAGGACCAGAGTTTGGTTCTAAGCATCTGTGTCATGGGGTTCACAACCAACTGTAACTCCAAGTCCAAAGACCTAACATCCTCATGTGGTCCCTACAGGACACACACACACACACACACACACACACACACACACACACAAGTTTCTTTAAAAAGAAACTCAAAGGACTGAAGCTTGAAATACTGACTCTTTCACGTAATTCTAGCACTCAAGAGGAAGAGACAAGAGGATCAGGAGTCCAAGGCTAGCCTGAGCTACATAGGGAATTTGAGGCCAGTCTTGTCTACTGAGACTATTTCAAAACAAATAGCTGATGAGGGCATAAGCAAGGTGTAGGTTGAGCCCTTTTATTCGTTGTGGCTGATGTCTATGTACTCCATTTCTTCCTAACACATACAGTAATAATAGAGGGTCAGAGAAAACACTGAGCTAGGAGAGAAACGAAACAAACCTAACAAACTCCAAACAAAATTCCAAGCATCACAAGACCCCAAATCACAGAGCAGGGTATCTAAGCATGTTTTCTTTTCTGCCTTGTTGTCTTAGTTAGCTCTTATCTTTAATGTCACACTTTTGGCTTTTCTGCCTTGGGCCATAGCCACCTGGAGCCCCTGTTGGATGGAAAGCAGAGATGATTGTCATCCTTGACTGTTCTTGGCCGGCAGGACTGAGTTGAGTGGCAAAACAAATGCAGGATGGACAGGAACATAACCATCGCAGTGCAGGCCAAATCCCTAGCCATGCAGAGGAGCAAAGCCACGGTGAATTCCTCTGAATTATCGGGAGGATTCCCTGGGAAAGTCAGTGAAATCTGACTCAGACAAGTCAGACGTGACAATCTAATTAAATGAAATCATGTGTCTAAGAGATTCTGCTAGTGTCTCCTGGAATTTTCCTTTTCTTCTTTGTGTATGTGCATATACATTCTTGTGTGTATCTGTATATGAACATACATTCATGTGCATGCTGGCTGCCTTAGTCAGGGCTTTACTGCTAGGAACAGACACTATAACCAAGGCAAGTCTCATAAGGACAACATTTAATTGGGGCTGGCTTACAGGTTCAGAGGTTCAGTCCATTATCATCAAGGTAGGAACATGGCAGAATCCAGGCAGGCATGGTGCAGGAGGAGCTGAGAGTTCTACATGTTCAACTGAAGGCTGCTAGCAGAATACTGGCTTCCAGGCAGTTAGGATGAAAATCTTATACCACTCACCCAGAATGACACACCGACTCCAACAAGGCCACACCTACTCCAACAGGGCAACACATTCTAAGAGTGCCACTCTCTGGGCCAAGCATATACAAACCATCACACTGGTGTACAAGCAGGTCAGTGGAGGGGTGTGCTTACCTCAATTGCTTTCATAATTATTGTCAAATCTTTATCTTTATTTTTAATTGTATGCTTCTGTCTGTGGGTGTATATGCACACTGTGTGAGAGCACCCTCAGAGGCCAGAAAAGGACAGCAAGATTCCGGGGATCTGGAATTACCGGTAGTTATGAGCGCCCATTATGGGTTCTGACAACCAAACTCACTGCAAGAGCAAAACACACTCTCAGCTGCTACGTCATCTTTCCAACCTTGCCATGTTATTTTGAGACAAGGCCTGTACTGGTTAGTTTATCGTTTTCTTTTGCTTGGTTGTTTCTACTTGATACAATATACCATCATCTAGGAAGAGGAAATATCAACTGAGGTAAGAGCCTTCAACAAGCTGGCCTGTAGGAAAGTCTGTTGGGGGCATTTTATAGCCTAATGATTGACATGGAAGAGCCCAGTCTGCTTGTGCCATCCATCCCTCAGCAGGTAGTCCTGGGTTGTATACTTCCTATATCGTCTATCAGTTCTACTCAAACCAGGTGACAGGAGAGGGTGGCGGGCGGGGACCCTGAGGAACTGTTGCTAGTTTGATCACATGACGATGCCCTAGCTACTGTGTGTTGTCTTTCTTATTCCCCAGTTTAGAATGGAAGGTAGAGCACTCTACTCTGTAGTTCCCACAGCAATCTTATCTCCAGGACAGCTGTAACCACGCCGTGCTCAGAAGAAATAACTATCACAATCATCTCCAAAGCTTTCTTCTTCGTACTACAAAACATAAAACTGTAGCATGAATTTGATACCAAATATAGTCGAAATATCCCTCAGGAATGGAACACAAAGTCCAAAAGCAAGTAGGGAAATGATCCCATCGGAACAGCCCACGGTGACATGTCTAAGGCTGCTCTGTTGGGAACACCAGCAGATTTGCCTCAGATTAAGAACACATATGTACTGTGGCCAGGAAAGCAGATCAGTGGCCTGCTCAGCCATCGTCAGAGAAGCTTCCTCCTGCAGCAGATGAAACAATAAAAGACCACAACCAGACAATACGCAGAGAGTGAGAGACCTTGGAATGCTCAGCCCTAAGTAGGATGTCTTCATTAAATCCTTCCCCTCGTATTCAGGAAACCCTCAGAAGAGGAAGTAGAAAGTGTGTAAGAGCCAGAGAGGATGAAGAATACCAAGAAACCAAGGCCCTCTATATCACCATACATTTAATTATGAACTCACAAATATGAACTTATAGAGACAAGACCAACATGCCCAGGGTCTGCACAGATCTGTACCAGACGGAGTCATAGATCTGAAAGAAATAGACACATGTCCCCATGCCTAGTTTCTAGCTAGCTCCAACTGATAACCACTTGCAAGTGAGAATTTAGTTTCCCCAAGGGAGTCTCCTTGGGAAAACAAACTACTCTTAAGGGTAAGCTGAGTGCCTAGCAGGAAATGGCCAACAGAAAATAAATTCTGTCGCATTTTTGGAGGTTTCTTGTGTCACAATTCCTTGTCAGAGCTTTTTAAATTTTTAATCTTAATTTTTATTTTATTTTTATTTTCCCTCATTACCCCAAATGTTCTTTAAGTATGGCTTCCAGTTTAGTGTTTTTATGGGATTTCGGAGTATGTGGATGAATGGGTCTCTGCCTCTATATAAATCCTTTTGTGCCATTTCTTGGGCTCTGTTCCTTTTGTTTGTTTGTTTGGTCTAATTCTGTGTGCTACTTTTTGTTTTATCTTCTTTTACTTTATTTTATTATCATTCCTTGGAAGCCTGTTGGTTTCTAATGAGAGACAGAAAAGGGGGTAAATCCAAATGGAAGGGGAGGTCAGGAAAAACTAGAGGAGGGAGAAGAACCTGTAATTAGAATGTATTATGTGGAAAAATATTTTCAATAAAAGGAAAAATACACATATAAGCAAAAAAGCTTTTGCATAAAACATTAGCAATTGTGGGAAGCAAACATTTACTTTTAGGTGTGTGTGTGTGTGTGTGTGTGTGTGTGTGTGTGTTTACGCATGCACATGCTTGCCAAAAGAGGCCAGAAGGGATCAGAACTCTTGGATCTGGAGCTTTAGGTGATTATCTTGATCTGAGTGCTGGAACTGAGGTCCCGTCTCCCACAGAAGCGGCAAGCATTCTTAACCAGTAGTCGATGTCTTTAGTCCTGAGAGCAATTATTTTTAAATGGCATATGGAGAAAAACTGGCCTCCGAACTGCCTGTCTTCTTGGCCGTCATTGGTTTCTTTTGAGCTGGTTATCACAGGGGAAGATGGAGAAGTCATGAGAGACTTCCTCCTCAGCCACATGAGAACTGGGAAGGTGAGGTTTTGTGTGTAGAGGATTCAAGGGAATGCTGATTCATGTTTAAAATAATTTACATTCAGAAAACTGAAAGGAAAATATTCACATTGTCCTGGTCTACAAAAGAAGTTCAAACAGCCTAGCCAGCTTCATGATTTCAAAAGTAAAGGGACATAAAGGAAGGAAGGAAGGAAGGAAGGAAGGAAGGAAGGAAGGAAGGAAGAAAGGAAGGAAGGAAGGAGAGTGTGGTGGGGAAGAGGAACCAGAGTGCTGGGACTCAGTGACTCATCATCCACTAAGCATGCATACAGCCATGTGTTCAATATTTAGTACAGCCACAACAATCTAGTTCTTAAAAAGCCCTTTGTTAGTGTCTGAAGTTTTATGGAAGAAAAATGTTTACATTTATAACTGAAAAGTTTTTTTTAATTGGTTGTATAGCATCCTACAGCATGGGGAAAAGGTTTATACCAACTCGGTATCTGACAGAGGGCAAATATCCAAGATATATAAAGAGCTCAAGGAACTAGACACTGACAAACTAAATAATCCAACTACAAAGAGGGGTAAGATCTAAACAGAGAATTCTTAATAGGGTAACCCAAAATGGCTGAGAAACAAAGAAATATTCAACATCCTTAGCCATCTGGGAAATACAAATCAGAACAATCTTTTTTTATTATTATTTTGGATATTCTCTGTATTTACATTTCATATGTTATCCCCTTTCTCCCAATCTCATCCCCCCTCCCCCTCCCATTGCCTCCATGAAGGTGCTCCCTCTCCCAACCTCCCTCTCCCACCCCAGCACCTTGGTGTTTTCCTACAATGGGAAAATGAGCATTTACTAGACCAAAGGCCTCTCCCATTGATGGCAGAGAATGCTATCCTCTGCTGCATATGCATCTGGAGCCATGGGTCTCTTCATGCAAACTCATTGGTTGGTGATTTAGTCCCCAGGAGCTGTGGCGGGTTTGGATAATTGATCATTTTGTTCTTCCCATGGAGTTGCAGACCCTTTCAGATCCTTCTGTCCTTCCTCTAGCTCCTTCATTGAGGTCCCCGTGTTCAGTCTGATGGTTAGCTGCAAGCATCCTCCTGTGTATCAGTATGGCTCTGGCAGAGCCTCTGAGGAGGCATCCATATCATGTTCCTGCCAGTAAGCACTACTTGGCATCAGCAACAGTACATGGGTTTAGTGGCTGCATAAGTTATGGATCCCCAGGTGAGGCAATCTTAGATGATCTTTTTTTCAATCCCTGCTCCTCTATTTGTCCCATCATTTCCTCCCATGAGTGTTTTGTTCTCCCTTCTAAGAAGGACTGAGGCATCCACCTTCTGGCCTTCCTTCTCTTTGAGCTTCATAATTTCTGTGAATTGTTTCTTGGGTATTCTGAGCTTTTTGGGTTAGTGTCTGCTTGTAAGTGAATACATACCATGAGTGTTCTTTTGTCACTGGCTACCTCACTCAGGATGATAGCTTCAAGTTCCATCCATTTGCGTAGGAATTTCAAAATCAAAACAATCTCGAGATTCCATCTTATACCTGTCTGAATGGTTAAGATGGCTAAGATCAAAAACACAAATAACAGCACAGGCTGACAAGGATGTGGAGCCAGGGGAACACTCCTCCATTGCTAGTGGGAATGTAAACTTGTACAGCCACTCTGGAAATCAATATGGATGTTTCTCAGAAAATTGGGAATCAGTCTACCTCAAGATCCAGCCATACCACCCCTGGCACTTATCCAGAGGATGCTTCTTCTTGCCACAAAGACACTTCCTCAACTATGTTTGTAACAACTTTGTTTATAATAACTAGAAACTAGAAACAACCCATATATTCCTCAACCAGAGAATGGATTTTAAAAAAAAAGTGGTACATTTACTCATCTGTTTTAAAAAATGACATGAAATTTGCAGGCAAAAATGGATGGAACTAGGAAAAAAAATCATCCTGAGTGAGGTAATCTAGACTCAGAAATAAAACCATGATATGGACTCATTTATAAGTGGATATTAGCTGTACAGGATAATCATGCCACAGTCCACAGACCCAGAGTAGCTAAATGGTCAGAGCTTGGGGGTGGGGGACAAAAGGATCTTATTGGGAAGAAAAAAATAGAATCCATTTTGTAAGTAGACTAAGGGCAGGTGGGGATGATGGGAACAGGAGGAGTCATGTGCTGGAGAGATGGCTCAGTTGGTAAAGAACATTCCTTGTAAGTGTAAAGTTCAGAGCTCACATAATCACCATTTACAAACACAGTGTGCAACACTTTCTAATGGTGACCCAGTATAAAAATTTCTAAGTGGACTAGAGATAGCAGGGAGAAGCAGATGACCTGGAGTGGGTTCCCTGTAACCAGCTCCAGGGTATCTGATGCCCCTGTTTTGGCACCTGAGGACCTGAGGACACTACATGCATGTAGTTCTCTCTCTCTCTCTCTCTCTCTCTCTCTCTCTCTCTCTCTCTCTCTCTCTCTCTCTCTCTCTCTCTCCTCTCTCTCTCTCTCTCTCTCTCTCTCTCTCACTTTCTCTCCCTCTCACTTTCTCTCTCACTCTCTCTCTCCTTCCTTCCTCCTTCCTTTCTCCCTCCCTCCTTCCCTCCCTCTCCCTCCTCCCCTTCCCCCTCATCCCCCCAACATGTGCGTGCGTGCGTGTGTGCATGCATGCATGCGTTTGAGTGTGTGCATACTATAGAAAACGCAGGGTTATGAAAACCACAATTGCTTTTGCCTCCCTGCTTTCTTGCAGATAAAGGTGTCTGTTGCTGCTGCTGCTGCTAATCTTTGCTGATATCAGACTCCAGCTTCATTGGCTTCCAATGTAGACTGAAGAACAGCAACGCTACGAACATCTTCTAGACCTCCATCTCCAGACTCAGGCTGCTGGGGTATCCATCTCATGGGCTGAGCATCTCAGTTCACAGTCTCTCCAGCATGCAGACAGCCAATGTTGGACTACTCGGGCCTGTCTGGTGCAAGCCAATCTATCAACTCTCCTTTGTAGTATTCATTCGATCTGTTTTCTTCCTCTGGAGGACCTTCCTACACAGTTGTTTTAGCAACCGCCTCCCAGAGAACAAGTGGCTAACAAGGAGCACACAGTGCTGGGTTGCTCCTTCCAGAGCAGCCCGCAGGACCTCAGAAATAGAAGACACCTTTGTGATAGAGAAATACAGAGGAAAGGAAGGCAGTGGAATCACTGAGACCGCTCGATTCCTGCACAGCGCTCTGCAGAATCAGTCAAGCAGGAATGATATGCTTAACTCATTTGTAGCATTTCTTGCTTGTAAAGAAGAAAAGCTATCCAAAAAAAAAAAGCAATAAAGACACATTAAAAATGCTGTTCCAAGACTCTCAAAGGATACTGATAAAACCCCTGTTAGAAATATGTCTAATCTATTTCCCAAAAAGTGAGAAAAAAAAGTGTCTCTGCAAAAGTAGCTAGAAAAATTGCCAAGGAGATGTAGCCTAGGACTTGTGAGAAACATCAATCTGAAAAGTCTATCATCCAAAGACCTTGTACATCATAGTAGATTTGAATTATAGAGCTGGGCTGCACCTTAATTTACATGGTCCTTCCCCAAGTAGCCAGATAATATCAATATCTTGCATTTATATGACGACTGTCTTCCCAGATGGCTTCATTAAATTGTGTGTTTTATGAGACCCTCTTTCTGAAACATGGTCACCTCCGAATGAGAACAATGCTCCTGGGTGACTCAAGCGAGGGAAAAATCCCCATCTCTCTACCCACGATCATAAAAACATTCAGTTAGCAAGCATCTCCCGAGCATCTCCGTGGGCAGAGACAGAGACAGTTTGCAGACAGTGACATACGGAAGCTTAAAAGAACGTGGTCCCGCAGCAGCAGCAGCGGAGACGCCTCAGTCAGTTATGTGCTGGTCTTGCTCGGCAAGTGAGAAGACCTCAGCTTGGATTCCCAGCACTCACATAAAGAGTGATGTGCAGAAGGCATTGTGGGCTGGACTATGGCCACGAAATTCCCAGAAGCTGTCAGCAGAACTGGCACCTGGAGGGAAGTTCCAAGGAGGTACAGACAGGTCTACACAGCAGGAGCTGGGGTTTAATCAGGTGACTTTGGCAGGTCTAGGCAGAAGCTGAGCTCTCAGCTTGGTACAGGAGCTAGGTGGGGGATAGACTTCTGGTGTAAAATTCCTAGGAGCTGTGGGCAGGCCTGGTGCAGGCTGTGGTGCTGCTGCTGCTTTACCTATATGTTAGCAGCGTATAGGTAAAATAAAAGTAGGGAGCCGGGATACAGGACACAGACAGGTTGGAGCAGGCAGCGGAGTGATGGGAATTGGGGAATGCAGGGTCAGAGGAAAACTTAACCAAAATGGACCATGGATGGAGAAGCTCCTTGGGAACCTGTGATCTTGCTATCCAAATAAAAACAATTTGGTGAAGGAACTGTACAACATACTCAGTGTGAGCGAGCAGGGGGAAAATGCTGTGAATGAAGGCTTAAGTGGGCTTGGGGACAGGGTGGGTAAGAGATAATTTCACCAAAACTTAGGATATATGAAGAAGCCTCATGAAGCCCCACTCACCTGCTTTGTAATCGAATTGAAACATAATTTTTAGAGGGAGTTTGAACTTGAGTACTCCATATTGGTGAACCATCCTGCTCCCAGAAGATACTTGTTAGCAAATGGGAATCTCAGTGCCGGGCATGAATTGCTTCCCTGTGATTTATTGGTCAAAGAGGCCCCAGAGGCATCCAAACCTATACAGGCTGTTGCCACTACTCTTGATTGCCTGCTGTAGCGTGATGGAAGGACCCTATCGCTGCTTTTGTTGCAGGACACAGAGAAATCAATCCTGAACTGATCAGAAGACTCTCCCTGCTGGCTGCCATTCGTGGTGCTAGAAAACCCCATGCAAGTTGCTGCTGGGGGGGGGGGGAGATACCAATGGTCTTATCCAGTGCTGAGTCTTATAGGCAACAATACAGACTCGCCAGGCTAGATGTGTCTGTGGCTGCAATCATGGCACAGCTGCTTGTGGATAATCTCTTGGATGTGAGACCTCCTCCACAGGAGGGAATTCACGGCTGGTATTGTCAGCATAGCCAAATAAATAAATAAATAAATAAACATGGCAAGGAAAGTCATGGCCCCCAGGGGAGAGCCTTTGGATGTTGTTTTTCCAAACAGTTATGTTGTCAAATCACCTCACGAATATTTAGGTTTATAACTGTAAATGTGTTTGTGCAACTCCCAATTGTTGGGAGGAGCTTCTTACTGCAGTGCATTGTGGGCACTAAATAGATGCATTAGTGCTCAAAATGCCAAGAATGAGTGACAGTGGGTGCTTAGCCATAGATGGGGTACCTGGACCGAGCTCAGGGGACATTCTGGAAGAGGAGATAAAAAAGTGTGATCTGCATGATGGGGGAGAGTGCTGTGAGTGCTGTCCCAAGGATAGGCATGGCTTTTGGCACATACATGGACACACAGCATCTATGGTTGCCATGGTTACTTGCAAAAGACCTGTGCAAGATAAAGCCAATCAAGAACTCCAGCATGAAAGACAGAGGGGTCCTGATATGCCACCTGCTGCTGTAGCTGAAGAGCTTGCCCATGCCCCAGTGGATGACCCCACACCCATGCATGTGCTGAAGAGCTTGCCCATGCCCCAGTGGATGACCCCACACCCATGCATGTGCTGAAGAGCTTGCCCATGCCCCAGTGGATGACTCCACACCCATGCATGTGCTGAAGAGCTTGCCATGCCCCAGTGGATGACTCCACACCCATGCATTTGGAATGGCATTCATTGGACTCAGTGAGCTAAAAATTATTTTTTAATTTAATAATCAAGTTTGAAATTAATGTTTTAAAGGTGGGTATTTGAAGTTGAGAGAGGGAGATATGATGGAAGATTGGGGGAGTTGGAGGAGGAGAGAGATCTAGATAAACGTATAAACACATGACGTTTTCAAAAGAATAAATACAAATTATTAAAAATAAAATCCAGGTGTGTTTACAAGTGCGTGGAATCCCAGTACTGGTAGATAAAAAGAGGTGGCTTTCTGGGGCTCTTGGGCCAGCAAGTTAGACTGAATGGTGAGTTCCAGGCCAGTGAGAGTCCTGTCTCAAGGGCATGATGGCACACGCCTTTAATCCCAGCATTCTAGAGGCTGAAACAGGCAGAACCTCGTGAGTGTGTTCCAGGCTAGTCAGGGTGACGTAGTGAGGCCCTGTCTCAAACAAACTTGGAGAAGAACAGAACTCTAATGAACTCCATACACACAACCACCCCCCTCCCCAGCCCGCACCCCGGATTTCCCACATGGATTCTAGGGACTGAACTCAGGCCCTCTGTCTTGCACAGCAGGCACTTGGTCAGGCACTGAGCCATTTTTCCAGCCCAGTTTGTTCTTCTGAGAAGTATCTGTTCAGTTGGCCTGTCCATTTCCTGGTTGGCATATTTATCCATTTGACATTTGATACTTTGGGGTTCCTTATTAATTCTGGATATTAATCTCCTGCCAGATGACTTGCTAGCAATGATTGTTCACTTATTCCAAACTCCAGGCTGTCTCTTCTCTCTTTACCCTTCTGTTTGCTTTGCTGTACAAAAACGTTTTACTGTGGTATGTGCAATTCCATCCTTGGACTCTTTCCTAAACTACAGAGCTAATGACCCACATTAGCTATCACGCATCACTGCCTATGTCTAAAGAAAATTTCTGTCATCTCAGATTCTCCTTTTCAACCCAAACCAGAACTAGAGGCTGTCTGAACAAGGGAGGGAGTGGTGACTTTGGTGTTTACTTAGCTTGCGGAAATGCAAGGGATAATATTGAAGTGCAAAGGCTAATGTCCCTTTCTGGAAGTAATTCTCATTGTTTTTAATGTATTAGTCATCCGATAAAAAAAGAAATGCAGGGTTCAAGACGTCATCAAATCTCTGGCTGTTTTCTAGCACTTTATGCTTTGTTTGCCTAAACTTGGACTTGCTGGAGACATGCCTAATGTGGTGCTTCTTTCAGTAACAAAACTTGGGTTTTAGCTTAAAACATAAAACAGCCAGGGCTGGGGATAGAGCTGAATAATAGAGTGCTTGTGTAGCATGCTGGGAGCTACGGGTACAAGCCCGGCACTGCATGAACAGGGTGTGAAAGCAGGAGGCTCAGAAGTCTAAACTTATCCTTGGCTACACTGTAAATTCAAGGCCAGCCTATAAGACACAGGACCCATCTCAAAAGCAAGCAAGCAAGGAAACACTCCAAATGAAAATGCAACAACCTCTCAAGCACTCTAAAAGCCCTTTTGACAAACAGAACACTAGGTTATACACCAATACTGCAGGTGCTATAGGAACACAGAGAAGGAATCATGACATGGTAAAAGAAAACCAGGAACAATGTCAAGGTAGTTGATGGGGCTTGTGGCAGGCCTTGAGGAACTTCTAGACTGGAATAGTCACTGAAAGAGTCCTTTAGTCCTAAAAGCATCTCAACAAAAGGAAGGGTGTCCAGAAGCAGGTCAAAGGATATTTCCATTCCAGCATGAAGTTTTCACAGAATTCTCACCACTAAGAAAAGCAAAGAACAGTGTGTTGACTACGTCCTTGCAATTTAATCTATGGCAGAGACTGTCCTGCATTCTACAATAGTGTTCTCTGCTTTAGAAGGAAAGTATCCATTTAAAGAGATAGCAGGAGGCTGTGGCCAGGAAAGAGCTTGCCTTGCAAGTATGAGGACATGAGTTCCATCCTAAGAGGTCAGGTGGACAAGCTAGAATCTTAGAACTTAGGAAGCAAACATAGGTAGGTCCCTGGGGCTCTCTGGTAATCCATATTATCCTACTTAGTTCTAGGTTAAGAGAGAGAGACAATATAAAAAGTGGGGTAGGGTACAGAGGTAGAGGAAGAAGGAAAGAAAAAGAGCTTGGATGGTGCTAAAGAAAGAACGTGTCCTCTGATCTCACACAGGCACACACTTATAAGAAGTGATAAGGCGTGGGTGCTTTTCTTTTGTGGACTAATGACAGAGTATTTGTCTTTTATGTATGTGGTTGTCTCTCTTTACCTACCGTCTGTCATCTGTCTGTCTGTCTGTCTGTCTGTCTATCTATCTATCTATCTATCTATCTATCTATCTAATTATCTGCATTCTACCTATCTCCTATTTTGTGACTTTATTTGTCTTTATATTTACCCCCTTTGAAATCTTATTAGCTAATAAATCCAAAGACCTGGGACATTCCAGTTGGCTGAGCTTTCTGATCAGTGGACTTTGCTGTAGTCCTTATTGAGTAGGTTAGGAGTTCAACAGCATCACTGAACTTTTCGACTTCAGTTCTTTCTTTCTCTGCTTGGTCATGGCAGCCAGTGCTAACAACATGTAGTTCAGGATGACATAGCTAAACTTCGTATGCTAGAACCACAACATGCCTTGGACCTTCCAGATATCTAAGTCTTAGCGCCCAACAGAACAACATTTGCTCTATAGACCTTTCCTTTGCTTTAGAGCCGCCTGCCACGTAGGCAGCCGAAAGAATGCCAGGCTGTTTACCAATGTCCTTGCTTGGCAGTGATTAAATAGGAATAGTTTCGCAACCCCTCCTCCCTCTATCTAGGCAGCATGATGAGGTATTTGGAGTTTGATTTCAGGCAGGGTGAACTTCCTCTACAGAGGCCGATCTTAGGTATTTAAAGTCCTCCTTGGCTTTTGGACATAGAGTGGTACTAGCCCTCTCAGTCACCAAACACTTTCCACTCTCAGTCCAGTGTGGGGAAACAATGTTGTCGCATAAAATACTAAGGTTTTCTGATTCCAAAGTTGCCCCCACATCTCCTGACTCCTTGTAAAGAAGTATTAAGGAAATCTTCTTGAGGCAGTAAGGGCTGATGCTTAGTAAACATGTATTAAAAGAGGTGATCAAGACTAAGAAAGAAAAAAAATGCTCTAAAAACATCTGCCAGCTACGCATCTGATGGAGTATTAGTTTCTAGACTATACCAAGAATTGAAAAATAAAGCACCAAGACAGTAAACAACTCAATTAAAAATTCCCTGAATAGAGAGTTCTCAAAAGAAGGAATACACATGGCTAAGAAACATCTTTAAGACGTGTTCACCATCATCAGCCACTAGGAAAATGAGGATTAGTAGTACTTGAAACTTCATCCTACCCAAGGGATTAAGACAACAAAAGACAGTAAGTATTAGTGAGGATGTGTGGAAAAGGGATCCCTTAGGCACTGCTGACTGCAGACTGGTGTGGCCACTGTGCAGATCAGAGTGGCATTCCTCAGAAAGCAAGAAGTGGACTGACCCTATGGCCCAACTATACCACTCCTGGGACTATACACCAAGGACTTTAAATCCTATGACAGAGACCTGTGCTTGTTCGTGTTCATTGACATTCTATTCACAGTACATAGGACAGGGAAGCAATAACAACCTGGGTGAGAAGTTATACTCAAAGGTGCAATACTGACATAAGTATTATGATGGTAATCAACCTCTTTCCAAGAGGACTGAAGACCCACTTCCAAATACTATAAACCCAGCCAAGAACCCATGGGTGAATCTACTACTATCATTTTGCTATGGAAATATAAATGAATGTGTATCAACTGATAAATTGGCAATGAAAGTGCACTTAAATACCATTGGCTTTTATTCAGCTATAAAAAATATAACTATGAAAATTTCTCATAAGTGGATCCTAGCACTGAAGTTTTAGATCTGTATTCTTAACTTGAAGTTTATGTAGAATCTAGTAAACTAGAAATGGGGTACCGGTAGTAAGGAATAAAAATATCTTAAGGGAATAGGGAAGTAAAATATCGGTGTGTGTGTGTGTCTGTGTGTGTGTGTGTGTGTGTGTGTGTGTGTGTAAATGAATACTGACCTAGGTTATGAAGCTATAAAGAGACCATGGGAGAGAAAACGAAGACCCAGATGGCCTATGGAGCAGGGCACTGCAGAAGGGATGCTCGACAAAGGAGGGCAATGGAGGAGGAGAAAGAGGCAGAAAGAGAGATGTTTGAAATGCCATAATGACACGTAATATTGTTATGGGGGAAAACTGGGTGGGGCTCCATTTTGTGGTTCCTTGGTTTTCTGGATTAAATGGTTTGAAAGTAGACTTAAAAAAATGTATTCTTTTTGAGATAGAACCAGGAAAGTTGGCAGGCTTAGTAGAGAAGATCTGTAAGCAACTACAGGAGGAAGGGCTTTGGGGAGGTACAGGAACATTAATCTCATTAAGAGGATAATTACTCCTTCCGTCTCCTTGGCGTTTCTTTGGGTGGAACTAGCTATCCTGGGGGATTGTTTCCTGGCCAGGTGATTGTATGATAATTAAACTTAAAGAAAAGATATCAGGCTTTCTATGTTTTATTTTGAATCAGGATCTCATTTTGCCTTGAACTGGTTATGTAGCTAAGGGTGACCTTGAACTTCTGATCTTCTTGCCTCTACCTTCTAAGTACTGGGCTCATGGTGTGTTCCACTAAGTCTGGCTTTATGTTGTGTTGGGGGTGGAACTCAGGGCTTCAGTCATGTTAGGCACACACTCCGTTAACTGAGCTATGTCTCTAGACTATTTTTTATATTAATCACAAATATTTTATATTTATGTGGTGTTTATATTTGTGTGTGTGTGTGTGTGTGTGTGTGTGTGTGTGTGTGTGTTTGTGTAAGAGAGAGAGAGGGAAGAGATGCCTTCAGAGGTCAAAAAGAGGGTATGAGATCCCCTGGAGTTGGGATGACGGTTGCTTACAAGCTGCCTACAACTGAATTCAGGTTCTTTGCAAGAGCAACAAATGCTCTCACCGGCTGAGCCAGCTCCTCTTTTCTACACTTTAAGTGACATGTTTTTATCAGCTCATGGTCATCTGAGCTGACTGGGGAGAAACTGAAAGCACAAACTGTGGTTTCATCTCATTTCAAGGTAAAGATTCAGGTATGAAGACCCAGGTTGGGAGGTGCCTCTACAGCTCAAGGACATGAGGCTGTCCCAGCATTGTCCCTTCTGCCTCCTTCCTGTACCCCAGTGAAATTGAAATCACTGCAGCAGCCACTGCTGAGTACTGGCAATGGCTATTTGACAGTGTCCCTTTACGTGTGCAAGGGAGACGGCTCAGTTTTTCACTTCATCAGCACCGAGAGACAAGGACACGGTTCTGAGTAATATTTCATACTTAGCTCTGGGTTCTTTCGGTTTTATGTATCTGAACCTTCCTCCAGTTTCTTGTAGGGCTTCATGATATGATTTAATTTCTGCTTATGGCTGGCTTCGGTCCTCAGAAGAGGGGTAACTTGTCCTTTAGATTCTTCACGCAGGGGGATGGATGTTGTTAGGAAACGAGGAGTGAGAACCTGTAAGCTTCCTCCCAGCAGAGGGCTACAAGGCAGTTCTGCCTCTGTGCGTCTTCCTCCCACAATGCCTTATCTCCCGTGTTCAGCCCTGGCTGCTATAATACCTCCTCTTTCTGCAGAGCATTTTACATGAACAAATAAAGCGATTTATGGAGTATTTACACACTGACTAGTGACTAATTGTACACCTGCAAGCAGTGCAACCATTCAAGACAAGCAACATTCCTCTACATTAGCTTCCCCGAGGAAGGCAGCTCATGGTGGCAGAGAGAAATTGGCTGGATGGTAGAACGTGTCTCTGACATCAGATCGTTCAATGCAGGAGCAGTGTACGATCCATATGTGGCACCTCTGGGCTTGGTTACCTAGCGAAACCTTGGAAAGCTTACAAAAGGAGATAATGAATGAATGGATGGGAAGACTCCAGCAGATTTCACTGAAAATGTGAGCAAAGTTAGACACAAGAAAGCAATGGCCACAAAGAACATGCAGTGTGATGGGATCACTTGCTGGGTATGTTTTATGTAGAGCCAGAGGACAGAACAAGGTTGTCATGGTTTCTAATAAAAAATGACTAGAGATGAAGTTATAACTGTTCTGCATGGTGAGAAAAAGGCACTGTGGAATGCTCATGGCAACCCCAGCAAGCCTCTCAGGATTCTGTGAAGGGGGGGTGGAGAAGAAAACTATAATAGCAGAGGACAGTGTGGGGACAGCTGGGGAGTGCTGTCCTCTGAACATGCCATGGCTGCAGAGCACGCGCATGTAGCATCTGCGGTTATCTTCACAAGATCAAAGCACTCAAAATTCCAGTAATGGATGGGAGATGGGCTCATGAGGCACCTCTCCAGTTAAAGAGCCACTGGTGTTGAGATCACTTGCGGAGTGAGTCATTTTCTTTCAGGGTATGACAGCCTAATGACAGCCCCAAATCCATGAGAATGCCAGCAGCAGCTGGACTCAATAGGTCATCACCTTCATTAAGCACACACAAGATGGAGGTCCAAAGAATTACAATAACTTTCCCAGGTGTCACTGATACTCAAAGGTAACAGAAACTAAAATTTATGTCTGTCTGACCTTTATTCCATCACAATTTACCAAAGATGGCAAGCATTAACAGGTTGCAAACATATGGGGGAGTTTTTCTGATGCGTCTCTTGCTGAAGGATGAGGTATCCTGGTGAAGATTGTGAGACAGCAAAATGGGGCAGGAAGGAAGGGACACCAGAGGTGTGAAGATCGGAACAGAAGAATAACCAATGACACTGGAAAACCTTCTGATGATGGGCTTAATGGGACAAAACAGCAATAACAGAAAAGCAAAATACAAAATGAAACAACAGCAAACATGTTCCCTCCAAAGGCCAGAACTTCCCATTCAAAGACTCATCACACTGGCCTTCTGAGACTCAGACCTTTCCCGGTTCTCAGAACAACTTCTATTCTCAGCAACTTCCTTCTCTTTCTTTATAAATGGTTCATATTTCTCCTACTATCTCTGTATCTCTGGTCCAGTTCTTGGCTCTAGGATGTTGATCTTAGAATTTACTGACCAACAGAGTACAGTGGAAGGGTGGTGTGTGCCATGGGGTGATTCTGATGCTACTTGGTTAGACAGATAGATGCACAGCCAAACTGGACCATACAGAAAGAACTGAGGACTCATAGTATGTACCCAAATGTAAGAGCCTGTTTTTTTAAGGCGTGGTATTCACTTTTGGAAACCAAAGGGTCAGGTCAAAGCATGGGAAACACAAATTGGAAAGGTGCAAAAGAAGCCATGAAATGAGACAGGAAACAGTCTATAGAACATGAGCATTCATGAGCACACACATGACGTTTGAGGCGTGTCCTGTTGAGGATTAATAATGAAGACATGGAGACATCTATATAGTATAAAGCTGTTGGTCTGTTTGCTGTGGCAGTCACTCAGCTAGCCTCCTAACTTACCCAGACTTCTTCACCATTGAGTCTCTCCACATGGCTCCCTCCCTCCCTCCCTCCCTCCCTCCCTCCCTCCCTCCCTCCCTCCCTCCCTCCCTCTTTCTCTCTCTCCCTCTCCCTTCTGTCTATTCTGCTTCTCTCTTTGTCCTCTCTGTCTGGTCAGTCTGCCTGCCCAGTCAGTCATTCTGCCCCAACCTCAGCCACCAGCTCTTTATTCTACAAAATGCTACATTCCTCCTTCATCCGGTCTAAGCCAATCAGCAGCAGGACAACACCTGAGACATCCCTCCTAGGTTGCCTTTTGGCACCGAGGGGTACGTGACCTTCACCAAGTATGCTTGCTTTTTAACATGTTAATCTCAGAGAATCATCTTTTGGGCAGGTGAGGAAGGGCAAGCATTTGCTTATAGAAAGCAGGTGATGAGCCATAGAAATGCAATACCAAATATCCTGCCAGCACTGGGCTCTGTTGGCACAGCCATTGACAGTTGAAAATAAAGGCACACTGCACACCTACAGAGCCATTTGATACAATGTATATGGGGGTGGGTTACTGAGCTTGAAGGTAGCTAATCTAGAAATGTAATGACCCATTTTCTCAATGTATGGAAACAAGGCAACATTGCAGGCCCTTTCTGGGATACCAGTGAAGGGAAATCGTCACAGTGGACCAAAGTTTGGACAATGAACATATGCACACGTTTTTTCCCAGAAGAAGAAACAGCCAGATGTATACTGATTCATGGCCTGGATGGTCAAGGACTTGGAAAGAACATGATTAGGAAATTGGTGAGAAAGTTATTTGGGGGAAGAAATATGTGGATAGATCTCTCCAAATGGACAAAGAATGTGAAGATGCTTGTGTCTCATGTAAATGCTCAGCAGAATGTGACTTCAGCAGAGGGGTTTAATAATTAGGTAGATGGGATGATCCCTTATCTGGACAGTGAGCCTTTCCCCTCAGTCATTCCTATAGAATGAGAATTGACACTATGGAAACACAATTATAACACCTCTTAGGAGACAATAGCCTGGAGGGCTGTGGCAGGGTTCTCCAGAAGGTAGTATGTGCTTTAAATAAGCATCCATTACATGTTGCTATTTCTCCTACAGCTACAATTCACAGGACTGGGAATGACAGTGTGAATTGGGAATGATTCTACTCAGCATCACCCTATTAACCCAGCTGGAAAAACTTCATTTCCTTTTCCTACAGCTTATGCTTTGCTGGCCTAGAAGTTTTGGCTAAGGGTCAGATCCTTGAAGAAGACAAAACAAGTATTCCATTGAACCGGATGCTCAGACTGCCTCCTGACCTCTGATGCCCTTAAGTCAACAGGCTGAGAAAGGAATAACAGCATAAGGAGGGAGGGATTGATCCATACTATGGGTAAAATGGATTGCTTCTCTACAATGGAAGTAAAGAAGATTATGTCTGGGGTAGAGATCCTTTAGGGTGTCTCTTGGTATTATCAAGTCCTATAATTAAAATCAACAGGAAACTACAGCAATCCAATCTAGGCAGGACGACAAAGGGCAGGGTCACTCTTCCAAGTAAAGTTTCAAGACTTGCTGAAGGTAGAGGAAATACAAAATCGGAGGTAGAGGAAGGTAACTATGAATATCAGCTAAAGTCACATGACCAGTCGTAGAATTGGGGATTATAACTGACAAGAATGTTTCTGTCTTATTTGGTTGAAAACATGTTGATTATGATGATTGTATTTTCTTTCCTCTGTTTCCTCTTTTTTTACTCTAAAATACGTTTATTCTAACTAATAAATATAAAATCATGTGACTCAACACCTACTGAAATAACAGCAGTGGTTAAGTGCTGTTAATATAAAGGCTTTTCTCACGGATTTCGTCACTTATTCTAAAATGTGTCGTGGACTTACAGCTGTATGTGGAATAGCTGGAGTGGAATCCTGTGAAGGATTTTCTTGACCAGACTGTTTGAATTAGAAAAACCTACATTAAACCTAGGTGACACCTTTTAGTGGCAGTCCAGATAGAAGAACATGCAATAAAACTTTGCTGTTTGCCTGTTTGTTCTCCTTCTTGCTGGCACATTTATCTATCTATCTATCTGCTGCTGCTGCTACATTCCTTTCTTGGTATTAGAATCCACTTTTTCAGGCTTCCAACATAGACTTAAGATCAGCAGCTTCCTTAGAGTTCTTCAGACCTTCAATGACACATTGGAAGTGTTGAGACAGTTAGTGGACTGAGCAAGTACAAGATTCATGGCTTTCCTAGTATTAGACAGGACATACAGACTACATACTATAAGTCACTCTAAAAATAACCCCTGTGTGTTTCTGAATTTCCTCACTTCCATTCCTTTAGAGACTCCTGAATAACACAGGACTCTTCCCTAGAGCTGAGAGCCTAAATAAACTATTCTGTCCTTTTTAAGTTGCTTTTCCTGGGTGTTTTATGGCAGCAGTTACATCACTAATCCAAGGGCTGGTGTGGAGAGTCATGCATGCACAAGAGGTGAATGTCCTTGCATGGACCAGCCTCCTTCCCGGAAGTGAAGAAGACTGATGGTCTAGCCACTTTCAAGGTTGAAGGGAAAGAGGAGTGAAGCAAAATGCCTTAGCTGACTTTATCCCTGAGTCCTCCCCAGTTCAGCTCTTCAGATAGGGAAGGGCCTCTAAGTCTTATTCTCATAATAAAGGTGAGTCCTGTAAACTTCAGGTAAATGAACTTGGTATCTGGAGAAACTTCTAGCCCAAATTATGAGATGACTTTTTTTTTTTTTTTTTTTTTTTTTTTTTTTTTTTTTTTTTGTCTTCAGCAAAAGCTTTCACACAAATCGATGAAATTGTTAGCTTGGATTTCTATATGAACCCATCAGTTTTTAACGATGCTGCCTTGCATGATGAGAACTGGTTGCATAGTTGGAACAGCTGTAAACAAAGAGCCCTTTCTGACAAATGGCATTACATCTTCCTAATGCCAGGCCTGCAGATTCTCTTAGAGCTCCCTGTGCTTGAAGTGCTGTCATTTCTAAATCTACTGAGACTTTGGAGTATGTTTCAGGTAGTCTTATGGCATGCCGATGAAGCTGCAGAAGACAAACTGGCCTGTTTTAAGTAGCTTACCTCCATCCACAGTCCCTTAGGAAAATAATCTTGAGAAAGTATTTGCAACAGATTTGCCTGTAGGCATGTTTGTGGGGAATTGTTCTGATTGCTAATTGGCCCTGCTCACTGTGGGCGGCATCATTCCCTAGGCTGGACCTAGAGCTATATGAGAGTAGAGAAGACTAGGTGAGAACTAAGCAGTAGGCAGCAAGGATCCATGTATTTATTGTCTTGCCTGTGGGTATGGCACTTTTAAGTTCCAACCCTGACTTCTGCAATAACAGATTGCAACCTGGAATTGTAAAGATGAATCATCTCTTTCCTCCCCTATATTGTATTTCATTAGGTTGTTTATCACGGCAACAGAAATGAAACCAGAACAACAATAAAGATGAGAAGGCCACTAGGATGTTGAGTGATGGACTTCATGCCACAACGCTCTCAAGAGGTAGTGCTTCTGAATATGTTTCACAATGAAGAAGTTCACTAGAGAAATTATAAACCCTCATTTAAACATCCACTCCTTAGTAAAAATTCTATCCTCTATCAATAAAAGAGCAGAAGTGAGAAAATGCAGTAGGAATAATTTAAGAGTTGTCTAAATTTGGGGCTGGAGTAATTGATCAGGGGTTAAGAGCACTGGGTACTTCTTAAGAGGCCCTGGACACACACATGATAACCAATAATTGTTTGTAATTTCAGTTTCAGAGAATCCAACACTCCTTCTGGCTCTATGGACACTTGGCATACACATGGTATATAAACATACATGTAGGCAAAACACACACACACACACACACACAGAAAATAAAAACAATAAATAAAAAATTTTAAGATGTTATCTAAATTTAGCAGCAGTCTACAAATTAAAAGTGGGATGTGACTGTCAAAAATCCTATTATGGGCTGGAGAGATGGCTCGATGATTGAGACCACTTGCCAGTCTCCTAGGAAACGAAAGTTTGATTTTCAGCATTCCTGAGAGCTTGCAACTCTGGAAGTCCACTTGCAGGGGACCTGATGCCCTGTCCTGGACACTTGGGCATTGACAACATGTGGCACACAGACATGTATGCAAGTACAGCACCTATACAAGTAAAATACATCTAAAATTTTAGTTTTAAAAAAAACCTCCAAAATGAGGCACTGTGTTAGATGAAACACACAGAATCAGAAGTCTGCTGTGTGCTCTGGAAGCAACTAACCAAGGCAGGAATGTTGAGGAATGAAGCCACTGACGTAACAGAATAGAGACTCCCTCCTGGAAGGTGACTTAGAAGTGACTAGAATGTATGCGGAGAGGAGGGAGACGCTCGGCATTTAGAAGCTGTTCTGTGGGACGGAATGGGAACGGGTTGGGGTCACCAGAAAGCCGAATCCAGGTGAACCCTTGGAGAAACTCCCCTACTGGGAAGTGTGCATGGCTGGAAGCACTGTCATGAGTGAGGATTCCCAGTTCTGGAGGCATGAAGCAGGGACAGGAAGGCCATTTGTCAAGGACAAAGTTGTAAGTGCTGATCACTACTCTGTTGTATTTATCCTTACAACAGGAAGTGTGCTGTGTGGGTGAGAAGAGTCTGTGGGCTACTGAAGGGTTTGTTTCGCGGTCATTCTGTTTTCCGCCATATTTGAAAATTGTACGTGTGGATGTGCACATCTGTATGAGGGCCCTCAGAGGCCAGAAGAGGGCAGAGGATCCCTGGAGCTGTAGTTACCTGCTGGCAATGGGTGCTGAGAACCAAACTCAGGTCCACCACAGGAGCATGTCTCTGAAGCTCTGAGCCTCATCACTTTCACCAGGAGATCACACATTTGGCTAGGCGCGGGGGTGGGGAGGGGAGATCTTTGGAGCCCCAGGGATCCTCTTGTCTCCATTTCCCCCCACTGGAATACAGGTGTATCCATCACACTTGGCTTTTTTTTTTTTTTTTTTTTTTTTTTTTTTTTTTTTTTTGTGGATGTTGAGGATTGGACCTAAGTCCTTCCGTTTGCACAGCAACCACTTTACAGATGAAGCGAACTCCCCAGACTCATCGCAGGAAGCATTTTCGTGGTGAAGGAATGGAGGATCAGGGGATGTCCATGAACTTGATTTGGAATACATGGCTGATGGAAGAGAGCAGAGTCTAGAACCTGCATGTGCCTGGTTCTGAATGCGTGCAGGCTATGGCACTACTCAAGCCTTTCTTGTGTAGGACTGGAAGTGCAGTGTATGACTCTCCAAGACAGCACGGAGCAGTGAGATCTAAGAATCTAGAGATGTAGAAAATGCACTGAGAGTGTTAAGTATTTCCACAACTCCTCAGGCTACCCGAAAACTAACACACCTTTACTTACTTTTCTCATTACTTAATACTAAATTCTTTTATAAACCTAAATGTGTTTGAAAAAGTCTGAGTATTTTTTTTTATTCTCTCCAAAACATAAATCCCTATCCTTAAATTAAAAAAAAAAAAGTGATGGTTTTCGATTTCCAAGGGAGATCAATTCAAAATCATTTTCCAGTATTTTCTTTATTCGATGGATGTATTTCTGTTTGGGGCAAATTCAAATCCCAGAATAAATTTAAATCTAAGTCCTTATGTTTCTGTGATGTGGGTGATGCCCATCACATTGTCTGGCTTTCACATGTATTCTTGGGAGCAGTCTAACTATTGGATCACATGTGCTCTCTGCCTTCTATCAAGTGAGAAACTTTATACAGCTTCATCTACAATTTGGGGGAAAAAAAGGAACCCTCTCCCACTTCTGTCAGTCTTTTATACAGATGGAGATGGCTCAATTGATAAGGTGAATCTGTAGGAAGCATGGGAACTCGAGTCTGATCTACAGATGCCATGGGAAATGCTAAGTATAGAGATGCATGACCATGACCCCAGTTGGGTAGACACAGGAGGATCCCTGGGGTTTTCTGACCTGTCAATCTAGCTAGCAGCTGAGCTCCAAGTTTAGTGAGAGACGCTGTCTCAAAATATAAGGTGAGGGTGACTGAGAGAGATACTCTAAATTGACCCCTGGCCTCTATACAGTGTGTATGTGTGTGTACACACCCACACCACCCACACACATAGATAATGCCCATTTTTGGCCCACTAGGACTTTATGTTCAGTTAAAGATGAGAGGCCTGAACTTTGCAAACCCCATGTTGTGAATTACCTTTTAATAGCTGTGTACCAAAGGACCAACCAAAAGCACATTCAAACAGGAGGTTAGAAACCTCTCAGAGAACACCTTGTTAGGTTTTCTTGACTTCAAACTGTATGGGCTGTTTTGGTAACTACAGCTAATGTGACCTCTGCATTCTTGGCCTCTGTCATGGCTTCCCAGTTTACAATGTATAATCTTCCCATCTCCTCAGTGACTTCTTGCTCGAGTTTGCTTGCTCATCTACAGTGACCTGGTTTCCTTTGAGGTTTGTTTACTCTTTGTTGAGCGATGATCCATCTCAGGCCTCATGAAAACCATGTGACTTTATTTATTGATTTTAGTTGCCAGTATTTCCTAAGATAACCATCTGAAAACATCTGCATTACAACACTAGAGGGTAAATGCCCTCACCGCTCTATGTTTTTTAGAACCTTGGTGATTCAAACCTGCCCTGATTTCTAACCTTTGCCCTCGAATACATGGCTTTCATTTCATTTCATTTCTTTTTTCTTTTTTTCCCCTTTTTTCTGTAGCAGAGACTAGGAGCACAGAGCCATAAGACTCAGCTGGCTTGCCTGCTTGTGACCAGATCAATTTATGAGTATGTCTGCTATTTTCATTGCATTTCCCTTCACTGTTTATTAGAGTGTGGTCCAGTTTGGTATTAGCTCACACAAGACTAAGGCCAGTAACTGCAGAAAAAATCTGATAACTTTATAGATGCATTAGGGACTCACTCAAGAAGCTAAGAGTCCTTGTTAGATAATCAGCTCACATTTGTAAATCAGGAAATTTTGCTATATTTTTATCATCAAGTTAAGAACACGTTTGAAACACACTAAGGCCATGGGTAAGCTTTGCCTACAAACACATTGAGAATTATTTATTAGCTCCTTGGAATCTGTTATATAGAAGAGAAACAAATTCCCTCATAGGAGAGGAAGAAGGCTATTAAACCCTCACCTCAGCCAGCCTTCTTGCACGTCCCTGACACCTGTGTGACATTCTGTCCTAGCTGCACATGGTCTCTTTGTTCTAGGAAGTAGAGGTTTACAGAAGATGGGAGTTAGCTGAAGGAGGGTGTTTCATTTTGTGGCTATACAGGGATCAACACACCCAACAGATGTGAGGCTTTGGTGGTGTGACCATTTTGATGTCACTTACATACCAATAAGCAACCCTTCATTTATGTTCCTATAAGTATGTTATATATAATAATAAACTCACTGGGTCCCCAAACCAAACTCTGGTAGAATCATTCTTTGATCTATCATTGGTGTCCTAAGGTGAGGGGCACAGATATTTCTCAATGTGGTGTGGTGGCCTGAATGAGAGTGGCTCCATAGGCTCACATATCTGAACACTTATCCTCAATTGGTGGAACTGTTTGAGAAGGATAGAAGGTGTGGCCTTATTGGAGGAAGTATGTCACTGGAGGGGACTCATGTCATTCACAGTTAACTCTTTCTGCCTCCTGTTTATGGATCAGGATGTGAGATCTCAGCTGTTTCTGCCACCATACCTTTGCTCTTCCATCATGGACTCTAACCCTCTGAAACCATAGGGTTTCATTGCTATGAAGAGACACTATGACCAAAGTAAGTCTTAAAAAAAGAAAACATTTAATTGGGGCTGGCTTACAGTTCAGAGGTTCAGTCCATTATCATCATAGTGGGAAGCATGGCCTCGTACAGGCAGACATGGTACTGGGCAAGCCAAGAGTTTTACCTCTTGATCCAAAGGTGGCAGCAGCGGCGGCAGAAGCAGCAGCAGAACTGGCTTCTGTAGGCAGCCAGTAGGAAATTCTATTTTTCACACTGAGTAGAGCTTGAGCACTAGGAGCCCTCAAAGCCCCCCTATACAGTGACATACTTCCTCTAACAACGCAACACCTATTCCAATAAGGCCATATTTCCTACACCATGGGAACCACTTCCCATGAGCCAAGAATAATATTCAAACCACCACAGCCTAACTAAACACTTTAATTGTCATGGTGCTTTGTCATAGCAGTAGAAAAGTAACTAAGAGTGTAGTCTTTGTAGCCTTCTGATGGGCAGAACTGTATTCTCAGCATCCCACAATTCTCCAAGCCAGCCTTGATGGGATGAGTGTAAAACAATCACCTTCCTTATGCGCTGGACCATGCAGAACCAATTTGAACAAGATATTGCCACAGTGGTTTCTCTCAAAATTGGCCTCTACTTAGACCTGGTGATATCTGCCTGTACTTCCAGAACTCAGAGGGCTGAAGCAGAGGGATTGCAAGTTTAAGGCTAGTCTGATTAACATAACAAGATGTTCTTCTCAAAAGAACAAATGAAACAAATGAACAATGAGGGCTATAGTTGTCAATTTTTTTTCCCTAATGAAATACAAATTGCCATGTGTTTTAAATAAAAAATGTTGGGAAGACTGAACAAACAAGGGTTTAATGGAGGGACAGTGAGAGATCCTACCACCACAGGGCAATGTACTAAAAACACTTTCTATTTCAAACTAATCTGGGCAATACCTGGTACAACATTTATGCTGTACAATTTCAAAAAATGTCTTTTATATCACTATTAGTTTAAGTATTTGCACTGTGTTTGTGAGATGCTCTGAAATGGTTTCTATGTGTTCATGGGCTTAAGTCTAAGAACTTCCTGTCTAAATTTAAATTTAGAACACTGTAACTACAGTAGGCTTAAGTAATACTATGATCAAAATAAAATAAATAGTTAAATAAAAATCATGAAAGGAAGTCACGTGAGAACACCAGGGGGGCCGTGGTAGGGCATTTCCACTATGCATTGTGTAGCATCCTTAAATAGCTAGCCATCCTTTGTGTCACCCACTGACACTTCAGTGTTCCCAGAGTCAGTCTGGGAAGTGTTAAAACTCATCATTGGGATCATATGTTGACTGTGTTCACTGACCGCAGATGGATAACCTTACTGGCATATCCGATATGGCAAGATCAGGAGGTTTTCCTTCTTTAGTCCCAATATATTTTTCTTTAAAAACATCATACCCAGCATGCACATTGTGCAAGGTGTGTCTACAACCACCCACTAACAGCCAGCAATCTCTTGTCTCTCTCTCTGTGTGTGCGTGTGTGTGCTTGTGTGCACTCGTAAGGAGGCCAGAAGATATCCTCAAATATCATTCACTCTCAGGTGTTTTCCACACTGCTGGGTCTTAGACAGAGTCTCTTTGGTGTGGAGCTCTGTAATTCAGCTAGGCTGACTGGCTGTTCCCCCATCTCCACCTTCCCAGTCTTGGGATTGTAAGCAAATGCCACCACACCTTGCTTTTGACGAGGGTTCTGAGGATACAATTTGGTTCCTCATGCCTATAGTCAAATGCTGTACCAATCGAACCATCTTAGGGTACTAATTTATGAATGTATTTGCTCCCTGTGTTACAGATTCCTATCTCCACTGCTCTAGAGGACATCTCTATCCAAACATTCAAAGTTCTTTGAAGTTATTCAACCGCACTCGACTCTCAACCCTTTAGCTAAATCGGCAGTATTGCTCCACTGAACTTCTCTGACTCAGGACCTGGAAGGCCCTTCTCAGTTCTTTTTGTCACTTTCACATCAGGGGTCAGTTAGCTCTGCCAATCCTGTGACCTCTGCCATTGCCTCAGTAAATGCTTGCACCATCTCCCAGCTGACACCTGCAACCCCGCCTTCCTACATGCCCTGTCATTGGTCGTCTTCCACACCAATCTAGATGAAAACAGGACATGCCTTATCTCAATGGGAGTTCTCCATTAGCTTGTGTCTGTTTACGTGAGCTGGACTGGCTTGCTTTGTTGACAGCTCTGCTTCCCTAGATGGATGTACTGAAGGTAAGTGCTCAGTCTTATTTCTGTGTCTCAGTGAGTTTCTAACTGCTTACTATATGTAATTGTTGGCAGGATTGAACACAGGCTAAGAACACAGGCATCCAAACTGAACAGATGTGTGTTGAATTTCTGCCTCCTCTTCTATGTTATTGCTAAGTGATGCTCGACAGTGCTTCTGAACTCTGCCTGCATGAGGGTTCCTTTAAGCATATATTAGAATCATACAAGAGCTTTATTGAAAGGGTCCAGGTCTGTCCTTCAACACAATTAAACTGGAATACATAGAGAGTACAGCTCGGGTTCTAGAAGGATGTCATATACAACACACACACTAATAGATTTACAAGTGGTTCTAATCTACAGTTAGGGTTAAGAACTTACTTGGGTGTCTAATTCAAAGGGTTTAGCATGCATAGTATAAAACTAAATTTAAGGGCTTCAGAGATGGTTCAGTAACACAGTGCTTGCCATGGAAGAGTGAATGGATCAACCATATAAAACCTGGGGACAGTGGCATGTTCCTGTAATCCCAGTGTTGAGGCAGACACAGGCGGGTCCCTGGAGCTTGCTGGCCAGACAGAAAAGCCAAGTTCATGAGCTCAAGACTGAGAGACCTTAAGGTGGGATGAAAATGAGGAAGACACCAACTATAACTTCCTGGCTCTACACACATGCACACACAAAAAACACACACTAAGCACACACACACACCAACACCCGGTACAGTACCTGACACAACACAGGGGCAATCATGACACTAATATATGGCCTTCAGTTGTAGCTTTTTCCATCTCAGATTGTTCTGCTCCTCTCTTTTCCCTCCCCTCATCCTCAAGACTCTGCCTTTCTGCAGCTCTGGGAACAGACTGAGGTTCCAGCTACTGTATATTCATAGTTGTTCCTGAGTCTGCCCTCCACAGATCCCTCGGCTTTCAACTCTGATTTGAAATCAGCTAGTCTCCAAGTATCTGTTCATTCAAGGCGCATCTTTTTAGCACTTGTGGTCTGACCTAATAAATGACACCAGCGGTTTGTCACTCTGTTTTCAGCTTCTGGTGGTATTTGGGTAGTGGAGCCCTGCCGGAGAGTGTTGGTCTCTGGGCTGAGCCTTGAGGCTTAAGAGTTAAGTCACATTTCCTGTCCATTCTCCAATGTTAGCAGCCCCATTGCTCCTGTCCCCTTGTCTTCCCCACAGTGACAGACAGTAGCCTTTCTTATGACATCATCGAATATAAACTACTTCCCCCCCAAGTCATTTCTTGTCAGGTATTTATCTGGTCACCGTGAGGAAATAACTAACACTGCTATTGCATATCAATGGCGTTTAATGTGGCCCTCTCACCAGATTGTAAGCAGCAAACAAAGAAAGAGAATTTATCCATTTATCTTCTTCCTAAGGCCCAGTGCCTGATGTCTACTAGCTGCTCAGGTTACAGTTGTAGAAGGGACGAATGAACTAAGAAATGACTCATCCTATAATCTCCAAGAGGCAAATGTTCTTTTCAGGCCCCTTTAACTGTATGTATCGGTGTTAAGTCTGCTTTGGTTTGCTTGCAATAATAAAATACCTGGGACCGGGTCCTTTTTATAGAGATTTTTTACTTGGCTCATAGTTTTGGAAGGTCAAAGTCTAAGACACTTGGCCAGGCTGCTTGAGCTTGGGGAGGCCTTCTACCTACGAGACAAGTATGGTGGACAGTATAGAGGGGAGAAGTGTAAGAGGCCTGTTCTTTTTCTAACAACCTGCTCTCTGATAATGAATCCACTCAGACCCGTCTTTAATCAACCCATCATGAGGGTGGAGCCCACAGAGCACAACTGTTGTTTATTAGGCCCCGCCTACCTCTTAAAGGTTCTACTAGGGCAAATTTCCATAAATTCCTGGCATTAGAGAGGCTATAACCAATCAAAAACAGTATTTCAAATTAAAACAGCACTAAAGGAAATCTTCAGTTTTGGTGATTCGGGCACATGACTCCTGTGATCCCAGCACTCAGGAGGTAGAGGCTGAAGAGTCTCTATAAGTTCAAGACCAACCTTGTCTACATAGTGAGTTTCAGGTCAGCCCTGACTACACAGTGAGATCCTGACTTAAATATGACCCCAAACCAACAAAAAACGTTACCATAAAGTAAGATAAGATGGTTTGTAGTACTTTTGAATTACAGTTACTGAATAGAAAAACCTGCCATATTCTTTGGTTTTAATGTTTGGATGCTTTTAATTTGGGCAAGATTTTGAAGTGCCGGGTTCTCAGAAACTTATAATTAGGCTTACTGAAGTATCAGCCTCCAGGCACTAATTCCCATTAAGTCAGAGCGTCTGTTAGCCGCTCAGGTTGCAGTTGTAGAAGAGATGAATGAATTTATACATGATTCATCCTATAATCTCAAAGAAGCAAATTTTTGTTTTGCTTTGCTTGCTTTACAGAACTAAATGAAGCTTTTACAGAAGTATAAGCAGTCCAGTGACTTGTGGGTGCTTTTATGTAGCTACAATGTTTATTCTTCCTAAGTTACCCAATGGTCTGTTTCACTGAATGATCAAACACTAGGTATAACTGCGGTAGCCCAGCAGCAGAACTATCAAATCACTGCTTCTTTTAGCACTTAAAAGTGGACATTAGCCCAAAAGCTCAGATCAACTAAGATACAATCCACAGAGCACAGGAAGCTCAAGAAGTGGGAAGACCAAAGAAGGGGTGCTTCAGTCCTTCTTAAAAGGAGGAACAAAACATTCACAGGAGGAAATACAGAGACAAAGTGTGGAGCAGAGACTGAAGAAAAGGCCATCCAGAGACTCTCCCACTCTGGATCAATCCCACATACAGTCACCAAACCCAGACAATATTGTGGATGCCAAGAAGTGCCTGCTGACAGCTGCCTCATACAGCTGTCTGCTGAGAGACTCTGCCAGAGCCTGAGAAACAGTCAGATGCTCTCAACCAAACACTGATTGGGCAGAGAATGGGGTCACCAATGGAGTTAGAAAAAGGACTGAAGGAACTGTAGGGGACTGCAACCTCACAGGAAGAACAACATCAACCAACCAGACTCCCCAGAGCTCCCAGAGACTAAACCATGAACCAAAGAGTACACATGGAGAGACCCATGGTTCTAGCAACATATGTAGCAGAGGATGGCCTTATCAGGCATCAAGGAGAGGAGAGGTCCTTGGCCCTGTGAAGGCTCAATACCCTAGTGTAGGGGAATGCTAGGGTGAGGAGATGGGAGAGAGTGGGTGGATGGGGGAACACACCCATAGAGGCAGGGATGGGGGTGGGGGGATGGAATGGGGGAATGGAATAGGGAGATTCCAGAGGGGAAACCAGGGAAGGGGATAACATTTGAAATGTAAGTTAAAAAAAAATCCAATAATTTTTAAAAGAACTTTAAAAATCACCTGGTTCACTATTTCACTTAATATCTACAAAAAAGAAAACCCTAGAAAAGGACTGACTACCCGAGTGTGGTGCTATATGGAGTCAGTGCTGAAACACAGCTGAGGTTTCAGAAAGTCCTCATCAGCATTCCAGTGGCACAGAACCAACTGCAAAGGAATCCAAAGTACACATGATCTCACCACCCTCTTAAGTCATACCCCGACATCAGTGTGTTTGGATTTTAATGTTGCTGTGAAAAACAAATGCTTGGCCAAACGATTCGAGGGAGGATGGGTTTATTTTGGCTCCCATTACTGGAGTGAGTGTGAGCACGGCAGTGTGAGGTCACACTTAATATGCAGGAAGGAAACAGGAAACTGAGAGGAGTGTTGATGCTCTGTGAGCTCCCTCTTTTTTATTAAGCTCAAGACCCCAATGGGGCTGCCCACATCCATATTCTTCTTCCTTCTTCTTCTTCCTTCCTGAAACTATTCTAGAAACATCTCAGACATACACCCAGAGGTGTTCCCATGGTGATTCTTAATCTCACCATGTTGACAAAGACAGCTAACCATCCCATGTGTACTTTTATTTTTCCTTATAAAATTTTTCATCTGTTCAGCATAGTTAGCCCAGGCCTTCAATTACTATGCGTAAAAACCTGCAAGAATTAAATTTAAGAGCTAAAGAAAAAACCATTAGAAATATAAGAAATGTCACATTAGTACACGCTGAGCCTTCTGGACCAAGTTTAGTTTCTCTTATTTTTAAGAAACAAATGTGCTGATAAGATGGTCAGAACCCATTAAAAAATGCATCTGATTGTTTTTATTAGTTCAAAGTAAAAGAAAACAAAGGCATTTAACCAAATGACATTCTCTTGCTAAGTTATAGCAGTTACTTTAGGTCCCTATTTCCTACAAAACCTTCCTTAAGACCAATGTAATCAGATTACATTCATTATATACTTTTGGCTAACCCCCCAAAAGATGATACATGGAACAACTCAGGAGGAGGAGGTAACCAAGACAGACTTTGGTACTGGCCTTTAAAAAGAACGCTGTAGAGGAATGTAGTGGTGGTCAAGGACTATGATCAAAATACACTGTATACATGTACAAAAGTTTTCCTTAAAAAAATATGAGTCCCGAGGACTTCATACAATGTATTTTCATATTTACTCCCTCCTTTCTCGACACATCATCCAGATTCACCCTCCACTTCTCCACTAGAACTTCCAAGTCCTTAAAACTTTCAAGGAATAAAGAAAACAAAACTCTGTACCATTTTCCATCCAAAACAACAGCTCATCTGCAGTCTTCAAAACGCACAATATCCTGTTCTAAAAGGAAGATCTTAGCTGGGCGTGGTGGCGCACACCTTTGATCCAGCACGAGGAAGCAGAGGCTACCTGGGTAGTTTCAGACCAGCTAGGGCTACATAGTGTGACCCTGTCTCGAGAAGGAGGCGCTTTAATTAAAAGCAGATTTTGACAGTTAAGAGGTGATAAGGTTTTGCTTATTCTTGGATGCAAATCTCTCAGCTGATGAAAAGAGCTGCCTTTAGTCCGTGTGTAGAAAGGATACTGAGACAGACTCGTAAGCGGGGAGAACCGCAGAGCCCGTCCTCAGGCTCGCAACTGCGGCCCACGCAGAAGGTGGAGTCTCGGGCTGCGCGTGCGTGCGCGAGCGCACGAATCCCTCACTCCGCCCACAGAGTCCAGGCACCCGTCAGAACCCTTGAATACCGAGGCCACCAACAACAGCTGATTCCGCAGCCTCTCATCCCCGACGAGCTCCCCGCCTCCTTCCAGCCCGGAGTTTCCCGCATGCCGGAAGTCCCTGTGCCCCGACTCCGTAGAGCCGAGGCAGTGGGCTCAGCGGCAACCGGAAGCTCCTCTGCCCCGACCATCAGCTTGCAGCGCCCCGGCCGCGCAGGCGCAGTGCGGCTCAGGCGGAGCTGTGGGAGGGGAGTAGGCCCGGGGGCTGGTCCCTGAAGATGGCGGAGGCGGGGGTGAATTGGGGGTCTCCCGGCAGAGCTCAGGTGAGCTTATTTGGAGGGGGACGGCTCGAGCACGGCGGTGGCTTTCAGGGAGAGGAGCTGTTTATACTTTCACGCTGCAGGCTGGATGTTCCTCGTAGCAGGTGTTGGGGGATCCAGGACCCGCAGGTGGGGCCTGCTGGGCGAGGGGTCCCGGCTTACCTGGAGAGAGGTCAGCGAGATCTAGGAGAGCAGGCCCGTAGTGGGGCAGGCTTTAGCGGGTGCCGAGGTCCCCGGACAGTGGAAGACTGTCAGAGTGGAAGAAGGCTGGAGGACGGAGGAAAGGGCGACCCTGGAGGTCTGTTTGGGGACAGAGATGGGCCAGCCGTCTAGCGTACACCTGACAGGACTCGGTTCCTTGTTGTCTGGGAGAGAGACTCAGGCTTGTATGGGAGATGGATCGAAAGTAGGTACATAACCGTAGTAAGTTTGGAGTCTACCGAAATAAGAAGACTTCTGAGTTGCAGAGTAGGGATTTGGGATAGGAAATTTTAGGTATATATCAGTGGGTGCAGCCAAAGAGCTGTTGGCAGGGCCTAGAAGTCCGTTGATGATAGTAATTGGGGTTTTAGCGTCAGTCCGTGGGGATGAACTGTCTGGGAAAGGAAAACACTGCTTTGCTGAGAATAGGGTTAGGGACATGAAAGGTGTTAAAACTTAAGAGAAAAGTTGTTCACGGGTGGTGTCAGCTGTGTCGTTGGGTGAGATATATATATACTCCGAAGTGTTTGGTGTTTTGTACAATTGATGAGGAAATTATTGGAGAAAGAGCAAATTGAGTTGACAGTTGGGACGCAGAAGCTGGCTAGTTTCTGTGTCGCAGAGAAGCTGACCACTAACCACAGCAGTGAAAGACAGTTTCCAGTTCTGGGCTTAAAAAAAAAAAAAAAAAAAAAAATCATGCGTGGCTTCACCTCCAGCTTTGGGGTTTGGCCCTGAGAGTGAACCAGTGAATGAAAATGGAGAAAGGGATGTCTCCCATTAATTAATGACCTGTAGGGAAAAACAATGACTTTTTTCTTCCATCCTTTTTTTCCGGAGTTTGTAACCAGTGGCACTATTTGTTTTCATAGTGCCCGGCTCACATCTCTTATGAAATGACACATCTATGAATTGTTTGTATTTGGGGAAATTTGATGCTTTTTAAACTGATAACTGTATTTTAGACAGACACTGAAAAGGAAAAGAGAATGTGCAGTTTAGTAAAGACTGTTTTCATTGTTTCTAGAAAATTATCACCAGATAGTAGTAGAGTAACATTTTTTAAGGACTAAGCTTTCTGTGCTCTCTGTTTAAGGAACTAAGCAGTGTGACTGTTGCTTGCTTAATCTTTTCTGTGTTTGGGTTTTAATGTGGAGAGAAAAGAGCTTCAGTATATTGAGGAAATGCACTTTTTCTTCCTAGAGTTCTGATGCACCTTTTGAGAGTCGTATCTGTGTGCTTTTATTTAAGGAGTGTTAAATGGTTTGTGCCTTTGTAGTGCTGACACTTATTCTGTGTTGTGAACGCCGTTCTAGTGAGCACAGCATGTGTTGAAGGGGGAAAAAAAGGCGGTAGTAATTTGACATAATTATTTGGGGATGTGTCTGACCCAGTCTCTGAAGAAAGATTCATCTGAGAATGCAAGCTTACCAATGTAACCACTAATTACTGAAAAATGAATAATCTTGTTTGCTTGCAACAAAATGGTTCTGAAGTTGCTAGATTTTAAACCAGGTGGTGGTGCATGATGGAAATCCAAGTGCTTGGGAAGTAGAGGCAGGAGAATCGTAAGTTCAGGGTCATCATTGGCTATAATTGAGTCTGAGGTCACAGACCTAGACCTCCCCCCTCCCCAAATAAAAAGAAAGAAAAAAAGTCTAAATTCCAGCTAGTTCTTAAGTTAACTATATTTAATTTCTGTGTTGTTTTTCAAATGCTTATTACCTGTAAGCATTATTTTGAGGGTCAACATAAACTTTGATTTACTTGTAATCTAGAATTAGGCCTCTTTTCTGTTTAAAAATAATGGCGGGAATCCATTAGCATTGAGTCACAGTGGAAAGCATTTTCCCAGCTTTGATAATGTGTCACTGATCTAGCTAAACTACTTAATCTTTTTCTGTGTTCATTCATGCACTTTATGGAAACTGTAGATCAAGTTTCCATACCCTCTTGTAAAGTTTTCTCTTAAATTGCAGAAAGCATTGTTTTGGAGTTAATAGTTCATAAGGACCTTAAAAACAGATTCCTGTGTGATACCTATGATATTTGTGTGTTTTGTGGTGTTTGTGCAGGGAGGTGGAAGGAACTCTGTTAATGGAGGCAAAGTGGTTGGCCCAGACATGGCTGCCTGGTAACAACTTGGCCATCTTGGAAAGTTAAGCCAGGTTTGGTGTCTCACATCTGTAATCCCCTCACTCTGGAGAACAAGGAAAGAGAATGGAGAGATTTGAGGCCAGCCTGTTCCAAACAACAAAAGCAAACAACGTATTAGCCTATCTGATTTTGTACAGTGGGGATTAAAAACACCTGCCTATTTATTACCATTGACTCATTAGGAGCCATTGAAGTATCATGTTTTAAAAAAATTTTATGATCTAAGTTTTTCAATCAGATTAAAAATTTTGGAGAACCTAATTTCCTTTTAAGATAATAATAATACTTAAAATGTAGCTATATTTGTTTTAAGAAAATGTTAATAGCTGAAGAGACTTTAAAATAAATTATGCTGAGTTTGTTCCCAGAGCCTCTAAGATACCCTCCCTCTTAGTTAATACTGAGATTATAAATGTGCTTTTTATACTTTATTTAAAAAATTTTTTATTTACTATGGCTTATCATCAGTTTGCATGTGGGAGATGGATTACATGAGACAGCACACATGTGGAAGCCAGAGGACAACATTAAGAAGTTAATCCTTTCTTTCCACCTTGGGATTCTGAGATCTGACACAGGCTGTCAGGCTTGTATAGCAAGCTCATTTACCCCCACCCTCCCACCCTCTACCCCCAAGCCATCTCCCCAGCCCACTAAACATGGGTTTTATTTTAAAAGGAACTTTATTGTTGTCTAGGAGGTAGTGAGTACTTTTCTGGAATTTCCTATGTGTTTGACCAACCAGGTTATTGGACATGTTTATTTTGTAATTGTGGTAAGAGGATCCATAAATGACTTCTCCCTCCCAGATTTGTCTAGTTTTCTGTTTTTGTCTCCTGTATCCTTGCTAGCTTTGAACTTAATTAGCTGTGTAGCTGAAGACAGCCTTGAATTCCAGATCTTCCTGCCTCCACCTCCCAAATGCTAGGACTATATCCCCGCTCCGCTGTGCACACTATAGTAATTCTTTCCTGACTTGTTAATTCACCCACAGACTCTGTGACACTGTTAGAGTGAGTGAGAGAACTGTTAGGTTGATTGGGCTGGCCTGCATCTGTCCGTCCATCAGTCCCTCCCTCTCTCCCTTTTTTCTTCTCCTTCACGTTCTTCTCCTCTTTTTTGTTTTGTTTTTCTGACAGGATATCAGTAGTCCAGGCTAGTTTGAAATTTACTATGTAGCCCAATCTGACATAGAATGTGGGGGTGCTCTTATGCAGCAGGTTTGGGCCAGTGTGACACCTCATCTAGCGTGATGGCCCACTGTTGACTTTGGATACTGGAAATTTCTGAATATGTGTGCTCTCTCTGAAAAAAAAATGTACACATACACATTTTTGTTTTTCCTTTGCATGAAGCTCAGATACAGTCTGGAATAGATGGTCTCCTGGCTCCTTTACAGTCCTAAAATTTTAGGACACTGATGTGAAGTATTTTAGCCTTTATTTTTGTCCCTGGTAATTATATATTATTGTGCTATGATATAACCACACTTAGTCTTTTGGTTCTGCTTCAAATAAACATGAAACAAATGCTGTGTTATTTTTAAAGGGAACTTGTGGGGGTGAAGTGGGAAGCTGAAGAAGGGCTGCCAGGAAAGGTCGAACAGGCAGCAGTGGGAGAAAATACAAACAAACAGCCCAAAATGTCCTCAGTAGACCGGCAGAGAGCGCGAAGTCTCTAGCAGTCTGCAGCTCCACTGTAGGACAGAACCTCCCCCTGGGCGTTTGGAAAGATGATGGGTACAATTTTGGGCATCACAATTGGGGAGGCCTGCATTTAGTGGGCAGGAGCCAGGGATGCTAAATAATGTGTCGTGCTCAGAACAGTTTCCACCCAGCAAAGGTTCCTCTGACCTAAGTGCCAAGGCTTCTCTGACAGATTCTGACCAGTGAACTCTGGAGATAGATGAGACTAGCTAATTAAAGTTATTTATCCTTCTAAAAATACTGTTGAACTGAAGGTGTATGTTGCTGCTCTGCTTTGGAAAAATGCACAGACAGAACAAGTGGTTTCTTGACTCTTACTCATGCCCTGTGGAGGGGTATGGTGGCTGTGCCTGTGTAGACTCAAGGAAGCAAGGTCTGTTGTTGGTCTTATGCTGTATGTAAGGAAGCCATTTGAGGTATTTTATTTGTTTGCTTGTTGTTATTTTATACTTTAAAGCATCTTTTTCACACTGATGTGGTATATTTATATTTTCATTCCACAGGGCTGGGAGATGGTTCAGTGAGTGAAAATCAAATTCTGGGTTTGGTTCTCAGCACTGCACAAATCAGATTTGGTAGCACATATAATCTCAGCTCTAGAAAGGGGTACAGTTAGAAGGGGTTGGTGGAGGTGGGAGGATCTGAAGCTTAAGACCAACCTTGACCAGCTCATAAAACCCTGTCTTAAAAAAGCCCATTGTTTAAGTGTTCATTACATGGTATTGAAAATTATGGGTTTTCATATTTCATAATAGCTATTTCTTTTAAACTTCCTTATTATATTTATTCTGTGTATCTCTGTGTTTACGTGTGGACTTGCACATGCCATAATATGTGTGTAGAGGACAGCGTGTAGAAGCTGATTTTTTTCCATCTAGGGAATCAAACTCAAGTCATCAGCCTTGGTGGCAAGCCTGTTTACCTACCGAGCCATCTTGCTGGGCTCATATGGCTACAGACCATATATAAGCACTGTTCTGAAATTTAGACATGAGTTTTGTTCAAAAATTTACACTTAAGGTAGTTTGAAAAGTAAACACTTTAAAGGCAGTATATTTTAAATGATTAGATTCTAGATTTGTCTTTCCAAGACTACTGAGCCCAGAGAGTTTGATCCTAGAAGAGTGAGCCTGGCTTAAGCTATGCGGAACAACTACTCCTGTGGGCTAAGCAGGAAGCTTGCCGTATGGAGAGATACAGTGGAGGTGTAATGGTGAATAAGACCTACATAAAAAGTTTATATCCCATAAAGCAGCTCTACAGATAATCACAAGCTAGCTGTTAGAGGTTCTGTCTGTGGGAGACGGTTCAGCGGTTACCCGTCTGACAACCAGAGTTTGATCCCCCAGGACCTACATGGTGGAAGATGAGAACTGACTCCCACTAGTTGTCCTCTGACCTCCACACGTGCACTGTGGCAAGCTTACCCTTCATTTCACATATATATGAAATGAACTTTATTCATATAAAAGGCTTCAGGATTCACAAGCCATATTCCTTAGACACTGACTTACAGAGAGGTAGTGAAGGACTTGTGTAGATGTAGTGTAGTTGAGTAAGACAAAACTAAATGGCAGAAGAGATGCCTACCTGGTGTTTTCACATTTCAAATCTGTTAGTATGCATTGGGAACAAGGTCCTGGCATTTTTGAGAAGCTTACCATAATGCAGAGAGCAAGGGAGCTAGACAGTGAATTTGATCCAAGCCATGCTCTTGCTGTGTGCACAGACGTGGCGTCTCTTTGCTTGCTTCACTTGTGATACACTTAGCTCTCAGGGTTGTTGCTGTTATCATTAGTGTCGTTGTTTTAGTTTCTGAGACAGTGTCACTGTACAGCCCAGACTGGTCTTGAATTCAGTCTTGCTTAGACCTACAAAGTGCTGGGATTATAGATATGCACCACCACAGCATCCTTAGTGATATTGTGAGGGTTCTTGAAAAAGTACATGCAAAAAGGCTTGTTACTTATCTTTAACACACAGCAAGGATTGCTTGCTGCACTAGCTGATTGATTTGTGTTACCACAAGGAAATACTGAGAGCTGGCTGACTTTCTAAAGAAAACAAGTTTATTTTATTCAGTACTCTGGAGATTCAAGGGTGTGACTAGTTAGCATCATCTGTGCTAACTAGTCCTGGTGAGGACCTTAGTGGGTGGCATGAGAGAGGTTGAGAGGGTCAGATTGCATTACCAGATAAAAGGGTCTGGGATCCTACAGTCTATTCCCTCCCAGGACAGTGCCCTCAACTGTCCCAAGGACATTCTTTTGGTATGTTTGTCTCCTCCAATTTGAAAGATGTTTTATAGCCCAGGTTGGCCTCCAGCTCTCTGTATAGCCGAGGGTGACCTTGAATTCTTGATATCGTTATAAGCATACACCAACCCCCCACTGCCGTACCTTCACCCCTATTAGATTCTACCTCTTCCCTATTTCATCTCCCAACATCACCGCAGAGAGCCCTAAACTGACAGCACAGTAGTCTCTTTGGGAGACAGCAGCTGGACCCTATCAGTCAGTTCAGTGAGAGGAGCGCATGGACTCCTCGGCTGACCCTCACAGGTGGTCACTGGGTTGTGCTGCAGTCTCTTGGTGCTTTTCTTCTGCTTTCCCTTCTCTGTCACAGTGCATGCCAGAGGTAGCCAGTGGGTACCTGCTTTAGTCCTTCTCCACTTGGTTCTGAGACAGAGCTAGGCCAGCCAGGGAGCCTAAGGGATCCTCCTGTTTCCCTCTCTCCATCACTGGCGTAGCAGGTGCTTGTCGGCACACCTGGCTTTTTTATGTAAGTGTTAGGATCAGATTCAGGTCTCCATACTTGAGCTGGAAGCACTTTACTCACTGAGCTTTCACCTCAGACTCTATTGTTAATGACTTTCTCTCTTTAAAGATTCATTATTTGTGTGTGTTTTATGTTTGTGGGTGTTTTGCCTCCATGTATGTCTATGTATCACATGCATGCCTGGTGTCCCCAGAGCCCATTGACACCACTGGAACTGAGCTACAGGCATGTGTGAGTTGTCATGTGGGGGCTGGGAACCTAGGTTCTCTGCATGACCTCTCACTTGGAGCCATCTCTCTAGCTCTGGCTGAGGTCTCTTAAGTCACTTGTGTCTTTGTAAATACACGTGCAACAACATTTATTTTTTTCTACAACATGCATATAAAGGCTCCTTTAAAAGATTTTAATTGAGTAAATAATTTAGATAAATTAGTGTAAAATTTGTTGTTTCATTCTGTTTCTGCTTAGCTAGTACTGAAGTGTGAAAGCTTGTATAGTCTTGTATCAGACCCATGCTGATTCTTTATTTTTATCTCTTGTAGGATTTCTGGTAGGAGCCACATTCAGACAAGATGAGGTACCATTGAAACATTGGTCTGCTTCAATTCACAGTTCACCTTTTCCACTGGGAAGTCTCATTTTATTTTACGGCTTAGGCCTTCTGAACTTATGAAACCATGGCAGAAGGAGAGACGGAGTCACCTCGGCCTAAAAAGTGTGGTCCATACATTTCCTCTGTCACCAGCCAGAAGGTGAACGTGGTGATCCGAGGAGTGGTACTCTTCTTCATTGGAGTGTTCCTTGCATTAGTGTTGAACTTGCTTCAGATTCAGAGAAATGTGACACTTTTTCCACCAGATGTGATCACAAGCATCTTTTCATCAGCATGGTGGGTACCACCATGCTGCGGTACAGCCTCAGGTATGTGCAAGGCATTTCTGTGTTGCTTACACATGAATAAGGTATTGCTTAAGTAACAAATGTGTATTTGTGTGTGGGGGGGGTGTGCATGAACATATGTGTGCCTGCATGTTGAGGCCAGAAGTCTGTGTTGGGCGTCTTCCTCAATTATCTCTAAATTGCTTTTGAGACAGTCTCTCACTAACCCTGGATGCTACTATCTGGGTAGACTAGCTGGCCATTGGGCTCCAGGACCTGCCTGTCTTCACATCTCCAGCACGGGGGTTATAGGTGTGTGTCACCACAGTGACTTTTTAGTAGATACTGAGGATCTGGATCGAGGTCTTCATGCTTTTGTGGAAAGCACTCCTCCCCCCCTGCCCCCCACTGAGGATATAATAGGAGTGCAGTGGAGCACTGTGAGTGAACTTTGGTGTGCTTGGGGTATGCGCGTTGTCACATAGTTTCCCACTCCCCCAGTCTGGCATTTCTGTCATTCCCAGGCTCTCTTATGCCCTTATTCCCTTGTATCCCAGCCTCAGGCTGCAGTGTTTCTGCTTTCTGTCCTCCAAACTCATCACTGCCTGCTCTGTTGTCCTTGGAGTCATCCAGTAGGCACGCTCGGTGCCTGATTACTGCACCTTTAACAGTTAGCCATAAAACCAATTCTCTTCTCTTAGGGGTGAAACATTTAATATCTCTTCTTTTCCTCACTTCATCTACATCTTATTCTAAGTTATTTTGATAATATTCACTGCTGTTTAAAAGTTTTGATGTAAGGGTTATAATTTTGTGTTTGAAGCAGACACAAACTTGGTAAGTAGAATAATTTTATTCAAGTTGAAAATTTGATGTTGTATTTTTAGATTTTTGTGTATGCTTTTATCCTTGCTGCCTGTTTTTTAAATGTAGTGGAAGAATAATACATACTCAAAGATATCAATGAGGTAGACTGTCTTTGCTTAAAATTCTGATAGTCCTCTTAGTGACTTTGACCGTTCTCAGTAATGGACAGTTGATGGTTAAGTAAAACATGTCCTGATGTTCAGATGATTCCAAGCTTCTATAATGGACAGAGCTTTAGTTGTGTCTAATGCCAAGGTCAATGGGTCAACCCTGCTTTATAAAACAAGTAATAGAAGGTAGTCATAGCCATGTGGGAGAAGATGATTGTAACTCTGCCTGTGTATGCTTAGTGTACATGAGTTCCTTACGACACAACATGGGCACTTTTGTCCTGCATCCTAGAGCTAGAGGTTGCAGGCATGTCTGTCCATAGCTGAGGTTGACCTGTGGGATATCTTCAAGTGATTATGTGAAACCTGCTGGACAGTGATGTAACCCTGCTACATGGACAGATGGCCATTGTTGCAGTCAGATTCCATGTGGCTTACATAGTCCTGTCAAGATATTGGAGCCCTTCAATTAAGAGAAGCCTTCTCTGCCTGGTTTCCCCAGGGTTATCAGGCTCTAAGAAGTAGTCCAGATAGACAAGAGAACCTGTAGCTCATTCTTTGCTGTACCTGAAAATCTATCTGTATTTTCCTTTACTTAAGCTCAGAGGACAAAACATTTCTCAGTAGTGATAGTTCTTTCCCCCTTCAAGATGCAGCTTAGTCTGCATCTTCCTGACTTAGGTTCTTAGACCTGGTAGCTATCCACACCAGGATCTCCAGATCCAACACTCGACTAGCGTAGTCCTAGGAAGCTGGTGGCTTCTTGAGGCATTACTGGGGACTATTTTTTTTTCCTCTAATCTTACTTTTCTTTTCTCTTCCTTTCTTTTCCTCCTCTTTCTCTTCCTCCTCCTCTTTTCTTTTTCAAAGAGGATGTTTTGGGAGATTTCTGTAATTTTTTTAAATTAAAATAAGATTGGGTTTCCTCTTCTCTATTCTTCCTCTAGCCCTGCCTTACTCTTAGTTTCATGGCCCCTATTTCTTTGTTAGTTTGTCGCGCGCGCACACGCGCACACACACACACACACACACACACACAAACTATATAAATGCAACCTGTTTTGTCCACATGTAATTTGTATATGTATATATTTCAAGTAAATACAAGATTTGTATTAACTGTTTGAGAATTTTGTACATATGGAATTTTGTTTTTTGTTCTTTTGAGATAGGGGCCCACTATGTAACTCTGGCCTGGAACACATAATGTAGACCAGGCTGCCCAAAACTCATCAGAGATCCACCTTTCTTTACCTCCTGAGTGACGAGATTAAAGACCTTTGCTGCCGCAGCCATCACATCTAATACGTTTTGATTATATTCACTTCCTACTCCTATCTTCTCCCCTCCTTCATCCCAGCGTCACATCCGTACTCCTGAACTTTCTTTTTAATCTCACAGAGTACAAGTACAATTTGTACTTCCTATATACCAATGCATTGGGTAGTGGCTAGCCTGCTTGGGTCCACATGCTTAAAGAAAATTGATTCTCTCTCTCAGCTGTCAGTAGGTCTTGAGTTAGGGAAACTGTTCCCTGCTCTATGCTGGACTGTTCACAGACTTCACCATAGGCAGGGGGCTGCAGCTGCTGTGAGTTCATTAGTGCAGTAGCCCTGTAATGCCCAAATGATAGCCTCACCAGGGTCTTCCCTGATCATTGGTGCTCACAGTCTTCTACCCTGGCATCTTTGAGCGTTCCCAAGCGTTGGAGTGAGGGGCTGTGAAATAGATGCCCCATTTGTGGCTTGCTGCTCCACAGTACTCTCTCCTTTTTATGTTAACTGCCATCCACTGCACAAAGAAACCTCTCCATGGAGAAGTGGCAGCTGCTTAGGGGATGCAGGTTTACAGGGTGGCTTGAGAGGATGTCTGCTGAGCAAATCATAGTAGTCCATTCACCCCGGGGGTGAGCTCACCAGCTTTGCACTCTTGGTCAGACTGACATTCTAGGCACGTTTGTTCTGGGAATCCCTGTAATATCCAGCCTACTATTGCACTCACGGGCATGTCTGACCATGCCAGGCACTACAGGGCAGGGCTCACAGCTGGCTAGCCAGCATAGAGGAAGCTTTCCTGTCAGCACCAGCTTGCTTTCTCCAGGCCTTATAACCAGAATGTGATGCCTTCATGAGGAGGTCTAAACAAGCTCACCTATGCTGGCTTTGTCATAGACTGCCTTCTTTATATATGTGGTGCACCAGACCTGCAGAGTCACCAAGGAACCTTTATCAAGGGGATCTTCTTACTGTCTTGTTATAGGTAAAAAATAAAATTATTCATCCCATAATGACCTCTGTAGGTGAGACTGGCCTTGATTATCCTGCTTTCACATCCTGGGTGCTAGGACTGGAGGGTTAACATTTCTTCAAAAGACAATTTATGCTTTGTGGGTAAAAGAGGTAGAGAAGTTACCTCAGAAACCACAGGTAGGTAAGCCTGAGAAAGTCATTTAAAGGATCCTGCTAGTCCAACAGTTCTCACCTCTTTCCTGGAGAGGGTCTGTCCTCCCTAGTTCCCACCATCCACGATGAGCCTACAGAGTACTAGTGGTGTCCTGACGCCAGTCCCCCGGGCTTGGAAATTTTTTTCCTACCTTGACTTTGACCCACCTCCCACTTCCCCTTGTTCTGTTGAATTCTCTGGAATCTAACAATGATTCTCTCTGGCGAAAAATGTAGTAATTTAGTTTTCCTGATCCATTACCATGCTCAGGGTTAAAGCCTTCTTGTGACACTTTGTAATACTCTGACTCTTTCTGGACCCAAGCTTCCCTTTATGCTCAAACCATAGTTTCCTGGTAATGCTCCTTGTTTCTGGATGTGCCTTAGTCCCATCAGATGTCTCTCTCTGTTAAGAGAACTGTTGTCATGCTTCTGCCTGCAGGGTCACTTGTGTGGGAACTTTCTAGACAGCCCAACACCTTACCTCTCCTCATGTGAAGGAACAGTATCCTGCCAGTACACACATTCAGTAGTGTCTGTCCCTTTGCCATGGAAACACATCCTCTTGTTTATTAGTGTGTACATATCTATGCCCATGTGCATCTGTGTGTTTGTGTGCACACACACGCCAAAGGGCAAGCTCAACTGTCCCATTTGCAATGCTATCTACCTTGGTGGTGGTGGCACTGTTTAGTTTTTGAGAGTTTTCACTGGCATGGAACTTACTAAGTAGGATAGACTGGCCAGCAAACCCCAAGAAGCTGCTTGTATTTGCTTCTCAGTGCAAGAGGGGTAATAAGTGTACCCCACCATGCCTGTTCTCTCTATCTCTCTCTCTCTCTCTCTCTCTCTCTCTCTCTCTCTCTCTGTGTGTGTGTGTGTGTGTGTGTGTGTGTGTGTGTGTGTATGAAGTAGATTCTGAAGATCAGAATCTGAAGATCCGATCCTTGGGCTTACACAGTAAGCACATTACCAACTCAGCCCTCTTTAAATCCCCAGGAAAATATCAAGAGCCAGATACATTATCGGGCTTAAGTATTTGCTGAGTGAAATCATGACCTGTCTCTGTTGTAGTCTTCCATGGAAGTGTGTCTTGCTGAGGACTGTGGTTTTCGTCAGTCCCCTCTTGTTGCTAGATGTCTACTTTAACAGTGTTCCTTTTCCTGCCTCACTGCACTGAGTGCGGCACCCTGAGACTGATGGCTTACTACCAGGGCTTCACAAACTCCTTTTGTCTTCAGCTTTGGCAGACTGTTACTGGGACTCACTTAACGATATCAGAAGACATGTGATTTTACATCAGAGAACCATCTGATTAAGCAGGATTGTATTTGCATATGATTTTACACAACATGATTTTAAGTCTCTTGTTTAAGAAAAAAAAAATGGTGCAGAGAGAGAGAAGAGGAAGCCCAGACATACTCCAGTGAGCTTTCAGACAGTGGAGCCTCACTGCGCTGTGTATATTCCTATCAGACTCTGCCATGCCTTTATTTAAAGGAAAGAAAGAAAGACATTTAATGGGAAGTGACAAGCTCCCCCAAATTCTCCCTCTCAGTGAGCAGCTGAGCACCACGCATACTCAACGGATCTGGGGCTTTTTATTGGCAAATCCCAAGGTTGGCAGCGTGGCCATTTAAATTCCTTCTTTGTGTTTTCACTTTCTCTTCTCAGTTGTCTCTCACTTGCATAAAAATGTAGTCAGTTTTACTGATTTACACCTTTGCACACACATGTCGGCATCTCTACGTGGTAATTCTTCACCAATGGCATCAGCTGCTGAGGAAAATTGACTTGGAATGCCTCCTCTGGTTGAATTTTTACTCAGGCACAGGCAAGCAGGAGAAAGATGGCAGGGTGTTGAGGATAAATTAATTGATATAAAGGTAGATAATTGATGATAATAGATAGGTAGGAGATAGGTGGATGGTAGATGACAGATAGACAGGTGATAGGTAGGTAGGTGCGTCAATATAAGTGTACATCCGTGTATGTGTATGCGTTTATTATACAGAGAATCAGGGAATGACAAATGAGCTGTTTTGTGACACCCCTTGAGGAAAAAATATCATTTAGACATGTTTCAATTATTAGGCATGCTTGTCATTTTAATCATGTAGAAATTTGAAATGCTGTCACTTAAGCCAATGGGATTTTTCAGTAGTGTGTTTTAAACAGGACCATAATGAGGGCTTCCTTTGTGTTTGTGCATGTGTCTGTTTGCCTGTATGCAGAGGCCCGAGGATGCGCTTGGCTGTGCCTCCTTAGACACAGTCCAGCTTAGGTTTTCCTGTTTCTATTTGCACTCAGTCACAAACTGAGCCATTACCCAGGCCCTAAAATGTACAGTTTTTAGCAGCCATTGGATCTGTGCATTGCTGTGCTTTGTCACTGGTCTCAGGATGGCCTGTGAGACATTGGTGGTCACCAGAGCTGAGGTGAGAAGAACGCAGAGCTTCCACCTCATACTCCACCCTGTTCCATTGCTCCGTGTGCCTGTGGTTTATAATACTAACTGCTTTCCAGTTTTCTTTTTACCCTTTTAATTTATATATTTAAAATTCAAAAGGATATGTGGTTTTTTTTTTTTTTTTTTTTTTTTTGTGGAGAGTTAGTGCAGCAGTTAAGATTGTTTTAATGTTCTTTTAGAGGACCTGACCTGACTTTGTTTCCCAGCACCCATGTTTATCACCTATAATTCTGGGTCCTATGTCTTCTAGCCTCCATGGGCTCCCGAACACATATGCACATACTAGCAGGCACACATGCATATGTAGACACAAATTTAACAAACGTTATCTTTAGCAAATCAATAATTTTTTTGTGGGCTTTGGAGATAGTCAGTACAATGCTTGCCTTGTTAGCATTGGTTTGAACCCTCAGAATTCACATTCAAAACAAACGAAAGGAAAGTGGGGACTGGGTGGAAGAGAAGAAAGAAGAAGTCTAGGTAAGGTGGTGCCTGCGTGTAACCCAGTGCAGAAGAGAAGGATGCAGCTGGGTCTGTGAGTTCCAGGTCAGTGAGCTGTCCTGTTTCAGACAACAAGGTGTGTGGGTGCTGAGCACAACACCTTGTTCTTTGGTCTGTACATGGCTCTGTGAACACATTCAGAAGAAACATGCACAAAATATACACATAAATTTCATATCTTTGATAAGTATTTAAATTGGGTGTAGACTGAGAATAGGTTAGGTCTTAGTCGTGGATATCTTCATAGTCAAGAATGCTGATTCTCAAACAAGGAGCTGTCCACTGAGATAGCATCTTCTTACTTTTAACAGCAAACTTACATATTATCTGTAAATTTGAAGGGTTTTCATTTGTCTTTAAGACAGTGGTCTGACTATGTGTTAAGTAGTCCAAGTTGACCTTGAACTCAGGTCTGCCTGCTTTTTCCTCCAATGCTAGGAATAAAGGTGTGTACTATCATACTTAGCAAACCTGTAATTCTCACGTATGTAATGTCCTTCCTTTGTGTGTGTAGGAAGAATCTACCTGTAGCCTTTTGTTTCCTGAGGGCTACTGTGAGAGGATGAGGGGAAGCAGTCAGCAGAGTGCTGGGTGCAGACAGGAAGCTGGCCAGGCAGGGCTCATCTGTATAACAAGATGTCAGGACCTACCCTCCAGCTTCTCTTTAGATCCTGTGTGTGTAAGCATACTTGAGTACTGGGTTGTTTGAGAACGGACTGTGGACTGATGGTGCTGTTAGAGGCACGTGTGTGAGTCACTCCCTCAGTGTGCTGCCCTCAGAGCGCCGCGGCTTCTTCACGGCTCTCTGCAGTGTGCTGCTGCCCCCGGCTTCCTCGGAAGGTAAGTTGAAAGATTCAGTGCTGGCCCGTCCTTTGTTTTCCTTTCTGAGGGTCTAGACAGCAGTAGTGCTTGTGTAACTTCATTGCTGCGGTGCAGTGCTGCTGACGACTGACGGTTTTTGTTTTCTTCACAGCTGTGATTGGACTCTTGTACCCCTGCATTGACAGGCATCTAGGAGAACCACATAAATTTAAGAGAGAGTGGTCCAGTGTTATGCGCTGTGTGGCGGTGTTCGTGGGTATAAATCACGCCAGTGCTGTATCCTTTCTGAAACGAGCAGTAACGAGGCAACCTGCAACCATCACCTCTGATGTTCTCACTCAGTCACACCACAATGCTGACCCAGTTGCTGAGACACTAGAGTAGCAAGTGTGAGCTTAGGGTAGGGGAAGATGCACTGGATTTCAGTCCCATGTTAACACTATGCTTTTTAGGCTGTTAAATTTCTTACATGTAACTTTGTTAATTCAGAAGTTGAATTTTCAAGGCCTCACCTCCTCACCCCTTTTCTTTCTTCATTTAGGGTTTGCAGGTATGGACCCTAATAGTCTTAGCTACTCTTCCACAAGTCTAGTTTTAAAGAAGTTATACTGTCATTGGTTATAGTCAACACCAAGAACTACCCCCCCACACACACACATGCACACCCTCCTTTATAACACCGGTGCTTACTGTGCTAGCTGACCCCAACTGGTCTTGACTTTTGACTCTTCTGCTTCAGCATTCTGAGTGTGTTGTTTGTGGTTGGTTGTTTCTTTTGCGGTTTTGTTTCGGCACTTTTGTTTTTTATTTTTCATTTTGAAACATGTGACCAACTTGCTAAATGTCTGTCAGTGCGATCGGATTCTTACCATTCATGTTGAGCCTCTCAGCCTGCCCTCTGATCTGTCTTTCTTTTTAACCTTTTTATTGTTTGTTCTTGCCACCGTTTCATACACTTTGTATATAGCACACTGATTACTATAGCTCTCTTTTTCTCTTTCCTATTATCTCTCTTTTCTACAAGTCCTTTTTCCACATCCTTGACTTTTCCAATGTTGTCGTTTGTTTGGAGACCTACTGAATCCCAGGATCACCTGTATGGAAGTAGTCATGAAAGTATCCTGTGGAGCTCGGTGGGTTCCTCAGTGGGTACACTTCTGAAAAGGGTGACTGTCTCTTCCGCATAGTCTGTCAGGAGCCAGAAGTGTGGGCAGCCACACCCGTGAAATACTTTCTGTGTTAGCTGTGTCATGTCCAGGAGACAGTATTTACTGCCCTTCTCCTCATCGTCAGGCTCTTCACATCCTTCCATGTCCTCTTCCTCCATGACCTTTGACCCTTAGAGGGAGTAGTGTAGATGTCTTGTGGGAATGAACAGTCAGTCCTCCCTAGTTCTTGGCACTTTGAGCAGCCCTTGTTCTGTATTACACACACCCCAGTTCATTTCATTGCAAAAAGAGGCTTCTGTGGTAAGAATGGGGGCAGCAGAATACTGTTTGTCTATGGGTATAAATGTAAATATTTAGAAGACAGCATGGCACTGTGGCAGTTAGCTAAACTGGAATTAACTCTAGGGCCTAAGCCCTTCATAGCCTTGGGTTTTCACTGGGTTTACAGTGCCAGATATGAATTTCCTCTTTTGAACTGAGTTTGGAATCTGAGCAGAGAGTGGTTGGTACCACCCCATTCCAGTGATACCACTAGTGCAACTGTGCACAAGTCTCGCCTGGCAGGCTGCTATTGTAAGTTGTAGGGCTCACAGCTTCTAAGATGCCTTTTGTCCCCCAGCAACTGGTATAACATTTCCATCTTTATAAAAACTAGTCAGCAAGGCAATGCTTCCAGCTCAGTTGTAGTTCTATTTTTATTTACCTTGCAACCAAGCAAATTGTATGTTTTCTTCAGCAATAAGCTCTTATTACCAACTAGTTCTGGTATGTTAGCAAAAGGAAAAGCAAGAGGAACACAGCTCAGAAGGAAGTGTCTCACGCCTGGCACTGGGATATTCATTTAGCAGCTCTTGGTTCTTGGGGCCAGCATTATCCAGAAATGCAGGATATCTTTCTTCTAATTCAGTCTCTCTCTAACTTTAATTCTGAAATTGGCTTACAAAGTACTGAGCCTCTATATGACTGTTCCATGCATCCTTCCTTGCCTCCTAGCTCTTCTGTGGGTGCTAGGATCCTAGCCTGGGTCCTCCTGATTGCATGCAGTCCCTTTCCCCACTGGGCCATCCCCACAGTCACAGTTTGTCTTTTTAGGTAGAGGTGTTTAGCCCTTTCGAGAACTTCTGTTACGTAAACTTTGGAATATCACAAGACATAGCCTCTGAAATTGATATATTTGACTTATTTACCCTAGAAACTACCTTACTACACTAAATAATTTAGTTAGCAGAGATGGACCCATCATCCATTTATGTGAAAGGCATCAGTGCTCAGAACTCTGTGTTTTAGAGTTTACATATAAGGATAGCCTAAAAAGAGAGAAACTTACTCAGATGTACAGTTATTGTCTTGCTAAATCAGCCACTTACAAGAACTGATCTGATTGCTTGCTTGCTTGCTTGCTTTTTGAGACAAGGTTTCTCTGTGTAGCCCTGGTTGTCCTAGAACTTACTATGTAGACCAGGCTGTCCACAAACACAAAGAGATCCACTTGCCTCTCCCTCAGAGTGCTGGGACCAAAGGCATGCACCACCATGCCCAGCTTAAAATTTGATCTTCAGAGAGTGGCATACAACAGTCCCAGATGCCAGGGATTCAGCCGTCAGGGGTTTGTATGCTTTAGTGAGGATGTGGGAATGGTGGAGAAAGTGGGCTATCACTAGAATCAGGAAATGACGTCCTGGGCAGAGAAAGGAGAGAAGGCTGTAGTACTGGCAAGGCCAGTTAGTTTGGTCAGGCCAGCCAAGGTAGAGCCTCTGGGGCATCCAAATTATCCTTTTAATGACACTCAGAATTAGTTCTCTTAGTGTAATCCTCTAGCAAGAAGAAAAAATTCATATTGAATTTGTAAGACTCCATTCTGCTCAAAGATTTTTGAGTAAAGGGGGCTGTACATTTATGAATAGACTTAAGTGGGTGCCAGAAATAAAATATCATCAGAGCAAAGTGCCCTGCTAGAAAGTCACAGGCTCCAGAATAGCTTGGCAGTGGGGAAGATAATGTTCACTTCAAGGCTTTATCCTCAACAAATTAAAACCAGAGCAGTTGACATAATAGAAAGGGATGCTCTGTCCTTGGTACTCTTGTTCTGAACTGCATTATTATAAAATGTGTCTGTCAGTAAATCACACAGCCAACGTGGTACCCTGTTAAATAGCTGTCAGCTCTTCTATTTCCAAGTTCCTGTATGATTTTCAAGTAATTCTAAACCTTTGTGAGAAGTATTACTGGTCTTTTTTTTTCTTTTTTAATTTCTAATTTTCTTCCCCCCCCTCTTTTTTTCCTTCCTTCCTTTCTTTCCCCCCAAGATGTGTTCTTGTAGCAATTCTGTCCATAGTGTGCAGTTACATGTCTAGCTATAAAAGCACGTTCTAAAGAGCACCTGACTCTACAGTTAGGAGTGTGTGTCACCTATAGTTTTTTTCCAGATGGGTTACAAAAAGGTAGAATCTGTTAATGAACGTCCTCTGTATGCAGTGTGTAGACATAGTTTTATTTACACCTAACATGTATGTCAAAAGGTTAGAGAAGTGAAGTGTGGTGTCACCGGCTTCTTTGTTTCTGATGGCTCCTTAGCACTGCTCTCAGAAAGTAGACTTCGACAACAACTTCCAGTTTTCCCTCACACTGGCTGCACTGTCGGTGGGACTGTGGTGGACTTTTGACAGATCTAGAAGTGGTTTTGGCCTTGGTGTTGGAATCGCTTTCTTAGCAACCATTGTCACCCAACTGTTAGTCTACAATGGTGTTTATCAGTAAGTATTGTCCTTGTCACCTGGCTGCTCTGGAGTCAGCAATAAAATAACTGCATTCAGAATTGAGGGTCTCAGTGTGTTCAGCAGGTTTAACTTTCAGACTCTTACCGTTGTTATGCTGGTCTCGACTGCCCTTGCTCTGGCTCTGCGGGTTACTAAAACATTTCTGTTGTTCTAGATACACATCTCCAGACTTTCTCTATGTCCGTTCTTGGCTGCCCTGTATATTTTTTGCTGGAGGCATAACGATGGGAAACATTGGTCGTCAACTGGCAATGGTAAGCTGAGGCCCATGCGGTGTGAGGTGCATGACACCGTTTCTCAAGGTGGCCATCACTCAAGGGAAAGCATTGGCAAAATGGCGTTCTTTGAGCTCTCTTTTGCACTTGCATTGAAATATGTCATTAGGATGAATTTGATCTGAGGAATATTAATACTTGAACAACTGGAGAGAAAATGAAAAATAGGCTATGATTTGTTGGCCATATTTGATGCTTGATTTTTGTTGCTTTGTTTTTATTAGTTTTCCATTCCATAAACAAAGAACTTCTTTTTCCTGAGACTGGGTTTCACGTGGCCCTTGAGCTCGGTGTGGAGCCGAGGATGCCCTTGACTTTTTGGTCCTCTTGCTTCTACCTCTTGAGTGCTGAGATTGTAGCCTGCACCACCACACCCGGAATTTGTGGTACTGGAGATTGAACCCTGGTTTTCTTGTTAACTGAGTCACACCCTCAGACCCCCAAGAAAAAGAATAATTTAAAAAATGAAAATGGCATAATGTATATCATACATTTAGGTAGCTATTGTTTTAGAATATTGTTTTAATTATGGTCCTTTATACTGTTACATATTCTTATGTTAAATTATAGAGTGATTTGAAATAATGTTTGGAATTCAACTTTGTCCTAAGTTCATGGCTTGCCTTTGGCTGATCTCTGAGCACAAAAGACAAAACAAAACAAACAAAAACCACAAAAACAAAAAAAAACCCCACACAGTAACCACTATTTATATGAATTATATATATATATTATGTTATATTATGTTATGTTATACAACACCAGCTGCTGTGTCTTGCAGTGAGGAAACTTTTCTCTTTTGCCATCCTCTGCTGTTGCCTTCCCTCTCAGAATGCCATTGTGTGACTCTTAGTTCTTTGAGGAATAAGCTGAACACATACTAAAACATTCATTTTTAGAGCTTTTAAATTTGTTTGAAAGTTGCAGTTTACAAGAGATTAATTTGTTAACTTTTTGACCTTTTAATCTTTGCAGTATGAATGTAAAGTTATTGCTGAAAAATCTCATCAGGAATGAAGAGGGCAGAAGTCTTAGCTGGTCTCTGGAAGCCATGGGGAAGCACCGTGGGTACGAGAGGTGCGCCGGCAGAACTTTGGACTGAGAAATTGCGAGGACGCAGTTTTTCCTTGATTGGGGTGTGTGTGTGTGTGTGTGTGTGTGTGTGTGTGTGTGTGTGACACACATGTTTTTGCAGTCTGTGATTGCTTCTGTAAATCAGTTACCAACCTTTCGGTATTTGATTTCAATAAATGTAAGATATCTGTGCACTACATGAAAGATATGTTTGTGAGTACATGAAATTTATAAATTTTTTGAACATGCCATACATTGTATCGTAATGTTGATGTGCCAAACTGTATTGTACTGACACAGAGAATAAGAATGCTTTGAACAATTTAGAAATTTAGTGAAAGAGAAAAAGCTAAAAACAAAGCAAACAGAAAGCAAATGTGTAGCTGGCTGTTCCCTCTTGGGGGCTGGTGTGCCTTTTCCTGTTTCTAATCAGCTGTGTTGTCACAGCACCCACATGTGTGTTGTCTCTGTTGCTCTTGTTTCAGAGTTTGAATTTTGTTATATGGTAACAGTGAACTTTCATAGAATGGTTTTAAGCCTGCATTACTGTAGGGACCCAAGGGATACGTTTCAGATTTCTCCAGAAGAATGTGTGGTGGACAGAGGTGGTTGTCAGCATCACCCTGCTTTTCGTCTACATTTGGAAAAGTAGAAATGACTAAAATCAGGGGATTTGACTAGATGAATATGTTTGGAAATACCATGTGGTCCTCTGCTACAGAAGCCAAAGTGATATTAGCTGTCATTTGCTACTGAGGCTCAGGTCTTTAGCACATGGATGAATAAGGAACACAGGCAGATTAAGGTGACGGTCAGAACCTGTTGGGTTCTAGAAAGCGGGCCATGCTGGTAGGGTGGGGCCATGTGACTGACCAGCTGTGGCGGGCCTGAGTTTGTGGCCTTCACCAGTGCAGTTGAGGATGCTGAAACTCGTGCTGATGTCTACTACAAGGTCCATCCTTGAGACTGTATGGAGAGCACACTTCACACATCCCATTGATAACTCCAGCCATGTACTTACGGGCTAAGTATATCAGCTGACTCTGCTGGCTTTCTGAAGTTGTTAATTGTCTGGCACACAAGGGTAAATTCTGACTACTGTGGTGTGCGTGTGCTCCTGCTTTGAGTATGCAAGAGAGAATGTATATATGTGTATGTGTGCGCATGTGCCCATGCTTTCCTACAGTGTCTAGTAGACATTTTAATTATTTTTTTCCTTTAAAGCAATGCTGTCAGATTGAAATCTTGTACACTGGAGTGAAATGTGCTTTGTGTTCTCAGGCAGAGAGTGTGAACATCCCAAGAGTACTCTATATGGAATATGTGTACACAAGCCTAATGGTAGTAGTGGTAAGCACACTACTATATTTATTATTCTGTCTTTCAGATGTTATTCATTTAGAACAAATAAGGTATATTTTTAGAATCAAATTTGTAAACACTATAAAATCTTTAATAAGTTATAAGGTCTATGATATGTTTACTTTGAAAATTGCTGTTGAAAGCAAGATGTATTAAATATGTAATTATCAACATGTGTTAGTCCTTTTTCTTCATGATGAATATTAAGATATTGTACTTGTCTTAGTTAGGGTTTTACTGCTGTGAAGAGACACCATGACCAAGGCAACTCTAATAAGGACAACATTTGATTGGGGCTGGCTTACAGGTTCAGAAGCTCAGTCTAATATCATCAAGGCAGAAGCTTGGCAGCATCCAGGCAGGCATGGTGCAGGAGGAGCTGAGAGTTCTACCTCTTCATCTGAAGGCTGCTAGCGGAAGACTGACTTCTAGGCAGTTAGGATGAGGGTCTTAAACCCACTCCCACAGTAACACACCTGCTCCAACAAGGTCACACCTACAAATAGTGTCACTCTGTAGGCCAAGTATATTTAGACCACCACAATAGCATAGGCTAATTATAAAATTAATAAACGTGGTTGGATTTACTAAGAAATGATGAAAGAAACCTCAACAAATCCATTGGGTTTGAATGATTATCAAATAAAAATGATAATTTTAAACACGAAAGGATAATTCTAGCAAAATAGTTTTTAATATTTTGATAACCATAACTATTTCTGTACATGGGAATATGGCAAGTTGGTGAACATTGTCAACCGTGTGTCTCGCTCTCACTCTTTGAACTTGTAAGAATTTGCACCTCTAAAATTGAAACTAAATTCTGAGAAAACAATGAGATTCCCTAGTTAGAATCCTGCTGATACTTCACAAAGTCAATTTTCTCCTGCCTTGTTTTAAAATAAGATTTATTCATCTTATGTGAGTACACTGTAGCTATTTTCAGACAGACTAGAAGAGGGCATCTGATCCCATCACAGATGGTTGTGAGCCACTATGTGGTTGCTGGGAATTGAACTCAGGACCTCTGGAAGAGCAGTCAGTGCTCTTAACCACTGAGCCATCTCTTCAGCCCTCTCCTACCTTTTCATGAGTTCTGAGGATCCAGCTCAAGTGGTCTGGCTATGAGGTGACCTTTCCTTGCTGGGCCATCTCACCAGCCCTCTGTTCATTCCCTGCTTGAATCTGCTGCTTTACACTGAGCCCTTCCCCACTGAAACCAGGGGAGCTCTGAGTGATAGACATTTTATATATCTTATTAAGTCAGATATAGGTCAAAATATTTCTGCACTCATGTGGTTCATTTTCCTGCAGTTTATGTTTTGCATAGGACAGTGATTGATTCATTGAGTAGTAGGTTCTGAGCCCCACATGTCTGGAAAAGCCTATACCAGACTTTGGCATTCTGGGTCCACTATTTCCTCCTTTCTGCTTTGGCATTTGTGTTTGGGAGTGTGCCATTGTGTGCCACAGCACATGTGTGAGTTGAGGGAATAGCTTTTAGGAACTGGCTCTCTACTTGTACCATGTGGGTTCCAGAGATCAGACTTAGGTGTCAACCTTGCTGGCAAACATTTCTCTCCACTGAGTCATGTCAGTGGCCCTCTCTGGAGATTTTCAGTTCCCCATCTGGTGTTGTCTGACCCTGCAGAAGATGAACCTGTTGTCAGTGTAAGTCTTGGTTTGTGGGTAAGCATGTTGACTCTGAGTGTTTTTGGTTTTTTTCCTTCTCTCACTCTGGTTTATTTAGTTTTAAATTCTTCAATTCTTTTTCTTCTAACATGGGATTCAATGTGCAATTTCCTGACTGCCTTGTCTGTAGGCCTCTCTGGGCTTAAGGACATGTGTGTTTCTTTTTCCAGAGCTAGGATTATAAGCACACGCGACCATGCTGGCGTGTTTGTTATCTGACTGCTATGGATCCAACTTACAGCAAACACTTTACCGACTGAACCACCTCCCAGGTTATCCTGGTCGTGCTTGTCGGCAGGCAGAAGGCTGAGGCAGAGAGAGGACCAGTTTTACATGAGCCTGAGCTATACAGCAAGAACCTGCCTTAAATAAATAAGCAAATAAGCCAAAAAGAAAATAGATAAACCGAATGAATACCTTTGAGAAAACCTTCCTGGGTCACTGTTAGGAGGGAGGCAGTGGGCTGGAGCTCCAGGCAACACCTGCAGATACACACAGGAATGGGCTAGCACATGGTTAGTTTCTGTTAAGGCCGTCAAGGACCATGCTAAAGGGAGAGTTCACACTAAAGCCAGCGGGTGTGTTGTGTCATGTGTTCATGAGCATTTAAACCAGCCACAGGAAAGTAGGTGAGTATAGTTAATATTCATTGCTCAGCTTGGCGCCAGCCTGCATGAAAGAGAATGGAGGGTCCTAAGGACAAATTGAGAGCCCTGGTCAAAGATTGCAATCTGAAGGCGATTGGTCGCCTGTGTGATAGTTCATCTCCATTATCAAGGTGATTTGATCTGGAATCTCGATCTAAACATCACCTAGGAGGCACAGCTGTTTGTGAACGGTTTCCAGAGACATTTCACTGAGGAACAAAAAGTCCCACCTTGAATATGGGTGTGTCACTGTACTACAACTGATGTGCTTGTAAGAAGATAAAGGGGGGGGATATGTTCTATGGAGGTGTGGTGAGGTGTGGGGGACCAGCCACAAGATGGTATACTATAGAGTTTATTCAGAGCATGGGGGAGTCGAGAGGGGAGTAGAGGCAGAGAAAGGCTGAGAGAGAGAGAGAGAGAGAGACAGGAGTAGATGCCATCTCTGAGCACATGTAGAAAAGGTGGGGGAGGGAATTGGGAGAGAGTGGGGGGCAGGAAGGCAAGAGCAAGAGAGGGAGGAGTGGGCAAGCAGCCCTGTTTATAGTGAGTCAAGCACTCCTGGCTATTGCCAGGTGACTGTGGGGTGGAGCTTAGACAGAATGCTAACAATGACCAGGGCTAATGGTTGAATACAAAGAAAGAGAACTAAATCAAGCCTCTGTATTCACCTCTGTGTCCAGACATGAATGCAAAGTGAGCAGCTGCCCCATACTCTTACCACCAAGCTAATCATGTCATGATGGTCTGCCCTCTGAGGCCAAGCCAGGATGATCTGCTTGTCAGGCATTCGATTACAACAATGAGAAACATAACCAATACACCTCATTTTATAAGACAGCCTGTGGGGCTGTAGGCAGGCAGAAACTCATGGAAAAATTCCAGAACTCGAGGTCTAGGTGAAGACCGAAACAACTGTTTACCCAGTTCACTGAGTAGGTGTAGGGGAGCATCAGCAGCCATGCACAAAGGTTAGGAGATGTTTATAGTGATGGGAATGTTGCCTGCAATGGTCTCCAATCGGATGCATAGAAAGGTACTCATGTCTTTGTCAGTGAGTAAAGCTGTCACCCCTGTTTGCATGGGATTCCAATCAGGATTCTTTACGTCGTGTATGTGTTTACTTTGTAAGGTATTCATCATGACCCTGGTTTCCTTTCTGTTGCTGTGATGCACACTGACATGAAACTCAAGAGAGGAAAGGCTTTATTTGGTTTAAGCTTCCAGGTAACAGCCCCTCAATGAGAGAACTTGGCAGGAACTCAGAAGCATAAACCATGGAGTTGAAAGCTCCTTGCTTCCAGTCTTATTCTTAGAGAGCTGCCTACATATGGTACTGCTACCCACAGTGGGTAAACACAGTTGGGCCCTCCCACATCAATGAGTAAGACCATACCTTCATACATGCCCACAGGTCAATCTGCTTTACAAAGTTCCTCAACCCAGACTTGCCTCTCAGGACTGTAGACTGTGTCACATTGATGAAGCCACAAGACACGGGTATTCTGACAAACGAAAATCGACTTATCTTTAAGTCCTGCTGAGGGATGTTTTTAATTCTAAGAAAAAATTTTCCAGTCTTTGCTCCTGAGATTCCTTATTATCTTACTTTTTTTTTTCCTTATGAAAGGCCTTTGATAGGGGTGGGGATGTGGCTTAGTTGCCGACCATGCACTGAGCCCCATGCATTCACCCATAGAATCACAGAAGCCAAGTGTGGTGACGTATGATTCCAGCACTCAGCTGGAAGAGGATCAGAAGTCCACAGTCATCTTCAAATATGTCTCAACATTGATGCTAGTCTGGGCTACATGATTCTCCCTCCTACCCTCCCTCCCTCCCTCCCTCCCTCGCTCCTTACCTCCCTCTCAAAAGGTTCTAAAGATTGTAGCAATGTAATTCTAGAATTCACTCTATAGAACAGGTGTTCTCAAAAGTCACAGAAATCTGCTATCTACCTGCCTCTGTTTCCTGAGTCTGGGATTAAATGTGTGCCACCAAGCCTGACAAGAGCCTGTCTGTCTGTCTCTTTTTCTCCCCCTTTCCTTAATTTTATTTAACTTTCCATTGATTCTTTGTGACTTTTACATCATGTACCCCAATCCCACTCATCACCCCATCCCTCCATATTTGCCCTCTGTCCTTGCCAAAAGAATAAAATAAAGTAAAATCTCCTTGAGCAATCTTTTGGTCCTGTTGAGAGACCTTTTTAAAAATATTCTAGAACATGCCCCCAGGAAAAAAATCTCATGCAATTTATAGTGTGTCACAGTGTGCCACACAGTACACTCTTGTCCACACTTTCCTTACTTGTAAATGTTCATTGCAATGAATCATTGGTGTGGTTCAAGGCCTCTGGATTCTGTTATCCTATTGTTACTGAGTTCTCACCAGGACTCCTACTGGATATCCTGCTGTTTCCCTGTGTCATGGAGACCCTGCAGCTTTGGTTCTGCAAGACTGGCTCCTTCATGTGCTCCGGAAGTTCATAGGTGGGGTAGATGTTTAAAAGGCTTTTTGTTCTTGTTTCTATGGATTTGCAGTAGGAGGGGAGAAGCTGTATCTTGCCTCCTTCACTGACCTGATTTAACGTGTGTGTGTGTGTGTGTGTGTGTGTGTGTGTGTGTGTGTGTGGTGTGTGTGTGTGTGTGTGTGTGTGTGTGTGTGTGTGTGTGCACATTTATTTATGTTTCATAATGCTAGGAATTGAACCCTCAACCTAGTTTCATATGAGGCAAGTGCTCTACTACTACCCTGCATCCCTGCATCCTCCCATCACCCTTCCTACATAAGTATTGCTGTCTCTAGTCATTTCCCTTTTCACCACAAAACCCCCACTTACAATTATTATTGTCACTCTGTGTGTTATGTGTGGCCGTGTGTGCCATGGTGTGTGGGTAAATAGCACAGGACAGCTGAGGAGTCGCCTCTCTCCTTTTACATTGATGTGGGTTCTGGGGATCAGATTCACCTTACAAGGCAGCAGGTGCTCTGTCTAGTCAGCCAGTTCCCTGGCCCTCGGTTCTTGTTTTGTTAGAGCTGAGACGCATAGGTTAAGTCACTAATTTCTTACAGGGTCTTAAGAAAAACAGAAACAGATATTTCCTTATCCAAAACGTAAGTAGTACTTGAAGTTCCTCTCCAGCAAGTGCCTCAGTGTCTGTTCCTGTGTGCCTTGCTTCCTTTTATCACTGACGAGATCGGGGAAACCTGACATCTTCCCATGATTTACAAGATAGACTTTCTCCCGGCCGTCAACGGCTCTGCAGACAAGGTTGTTAGGTATCAGCTTTGGCAGATAGGATAGATAATGACATGCCCTGGAAAGCCTGGGCTATTGATGAGCCTGGTGTCAAAACTGATTGCCACATACAGGCGATTTTTCCCCCTTCACTCTTTCTCTGGTTTTTTTTTTTTTTTTTTTTTTTTTTTTTGTTTTGTTTTGTTTCTGTGAGTATTGTCACAAACAAGGGCAGCTCTGGCTCTGAAGCAAACCTGCACCACAACAACCAGGTCCCTTTCTTCTTTCTCATGGAAAGATATTTAACTGCCCATTGTTCTGTAGCCTTCCTGAAGGTAGACTTTAAAAGTGATCCACACTTGGAAAACACTGTCACTGAAAACTAGTGTATGTGCACACACGGATATGGGTGCACATGGAAACCAGTGGATGACCTCGGGTGTGGCTGCTCAGGTGCTGTCCTCTTTGGTAGATTTAATTGTTTGCTTGCTTGCTTGCTCTTTATTTTTATTTCTTTATTCAGTCAGTCTCTCCCACCGGCCTGGAACTTATTATACAGGCTCAGCTGGCTGACCAGCTAGCCCCAGGATGCACCTGACAGTTACCACAGAGCTAGATTGCAAGAGTGTACCACCAAGCCTGGCTTTTTATATGGCTTCTGGATCAGCTGGGAATCAAGCCCTTTACTCACCAAACTATCTCCAGTCTTTTTGGAGAGGGAGGAAAGGGCGGTATGTTGGGTGGTTTATCTGGCAATAGTGGGAATATAGAGTTGGGATGGATATGATCAAGATACGCATTTCAAACATATGTGAAGTTGTCAAACAATAAATTAGATAGTAAAAGTGCCTTTGGAGTACCTCTGAAAGCAGATTTTTAGCACTACCAAGCTTCTGGGGACTGTTTCACTCACAAGCTCACTACTCCTTCAGAAAGACCTTTGGAGGAACCTAGGACAGACTGTGGCCACTGATCAGTTCCTTGTGCTGAGCAGTGGAGGAGACAAAGGAAAAGAAGATCCTGAGTGCTGAGTCAGTTTATTAGTCTCTGCAATATATTCCCTGGGAGCATCTGCCATGAAACACATCCTGCCCCCCACTGCCTTCAGTCCACCCCTCCCCCAGTCACCACATGCCACTCACAGACCTGCTGGGGATCCTCGGTCTGCAGCCATACAGCAGGGTGTGGCAGTAGAACACCGAGCCACCCCTGTGTTCTGTCACCATCAAGGTAAGTCAACCGGGTCCACATGCTGTGCAAAGTCTCTACCTGCCTAGCTGGGAATCTGTAGACAGACTTATTTAAAACAAGGACCAAAGGGGTTGATAATAGTTGTTGGTAAAGTGCTTGACTGGTAAGCCTGAAAAAACCTGAACTGGATCATGTGACTCTATGCACAAAAAATCTAGGTGTGTTGGGGCAGGGGTTGGGGGTTGATGAGATGGCTCAGCCATTAAGAGTGCTTGCTGCTCTACTGGAGGACCAGAGTTCAGTTCTCAGCACAAGCGCCCAGTGTCTCACACCTGCCTATAACTCTAGCTCCAGGACATCTGCCTTTGTAGGTACCTACACTTGTTTATTTGAAGTTGTCCAACAAGCCCTAGGGATCTGCATTTTCTGCCTTCCCAGTGGTGTTACCACCCCAGCCTTTTTTCCACCCCTGAATCAGTGGGTTCTAGCTAAATGAGACACCCTGTCTTTAAAAGCAAGTTCTACAGCACCAGAGGAAGGATGACACCCAAGGTTGTCCTTTGCCCTCCCCTACACACAGACAGACAGACAGACACACACACACACACACACAGAGAGAGAGAGAGAGAAAGAGAGAGAGAGACAGGGAGGGAGGGAGGGAGGGGGAGGGAGGGAGGGAGGGAAGGAGAGGGAGGGAGGGAGGGAAGGAGAGGGAGGGAGGGAGGGAAGGAGAGGGAGGGAGGGAGAGAGGGAGAGGGAGAGAGAGAGAGAGAGAGAGAGAGAGAGAGAGAGAGAGAGAGAGAGAGAGAGAGAGAGAGCATTTAATGGATTTTCCTATGCCCCCAAACCTGTTGTGTGTCAAGATCAAGCAAGTCTAAGAGAAAGCACCCCCATATATGTTGAAACAAATCTTCCCCAAATATATGTAAAAATCTATCCTAAAGCTGAGTCAGATTGAGTTGTTTTTTTTTTTACCCTAGTAGGGTGGAAGTGGGGTCGGGGGATAGTGAAAATGTTTGATATTTATATTTGACTTTTCAAAGGGCAAGTTGTGTTCAAGACATAACTTGGTTGGGGCGCTCCAATAGTGTTTAATATGAAAAGCAACAGTGCTTTGGGGGCTGTGAGGTTGGTCCAGTTGGTAAAGCGCTTGCCATGTAAGCACGAGGACCTGGATTTAATATCTGGAATCCATGTAAGAAGTTAGATGTAGGGATGTGAGTTTGGAATCTCAGTGCTGGAGAGGTAGAAACAAGCAGGTGCCTCAGGCTCGCTGACTATTCAACCTAGCCTATTGGACAGTTCAGGCCAAGAAGAGACCCTTTCTCAAAAGCTCTGACTGACAGTATGTGGCCGCCCAATGGTGAACATTGCCAAGGTAGGGACCAGTGAGCATTAACCTTAGGTCTATTCTTGGCTGAGCCCAGAAGCAACATGCTACCTTTCTGCTCTTCACAGACTCACCCTGCAGCTTTGACTAGCAGCAAGCAGATGTGTGACCTTTCCCTCAGAGGGTGAACAGCTGTATTTGGGTAATCACTATGAATGCCCATGCCATTGGTACAAAAAAATACCATTCTGTTTTCACTAGAATAGTCTCTATTCATGATACATATTAAGCGTAACCATAAGGAAATATTTTATGTTAAAAATATGACAATGATATAATATTTCAGACGCATAAAATAAAAAGAGCCTCTACCCAAGTCCTAGGATGGTGGGAAGGGAAGCCGGGGTTTGTTTTGCTGTCCTCTCAGAGCAGAAGTGAGGGGAAGGGAATATGTCAAGAGCTTCTTTGTATCTATAAATATCCCCAGAATGCCTGTATGGATTAATCTCCACTGTGTGCATGTGTGTGTGTACATATGTGTATGTGTGTGTGTGCATTTACCTGGGTGTGCACACCTGATGTCAGAGGTCCATGTCAAGTATCTGTCTCTACCATTCCTCTACTTTAGTGTTTTGGAAACAAGTTTGGCTGGAGCTCACCCATTTGGTTAGACTGTTGAGTCAATGATCTCCAAAGAGCCATTGATCGGTACCTCCTCAAACATATCACCATGCCCTGCTTCTCAGCTGAGTGCTGGGAATCTGAACTCAGGGCCTCATGTTTGCTGGATAAACACTTTCCAGCAGACCCACATTTCCAGCCCTATGGATCCATCCTGTGGCTGTCTGGGTCCATGTGTTTTAATAGTAGAATAGAGTTTCAGACCCTTAGCTGACTTCAAGGATGGAGGCATCTTTTTGTCAGGGTGTTGCCTGACCAGTAATTAATGGTGCAGCTGCTTTCTTCTTTCATTGCTGATAATGAACAGCTTGACACAGCTGTCATTGTTGACATGAAAGAAAGCAACCTAAGATTTCCTGTAGAAAAGAGGGTGGGAAGTCTAGAAGGCTCAGTGGGTAAAAGTGTTTGACAACCCTGGGCTTGATTCCTGGCGCCAGGGGAAATGAAGAGAATTATTTCCTGCAAGATGTCTCTGATCACCACATACTCATCTTAGCATATGCACATCTGTCACTACACACATATGCAAACACACACGAATATATGCATGTATACATACAGATGTACAAACACATACAAACGCACACATACATATCTTCCACACACACACACATATGCACACACATCCACAGAAATATATAAACACACATGTACACACACACATTCACACACTATACAAAGTGATAATAAACACTTTGTAGATACCTTAGGTGGACTATTGCTTAACTTTAAAGTGTCTCCCAGACTCAAGTGTTTATAGTCTTGGTTCACAGGTAGCAGTGCTGTTTGGGAAGGTCATAGAAACTTGAGAAGGCAGAGCCTAGCCAGAGAACATGTACTTCTGGAGATGGGCCTTCAGATTTCGTAGGCCATCCCTACATCCTTTCTGCCCTCTGCTTCCTGACTATGGATGCAGTGTGACCTCACCCTCCTGCAGCCATGTTTTCTCCAACACTGTGGGCCACACCCTCAAACTGTGAGCCAAAATAAACTCTTCCTCCACAAGCTGCAACAGCGGGAGTAGCTAAGGCAGCGTATACTTCCATTGTGTAACTGGTTTTCTTTGAGACATTAGCAAAAGTGTTCCTAGAGGCCCTGTGCCTTCCTCTTCCCTTGAGCACCTCGGCTTGGTCTTCAGTCCTTTGTCCATGGCAGAGACTCTACTGTGATTTCCCCAAGCCCAGTCAGCCCCACACAGGAATCTTACAGAACAGTAACAAGAATTTTAGCACATTTTGATTTCAAAAGGTCTGGTCCAAGACAAACTTGTATGAATTATATTGTCTTAGGTGACAGAGTTCTGTATATGACCAGGATGACCCAAGTGTCAGCCCTCGGGGAGCCACATGGATAACACAGAAACAACAGAAGGCAGAGTATTCCAGAGATTTAATAAGCCTTCCTCTAGTAGAGGGATGTTTTCATTCAGAGGAAACAGCTGCGCTGATCATTTCGCGAAGATTCTATTGGTCCATCATAAATCATGCCTCAAGCCTCTGAATATCACTAGTAGGAGACTTTGGGGATTGAACCCCTTCATAAGTTTGTGGGCATGTATGGGATGACAGATCCTGGGAGATGGGCTAGACATGCACAGTGAATTGAACTCAGCAGACAGAGGAAGTAAAGGAGATTGTAAGACAGGGGGACTGGCTACTCTTGGCATTTTAAGTGGATCTTGTGGGGCTCAGCAGTTAAGAGCCCTTGCTGCTGGGCAGATCTGGGTCCAGTTCCCAGCACCTCCATTACATGGTTCCCACTGCCCGTAACTGCAGCTCCAGGAGATCTGGAACCCTCTTCTAGTAACTGAGAGCACGCGATCTTATGTGCACACACATATACATGATTGAAAAATAAAATATTTTTAAATGCTATTTTAAAATCTATAAGCAACACATGTGTCTGCATTAGTATGGTACACAGTTGCCTGTGGTCGCCACGAGGGTGACTTTCAGGAGCACGAAGATAGGGGCTGCCTCAACTAAAATGCTTTGTGACTTTCACTTCAGCATTGTCAAGCTTTCAATGATAAACTGCATTCTGTGACTGATCAGGTAGGATCCAGAAATGTGGTGGAGAAATTCCTCCTGGGAAAGGAAGTCAACAAGAAACCTCGTGAACTCTGGATAGATTTCTTACAGACTGGGCAAGTGCTTCCGGTTAGCTACATGAGAAAGATGCAATATCACTTTGGTGTGTGTGTGTGTGTGTGTGTGTGTGTGTGTTTGTTATATGGATGTGTGACTGTGAAACACTAGACAATATTCACTTGTGGAAACCAGAGGTCAGTTCTGGGTCTGCCTCTGTCTCTCTCTAGATTATTTATGCATGTAACACAGGTCTTTCCATGCATCTAGAGTCTAGTCTTATTGGTCAATATTCTCCAGTCTCCACCTCCAGTGCTTGGCTTACGGGGCCATACTGCTGTGCCCAGCTTTTACATGGGTGCTGGGCATCTAAACTCAGAACCTCATGCCTTTGTAACCAGTACTTTATCACATGAGCCATCTCCACAACCCTCAGTACAACCTTTTGAGATCTATTGATTTTGCATATGATTGTTTAAAAGGCTTAGCTTATAAGGCTGTTCAAATAATGCCTTTTGGAAACATAGTCATAAGTAGCCTAGGCTGACCCTCAACTAAAGGTGTAGCTGGGGATGGCCTTCAAATTCTGATCCTACATCACTGCCCAAATGCTAAGATTACAGGTCATGACCACCACCTCTGGCTTATGTGGTGCTGGGTTTGAGCCATGGGCTTTATGCATGTTTGATGACCAACCTTAACTAACTGAGTGATATTCCCGGCCATGCCCTATCAAATATGAGCTCCCTTCCTTTTCTGTTCTCATCTACTCATTGGACCAGCTATAGCATTTATGTGAAACAGGTCATTTCTCTAAATTAAAAAAAAATACATATTATTTATTTTAACCTCCACTCCTGTGTGTGGGGTGGTGGTGGTAGTAGTGGTGGTGGTGGTGGTGGTAGTGGTGGTGGTGATGTGTGTGTGTCCTTGCTGTAGCATGCCTCTAGAGGTTAAAGGACAAGTTGTGGGAGTTGGATCTCTCCTTTTATCATGTGAATCCCAAGGACTGAACTCAGTCTGGATGGCAAATCCTCCTGCATTTTGTCAGCATCCTTAAATTTTGTCTAAGCAAGGGGAAGCCTAGAGCAGTAGCCCATGGTGTCAACTGACAACACCAAATGAGTCTTGCATTGGGTTCCTTGAGAGGGAACAGGTTCCTAAGCAGGAAGTCAGGAGCCTGGCCATTTGTCAGCATCCTGAGTCACTGGTCGACTGACTGCTGGTTGCCAACTCAGGCTGGAGCTACTGTCTATGAAGGGATACCGGCGTGGGGTGCCACAGGTAGGACGGCACCCCCAAAGGAGGAAAGAAGTCGGATGTATGAGTCGGGGTCTCTTCACTTATTTTCCCTGAGGGGTGATGGCAGTTCCCCGCTTTAGTGTCACCTGTCCTGGACTGGAGCATGCTTTTCAAAAGGAAGAGTTACACTTTAATTAGCTGCCAAGTGCCTGGCTTCTGACACTGCAGCTCCCTTCCAGGGACCCCATCGGCTCAGATTATTCTTGCCTGTGTTCTCCACCTGCCTGTGCCTTTCATGTGGATCAGAAGGCAGCCACTGAGCCTCCTGGAAATCCTGTTACCGAGACATCGGGATATTAATTGTCGAGTTCTCCCCAACGGTTCCACAAGTGCTGAAGTGTTTCTCCTTCAATAGTGTCTTGTCAAAACGCCAGGCACAGTTTGTTTTTGACATTCTCTGTTGCCTTAAATAATAGTCTTGCCTCTGTCACAGCGAATGTTGACTTGAAGCTGTTTGGAGGACATTTCTCAACTCCAGCTATAACAGTGAGACCCAGGGCTTGACAGATCTTTGTCTTACTTGCCCAAGGCAACTTAGTACAAGGGTCACAGTATCTGCTTTTCTAAGCCTGAGAACATGTCAGAGGGCGGCAGGCCACACAAAACCTTAGATCAAGCTGTGCACACAACTGGACAGAAACGAAGACACAAACACACACCCATGATAAAATTCTGGAAGCTCTGCCATCCTGGAACTGACAACATAAATCAGTGAGGTGCTGTTCCATCTGCAGAAGCCTCAAATCTCGCTCTTCTGCCATGGTTAAAGCTCTATCAGTTCGAATGTCCTACTTAATTACATAAAAGCAGTAAGCATTTTTATTGTTTCTGTATTTGCAGCAGAGCAAAGAAAGCCCTGTGCAGCACCCGTCTAGCTATGCGCTCCTGCCTGCTGTCTGTCAGGGCACGCCTGGCTCTTCATACCCAGCGCTTTCCTGAGCAGCTCAGTCTGCGAGGAATTATTTTTGTTTCTTCGCTTTCCCACTTTGTTTGAAGGCATTTTCTGGATTGTTTTGTCCTCTAACACCATACAGATGAATAGGTAGAGACTCCCTTCTAAAGGGACCACTGCCTCAGAAAAGCTCAACATTTAGGATGCCAGGAGAAAGGGGAACATGGCAAGATACATTATATTGAGCAGAGAAAATGGGGATGGTAGAAGAATTCTATGGAATTGCATGGAAGCTGGTATTATTTGTGTGCAAAGAGGCCAAGAAATGCACAGTTGGTATCAAAATAAATACTGAAGGAATGGGTAATTAACTGTATAAGCCTGCATTGTGTGCACAGAATAGAAGTATGCCAACCGCTAGGGTTTCCAGTAACCAAGAAACTTGACTTTGATCTCTGGGTTATAAATATAAAGAAAGTGTTTGACCTGAAACTCAGTTACCTAGAGCTCTGCCTGGCAACCCAATTGCAGGACCTTGGGAGGTGGCTCAGTCAGTAAAATACTTGCCAGGCGAGCATGGGGACCTGAGTTCAATCCCCAGACAGAACCTACACACACACACACACACACACACACACACACACACACACACACAAGAGAGAGAGAGAGAGAGAGAGAGAGAGAGAAACACAGGCCTATAGTGTGAATGTACCCATGCCAAAAATGTATAATGTGTAGGTAATGTATAATATATATACACACACATATATATACATATATATATGTATACATACACATACATACATACAAAAATGAAATTTTGAAGAAGTGATTTGTGAGGTTTTTCTCAAATCTGAGCAAATGCATGTTCTGTCAACACTTCTCCATCTTTTCTGTCTTTTTATAGGTGGGAAGCCGATTTGTTTGTTTGTTTGTTTGTTTGTTTATTTGTGTGTGCGCGTGTGTGCGGTGCCTGTGTGTGTGTCAGTGTGTGTGCTCCTATAGAAACCAGAGAAGGATGCTGAGTGTCCTGATCTATCACTCTCCACCCTACTCCCTTAAGAAAACGATGTCTCTCACCGAACCTGGAGCTGGACTGGCATCCGGGAAGCCTCAGTGATCCTCTACAGCGCTGGGCTTACAGGCTCACAGGTCATTCTCAGCGTTTTACATGGCTCCCGAGACTGCAAATTCAGGTCCCCATGCTTGTGCAGCAAGTGCTGGAGCAGAGGGAGGAGACACACACAGACACACACAGACACACAGACACACACACACACACACACACACAGACACACACCAGTTTTAGGTGGCAACAGTTTTTCTTCTTCTGAGGTGAGCAAGTTTCTTTAAAAGGAAGAAGAAACTATCTCATAATACTTGCCTGACACCAGGAGCAGAGCGGTAGAGCCAAGAGGGTGCCCACCCCTCCCCCAGGACAGTCCCTACTAGTCACTTTACAAATGGAGACACTTGAGCACACATGGGTGCAGTGTTTGTCTCACATCACATCCAGAATCCAACACTTAAATGGGTTGAATGGGGCACTGGCATTTCCATTCACCGGGGAGGTGGTTCAGTGGACAGAGCCTAGCATTCCGGAAGCTCCGGGAATCCACCTCCGCACTGAATGTACTGGGTGCGGTGTTGTATATCTGCAATCTCAGCACTCCATGGGTGCGAGCAGGAGGCTCAAGAATTCAAGGGCAGCCCCGACTACAGAGCAGTTTGCAGGCCAGTCTGGGATAGTCAAAACTCTGTGCTGCCAAACCCGATGACCTGAGTTCTATCTGCGGGACCTATAAGGTAGAACAAGAGAGCCAACTCACATTTGCCTTTGGCCTCCAATTTGCACTGGGGTTTGCACAAGTCCTTTCTCCCACACAACAAACAAACAAACAAGCAAGCAAGCAAACAGAATGCAGTCTAAAAAAACCACCACCAACAAAACAAACGAAAATACCCCAAAACAAAAGAAATAAGCAAAAGTAACTAAAAACCACAACAGTTTAGTTTGTCGAAGATGGAGATTAATTTTCAAGCAATGCAGATTTAGGGCAACAGTCTGTATGTAAGTAACAGGTTTCAGTAGTTACTTGTAAAAGCTTCCATGGAAAAGAAAGTAATTAGTGGTGGCTGAAAAATAACATCACCGTGTGTTTCATACATACTGACTCCTTTTATGTCAACAAAGCTATGATGTAAGAACTGTTGTCCATGCATATTAAACCACATATTTGTGAAAAATCCAGAGTTAAAAAGGTGATGCCTAAACTTCTGAAATCCCACAATGAAGATGTTTAGTTGGGCCCCTATTTTTTTCTAGGATGCTTTTGTATCAACTATAGGTACCAACCATAAATTTAATGGATTCTGGTTTATGACTGAAAACATTTGAGGAGGAATTTGACCATATGCTGGAAGTCACGAGCTTACCTTTTCTACACAAACATAAATTCCCACTGGTTCAATGAGCAACTTTGTGTAATTCTTAGTTCTGAGCCCGAGAATTTCTGTTTTGTGTTGTAGAAGTTGAATGACTTAAGAGATGTGTGGCAAGATTATTTGTATAGTGACTTTATTGCTTTATTTATTTAGTTAGTTTATTCATTTAGTTATTGTCTGAGGTGCCAGTTACACACATTACAGATTGCTGTGGAGGTCATAAGATAACCCATGAAATCAATTTTCTCTTTCTACTGTCTGGGTTCTGGGAATTGAACTCATGTCGTTGGGCTTAGTGGCAAGTGGCACTTGCTGATTCATCTTAAAGTGGAGGCATTTCTAAATGATTGAGTTAGACATGCTGGAGAAATGGCTCAGTTGGCTAAGTACTTGCCTTGCAAACATGAGGGCCTGAGTTCTGTCCTCTAGGACATGGTAGTCCATGCTTGTCAGCCCAGCTCTTAAAGAGGCAGGATCCCTGAAGTTTACTGGCCAGTTGACTTGAGGTACTCTAGGTCACAGTGAGAGCAGAGCCCGTCTCAAACACCAATCAAGGTAGATGGCACCAGAGGAATGAGAAGGTTGTCATTTGGCTTCCACATGTACGTATAGAAACATGCACACACACACACACACACACACACACACACACACACACAGAGTGAAAGTATTTCAGTTGAGTGGCTTTGGAGCTCAAGGTTAAGTAAAATTACAAGTATACCCGACAGATTATAATGTGTGTGTTAGTGTGTGTATGTGTGTGTAAGTAAGTCACTGGTAAATATTCAGTGTCATTCCTCAAAAGCTTTTCACTTTGTGCTTTTGGAGACAGGATCTTTTACAGCTTGCCACTGAACTCCAGGGTCCACATGTCTCTGCCTCTCTGCTTCTGGGATTACAAGCAGACACAACTAGGAGTGGCTTTACACAAGTGCTAGCCTCAAATTCAGGTCCTCATGGTAACTGCAAGGGTCTCACTGTTTGAGCCACACCTCCCACCCCACCAAACAGTTTTACTTTTAAGATTAACACTGGCATCATTAAAAAGATCTAAAACATTGACACGTCCCCAAAAGTATAGCTATGAGACAGACCTGTCATCGACTAAAGTTCTAAAGCATTTTCGTATTCTGAAAAGCCACAGTAAGGATGACTATGAAGTTATTTCTGTACACTTTTGATATTTTACAAGTTGATACTTGCGACCTTATTGAAGACAGAACGAAAATTATCACACTAATTTTCAGATCAAGAGCTATAATTAATGAGTAGACGTGGAGAAGCCAAGTAGGTATGCCTCCTCCCTCTGCCCCAGCAAGTGCCCTGGAAAGAGCCCTACAAACCTTGTTGACTTCTACTCTCCCTGAGAGCACACCCTTCCTAATTAGGTCATGGAGGAACTAGAGCTGAAGGTCCTGTGGAGGCCAAGGGTTGGCTAAATGGTAATCTGATGCTGACAGCTGTCAACAAGCTTAGAAGAGGCTTTGGCTGAAGTCCATTGACCTGTCACATGGCTGGATGGAGGCAGGAGAAAATCTTGGCCGTCACTCTGTGACTGTTGTCTCCATTACATTGGCGAAGGCCAGCATCCCAGTTCTATGTCTGTTTCTCTGATAAAATAGCCAGGAAAGAAGCAGCTGGGAAGTAAGAATTGGAGGTCACAGCTCATCATTGAGGGGAAATCAAGGCAGGAACTCAAGCAGTTAGTCACATTATCTTCACAGTCAAGAACAGAGGGAAATGAATGAAGGCCTGCAGGTATTCAACCTCTCTCTTCTTTTCCTTCACTCCGTGGTCCAGCCATGAAGTGGTCTTACCCACAGCCATGATTCTTACTCTTACTTCAATTAACCCAGTGGAAAAAAATGCCCCACAGACATGATCACAAGCCAGCCTGATCTACACAGTTCCTGGTTAAGATTCTTCTCAGGTTATTCTAGGTCTCAAATTGACAATTAAAACTGACCATCTAAATAGACCACGGTCCTTCACCTTCCCTCTGAGTCATCTTGGGTTCCTGAAACTGCTGATTTGGATCCTTCCATTTCTTAAATGAGGACAACCATCCCAGAGTGTAAGGCTATATATACTGGAACAGAAATAAACATCTTTCATTGTTTTAACTGTGTGTGTGTGTCTGTTTGAATGTCTCATGTGCACATAATTGTAGAGGCCAAAGTTGATGTCAGGTTACTTCCTCAGTTACTCTCCATTTTATTTTGTGAGTCAGGGTCTCTCACTGAACCTGGAGCTCACTGATTGACTAGACAGATTGACCTATGAACTCCAGATGCTCTTGTCTCTAACTCTCCAGTGCTAGGATTTCTAGCCTTGCCACCATGCCTGTCTAGACATAATTATCTTCTAAGACCCTGGAGCAGTAAGGATCTCTTCAGACCACCATGAATGAGAATAGATACAATCATCAACAGATCATACCATGACCAGTTAGTTGATCAGGACTTTTTAATTATGCAGATCCTTTTGCTTCTTGCCCCAAATATTCCTCTGTTTAAATCTAAAATCTCATATCCGCATCTCAAAATTAGACTTGCAGGAGGGGCATCACCGGATCATGGTGCCCACTGATCTTCCCAATGCATTTTGACTGAATTTTCCCTCTACTTCTAACCATTTCTCTCATTTCCACTGGCACATTGAGGCATGTGACCAAGTCTATCAACCGATTAGGGTCTGGGATTTTGCCCTACAAACTCTGGTCCTAGTTATGTTAGTTGGGACTTTGGGAGCTTGCACATGATGCAATATCCCATTCAAAGACATAAGCAAAGAACAAAGTTACTGGCTCCTGAAGCTCAAAGGAAGGATTAATCTTACATCTTTCTGAGATTCAGATGGTATCCAGGAGTATATGCCTTTTCTGCTGAGCTGGTGTTAGCTTTGGACTTGACAGAGGCAGGACAGTTCTTACAGCTCTGGCTTGTGTAAGGCCCTACCCCACAGCCCCATCTTCTCAGAAGTCTCATCCTGTCTTACTGGTCTGTGCTGGTTTGAATAGGTTCGGCCTCTGTGGACTCATGTTTTTGAATGTTTGCTCCATGGGGAATGGCACGATTAGGAGGTGTGGCCTTGCTGGAGTGGGTGTGGCCTTGTTGGAGTGGGTGTGGCTTTGTTGGAGTGGGTGTGGCTTTGTTGGAGTGGGTGCAGCCCCTTTGGAGGAAGTGTGACCTTGTTGAAGGAAAAGTGTCACTGTGCATATGGGCTTTGAGGCTGCCTATGTTTAAGTTCAACCCAGTGTGGAATTCCAGTCTCCTGGATGCCTGCAGAAGACAGTCTCCTCTTTGCTGCCTATGGATCAAGATGTAGAACTCTTGGCGTCTCCAGCACCATGTCTGCGTAGACACTGTCACCCTTCCAGTCATGATGGAAATGGACTGAATGTCTGAAATTATAAGCCAACCCCAATTTAAAAAATTTTTATAAGAGGTACCTTAGTCATTTTGTCTAAGTGAAACCCAAACTAAGACATGGTCCTGAGCAGATAGATAGGTGCCCATCACTATGGCTGCTTCTGCTTGGAGAAGGAGAAGAAAGTCGATCTGATGGGGACATAAAATGGCTCAGCAAGTAAAGGTGCTTGCTGCCAAGCCTATAAAGGGACCTGTGTGGTAGGAGGAGAGAACCAATTCCTGCAAGTTGTTCTCTGCTCTCCACACATGCATAATTGAATGCATGTGTGCCTCCTAGAAATAAATACATTTTTTTAAAGGATCTAATGGTAAGCCTAGTGGTAAATGTGTAACAAACATTTAAAACCAATCCCAGGTGGAGACAGCTCAGCAGATAGAGTGTTTGGCACACAAGCCCAAAGGCTGGAGTTTACATCCCCAGAGTCCATGTAAAAGCTGGGTAGCAAGTCCCAACTATAATCCCAATACTGGGGAGACAGAGATGGGGCTCTCTTGAGCAAGATGGCTAGCCAGATAAGCCAGGATTAGGGAGCTCCAGGCTCAGTGAGAGTGTCCAGCCTAGTAAATAAAAATAGAAAACAATCAAGTAAGACACTGGATTAAGTAAGAATACTGGAATTCAGCCCTAGGCCTTCACATGATTGTATACACATGTGCACATGCACTTTCACACACACACACAGACACACACACACACATACAGAGAGAGAGAGAGAGAGAGAGAGAGAGACCCAGATATTTTATGACAGAGCCAAAGTGCATAATGAAATGAAAAATGCAAATGAAGTGAAATCAAAATAAAACAAAGGAAGGCAGTAGACAGAGGTGAGGAAGGGGAAGAGCAAGACCGACCGTTTACCATAATCCCATGTCCCGTGAGACCTGCCCTTTACAGTGGTTTGAAAGAGTTGCTTTTCTAAAGTCAGATGACCATAGCAACACTTGGCTCATGTCTCCTTCATGATGGAGAGCTCTCAGTTCCTTCTCTAGCACCATGTCTGCCTGGCTGCTGCCATGCTTTCTGTCATAATGATAATGGACTGAACCTCTGAAACCATAAGCCAGTTCATATTAAATGTTATTCTTTATAAGAGTTGGCTTGGTCATGGTATCTCTTCACACCAATGCAAACCCTAACTAAGACATATGTGTACTGCTATGTAACACACTCTCTTCCTGGCACTTTAGCTCAGTGCATCCCCCACCAAAATATAAAGAGGTTAGCATGGTTACTAGCATTTCCAGAGGGAAAAATCAGAAGTCCATAGGGGTGATGTCATAGCACTGTGAAAGGTCCCACAGATGAGGAGCAGAAGTATTCACATGCGAGCTTAGCTGGTCTGGTCCTAGATGCTCTCTTCACTACTACCCCTTTCCGGAGCAACTGTGACACAACACCACATTCTACATGTCGTGTCTACCTTATGAGGGGACAGGTATGCTAGTTGCTCTGTGATTACAAATGGAGTGGGTTGAGCAGGGCGTGGGTATAGTGAGCATCCAAATGTTCTGAGGGAATGACAGTGAGCTGGACTAATCCCTCCTTTCTTTAAGTTGCTTTTATAGAATATTTTTCCCCAGCAATGAGAAAAGTAACCAACATAACAACCATCACAAAAGCTCAATAAAATCAGGAACCTGTGATGACTTAACAGAAGGGGAGGGTGAGACACATGGGGACTTCTAGGACCCACAGGAAGGCAAAGGGTTTATGTAGACGCTAAGACAGCATACCTGAACCCTTAAGCCCAGACTCAGATCACCAACAAAGCAAGATTTGGGGGTGGGAAAAATGACTCATTTTAGTCAATCAGTAAGATGTTCACAGCACAAACATGAGGAGGGAACTGAGCTAATCCTCAAACACCATGTCAGAAGGCCAGGTATAGTGATGCATGCTTCTCACCCCAGCAGTGTGAACTCAAACAAGAAGGTGCCTGGAAGCTGGCTGGCCAGCAGCTTAGCTGATTCAGTGAACTCCAGGCTCAGTGACAGACGGTCTCAGAAAGCTAGGTGGAACGCTATCGAGGACCATACCTGAGGTCATCCCCTGGCTTTCCCACACATGTGCACACACATGCACACTTCCACATGAATGCACATATGCATGAATACACACACATGTTCGGCACACATGCACAAAATAAATGAAAGGAAAAGGGTTTCCTTCCCTTTCTGAGAATCAAGTCCTTGATCTCAGTCCATTTTCTCTCTTCTTGGGCTTCACGCTTCCTTTCCCCTTCATTTAATACTGTTTAATTACTTCCTCAATAGCTCCAACTGCTCATTACTTCTCTCTGCACTCACGGACACAATGGGATGATGGAGGGGGTTCTGTTGATCGGTATCTGCAGTGCACTGAGACTGATGAATGGACCACTAACCACACCATCACCGATAACCGTGGCAAACTGAACTCCTATTTATTGAACATCTATTACATACTGGAGACTCTCTAATGAGCAGAAGAGATGCCTCAGTCAGTAAAGCGCTTTGCCACACAAATGTGAGGACCTGAGTTTGGTTCCCCAGAACCCATAAAGATGCCACAACACATACCTATAATCCCTGAACTGGGGCAATGCATGCAGGAGAATCCCTAAGGTCTGCTGGCTAGTCAGCCTAGCTGAATTAGTAAGCTTCAGTTTCAGTGAAAGATTCTGCCTCAAAAAATAACTTAAACATAATTATAAAAGACAGCCAAATTAAATTCTGGCCTTTTTAGAGACACAAATGAACATACAGACAAATGCACACACATATATGTACATACATGTACACATGTATATGTGTGCACACATGTGCACACAGGCATACATGTACATGCATACACATGTACAAACACAGTAATACAGACAGCACTGAAGAATAATACCCAGAGTTGACGTCTAGCCTCTCTATATACATGCATACCTATATGCAGGATGTATTTGCACCCATACATAAATGAACCCATATACATATTCATACATGTACTCATACATAATCTGAAGGCGTGGTAGCTTCAGAGTCTATTCACAACCATTCCCTGTCTCCGAAGTGATGGAGCCTCTGCGCCGTGTGGCTGGTAATGCTGTGGTTGTTTGTCTGCATTCCGAATTCCTTCCAGCGATCACACAAAGGGAAAAGAGTTTATATTATTTTGAGGGAGATGCAACAAGCATTTCAACTTTACTAAGAAGGGGCATAGTAGTTTTGTCAAGCAAGAAAGTTTCATTGGAATTGCGTGACTTGCCAAAGGTCAGAGCTGTTGAGTTAGCTGGGGCGTGGCCCTGAGCCAGTTGACTGGAGATGGGTCTCAGCAGCTCACACAGAAGAATTTCCACAAGGCTCTCCCATGCCAATGCTGTAGGTGACCCATCTGGCCCCATTTATGGTGAGTCACTGAAACAGGATCAAGAACCAGAACCAGCCAGGGAAACACAACCCTGAGATTATACGAAACCCTCTGTGAGGTAGGGGAATGATACAAGAGTCTCAACTCACAAGGGCTCTACAACCTGCTTACTTGGGACCCAGAAGCTGATATTGACTCTCCAAAATGTATTTTAATGACACATTTATTGCAGGGATAAATTTATTCCCAAGAGACCCTTGTGCTACTCACTTTGACTATCAGATGGTTAAAACAATGAATCTCAAGAAACCAGAATTCCTCAGGAATCTCATGCTGAGAAAAGAGAGAACCTAATGTAGCCTGGGCCAATCAGGGCTAGAGTTTTGTTGGACTTCCTTACAGAAGAGACAATGACCAGTCAAGAATGGGCTAGACCAAACCTTCACCAGAGACTGCTTAGACAGGCAGAACTCTGGCGAAAACCTCACTTCCTGACCCTGAACTCTCTAGGGATGGAAGTGCTGAGTTGATCTATTTGTTTCTCTTCCAAAAGTAGTTGCACTAATTAAATCTACCTTATGTGGTTTTCACTATTAGTTTGGCTGCCTTAATTGGCTTAGAAGTGGCTGAACCTGGCTTGTTGGGGTACAGTTTGTCCAGTAACACTATCATTTTAACTAAGTGTTCTCCTTAGGCCTCAGGTCTAGGATTTGGTGAATGCCAAAGATGAAGGCAGCTGAAAATTTGAGATGAATTTCTGGGAGATGTTCTATATGCTTCTCAACCAGATTTTCTGTTTTTTTTTTTTTTTTTTTTTTTTTTTTTTTTTTTTGAGTGAAAGACTGAAATAGCTCTCCTGTTTGGTTAGATATAGATCAGGGAGATTTCAATAGTGTCTCCACCTAGTTAGTCTCAATGTTTTTAATTTGAAAAAGAAAACCTTATTTAAAAGGAACTGGGGAAATAACTCAGTTTGTAAAATACTTGCCATAAACATTAGGACCCTAGCTCAATCCCCATAAGAAGTTGGGCATACAGGCTCAACATCAGGAAGACAGAGTTAAGGTGGATCCCTGGGCTCACTGGCCAGCCAGCCTAGCTTAACCAGCGAGCTACAAGCTGGGTAGAAACTCTTCAACAACAACAACAATAATAAAAAGAATGGCTCTTGAGACCAACATCAAAACTTGTTCAAAATGCAGTCACAGGCATCTGTGCACATACAAGCACACACACCACACATGCACATACACAAAAGCATATACAAATATAAATCAAAATAATCATGGGCCAATTCATGCTTAGCCTGCTTTGGGATCAGCAGCCCTTTCTGTTACATCAGAGGAAATGGGCAGGGTAAGAAAGGTTTGAAAACCCTTCTTGCATGAAGCTAGAAGAAGGAATTTCTTAAAATGCCAGGCATTGGTGGTGCCGGATTTTATTCCCAGAACTCAGGATGCAGAATCGGGCAGCTCTCCAAGTTCAAGGCCAGTGTGGTCTACACAGTGAGTTCCAAGAAAGCCAGGGCTACACTGAGAAACTCTGTCTTGTAAAAACAAAAACAAACAAATAATAAACAAACAGAAAAAATATCTTAAAAACCTCAGAATCATTTAGTTTAAACCACACATTTAGCCTTTGGATGCTGTTTGGCCATTAGGCTTCTCTTCCTCTGGAGAGACACAAGTCACTTGAAGGAGACTCTCCAAGCCTACTCCCATAGTGACACATTTCCTCCAACAAGGCCACAACTATTCTAAGAAGGACACACCTCCTAATAGTGCCACTTCCCGTGGGCCAAGCATTGATTGAAACACAGGAATCTATGGGGGGCAAAACTACTCAAACCACCACACCATACAAATGCTATTAGCCGGTGATCTTGTTAAGGGCTTTGTTCTCTGAGCCTCTGTCACTGAATTGCTGACGGGGAGGAATAACGGTGATGAGGACGATAGGAACCATACAATAAGCACCTGTACAAGTGATGATCTTACAGCTGGGCCATGTTTTCCCATGTTTGCCATTTGGTCCTTTGGTCATCTCCTAGGCGCCTATCCTTAGTTTCCATAGCGTAGATAAATAGCCAAAGGCTCAGGAGATACTGGCTTAGTTCAGTGTGTCTAGGCAGATGAGCAGAGCTAGGAATCCAGCCGTTTGTTCTTCAGCAGCCGGGTTTCTGGAACCTGCGGATTTCAGCAGCTAGTAACAGATGGCATGTCCCTGTTGTTTAGAAGTGTCTGCTCCACAGTCAATCTGGCAAGTGTCTCTTTCACTAGTTCCTCTTGTGTTGGTGTCTGTGTGTGTGCACACACATCGGGCAGACGATGGTGTGGGAGGGATTTTTCCAGGTGCTAGCCATCTTGGTTTTTTGAGAAATGATTGCCCAATGGCCTGGAATTCATCAAGTAGACCAGGCTGGTTGTCCAGCAAGTCATGGTGACTTTTCTGCCTTCATCTCCCAAGTGCTAGGATTAGAAGTGTGAACACCAAGCTCTGTGTGGTTGTTGTTGTTTGTTTGTTTGTTTTTGCTTTGGTGCTTTTGTTTTAGTTTGTAAAGATGTTTTCTGGCTATTGAACCCAGGGCCTGGTACTTGCAGAGATGGAAATATCCCATTGGCCCTTCCTCTTTTTTTGTCCTCTACAAGTTTCTAAGTTGTGGATCCTGGGCAGCCTATGCTAGGAACCCCTCTAAGCAGGGGCCATTGTGATTTCTCTCAATGTCTCCCAGACCGCGATGGTGCCATGTGCCATCAGCGGAAGGCACCAGATCCAAACGGAACTGAAAGTGCTGTCTGCACTAGGTGGTATGCTGTAGAGTGAATCTCAGACCTCAGGAGGAAAGGCCTGGGTGTATCTTTACCTCTTGGTCCTAGAATAAAATTCTCAGCCACTGCCCCCCCTCTTTTCCAGGAAGACACAGCACCTCCACTGGACATTTCGGCACAGCCCAGGTCTCCTACTTCACAACCAGCTTTCTTACCTTCATCTTGACACAGAGCTTGGAACATCAGACATAGCATTACAATAGGGTCAAGAGAGACCGGCAGGGCTGATGGGCCTCATTTCCCAGTTCACAAAAGAGAAAGAACAAAGGGAGATCTGTCGTATCCTTTACAAGTCTTTGTGGAGGATGTATACCTGAGACTATGTGACATGTGGATGAACTATGAAAAGGTGCACATATCCAGAGTCCCCTCTGTGACAGTTGAAGGCATATATTCGGAGACTGCCCTGGGCCATACCAAGTGTGCTGAAGGCACACATGTATTGTGTTAAAGCATATATCCCCAGACTCTGATCAATAACGTTCTAACTAATAACAAAGAAGTTGACGCAGTGATCAAATGACGTATTTAGGAAACCAAGAGTTGAAAATCATGCCCTGGAGTCACAGCAACCCTAACATTTTAAGGGGATCTCCAGAGTCATTTTTGAAACAGATTAACATTAGCTGGACAGAAATCCTGAACTCTGAACCTGCTTTGGCTGGTTCTGACGTCAGCTATTTTTTTTTTCTTGCCTTGTTGCAACATTATAGCCTTGAGCACTTCCAACACAATCCTCCCACAACATGGCAGCTCCACGTTGAGACAGCTCAGTTTTCATTACTTTATTCTTGTGTGTGGGTGAGAATGTGCCATAGCGCATGTGTGTAGGCCAGAGGACAGCTTGGGGAGTTGGTTTTCCCCTTCTGCCTTTTGCATATGCATTAGAGGTCAAATTCAGGCCACTGGGCTAGTGAGACAAGTGCCTTTGCCAGGTGGGCCATCTCCCAGGCCCCTTACTTTGTATTTTTAAAAAGCACTGCGTTAGTTACTTGTCTCATTGCTGTGACCTAATGCCTGACAAATGTAATTTTAGCGAGGAAGGGTTTACTGTGGCTCACAGTTCGAGGACACAGTCCTTCACGGTGGGGAAGGCACGGCAGCAGGAGCATGAGGCAGCTGCTAGCAATGAGTCGAAAGTGAAGAACAAGAAAGAGAAGGAGGAGCCCTGGTGCGCAACTCACGTTCTTCCTTTTCCACAGCCAGGACTGCAGCCCATGGGATGGCGGGACTCACACTGAAGATAAATCTTTCCACCTCAGTGAACTCGATCTAAGAACCAATTCCCTCACTGATTTGACTAAAGACTTGTCTCTTTGGTGACTCTGGATCCAGTCAAATTGTCACTCAGTACCAACCAGAACACACACCATGGATGGAACGTCAGTGTCTTATATTTTAAAATCTCTACTTCTTGCCTGACGTTCTTACTCAGGTCAAATGTGCTCCTAATACAGAACTGAGATCTCAGGTGCGCAGCCTGGAATCCCAAGGACAGTGTCCGGTGAGCGCTTGGACCACTGGAAAGACACCAGCTCTTCTCAGAAACGATTAGGTGACATCAGTGAGTGATACTGGAACTACAACTTCAATTACAAGCTCCGTGTGATATGGAAAGACCCGTGGCTGTGAGACCACTTATTCGGAAACCTATTTGAACCTTGCTGTACACTTTTTAAAAAAGTAGCAGGCTGGGTGTTGTGCACAGAGGGCAAGGATTAAGTGAGAAGGTTGGGCTGGTGGCTCAGTTGGCTGAGTGCTTGCTTATCCCGCACTTAGGTTCCATCCTCAGCACTTTGAAGAGCAGGCATAGAGGTGTGTGCCTGTTATCACTCAGGGGTTGGAGAAAGGTGGATCAGAAATTCAAGATCATTCTTGTATACAGACTGAGTCTGAAGTCTGGGATACATGAGTATCTGTTTCGACGCAAGCTAACAAACAAACAAACAAACCAGGACGATATTGGTCCTCAGCAGAATCCCTTTGTAGCAAAATAATTGAGGCTAGGTTCTGCTCACGCTGATACCACTCCATGCGAAATGATGGAAGGAAAAGGCACATAAGAGACTCCCTATGTTTCTCCTTCCCATCCCCTTCTCCCTCCCTCTCTCCCTCCCTCCCTCCCTCTCTCCCTCCCTCCCTCCATCCCTCCCTCCCTCCCTCCCTCTGTGTGTGTGTGTGGGGGGGGTCAGAGTGATTCTAGTGGAGCTGGAGTTCACTAGGTAGGCTAGGCTGGCTGGCCACTGAGCCCCAGTGATGTCCGTCTCCACTTCTGCAGCACCGGGATTATAAGAATACAGCACCGAAGCTGGATTTTCTTCTTTTTTTAAAAAAAAAAAAAATGTGTGTGCTGGGGATTGAATTCAGATTCTCATACTTAAAAGTCAAACACTTCTTTATAGATATCAAAAAGTGACTCCTTTCCATGAACAGCCCATAAAAATCTGTCCTCTTTGTCACCCTCTTTTTATGTGTTGTGAAAGGCGCTGAAGTATCGATGTCAAAGACTGGTGTTGGTTAAAAACAGGAGATTACTCTTCCTCTAACAGAAAACACTGTGAATTGCTTGGCTACTACCATCAAATGAAACTTCCGACTTAACTAACCCCCTGTATTCCTTAAGTTTCTAGAAGCCTTGCTATAGGTGCGGTCTTCCCTCCTCTCGGCTTTGTGTTCCTGTGATGCTCTGATGTTCTTCCCAGTCCTTAGAAATCCCTCAGCCATGTTAACAATGATGTCTTTATTTTATTTCACCTCAATTATCAGATTTTGACTTAACGAGCCTGGCCATCCATCAGTCTGGCTGGTTGCTGAGTGTCTATAATCAAGTTACTTAAACTCTCTGAACCTCTGGTAATTTAGTTCTGATGTGAATTTAGTGGTGTTTAGTCTTCACAGTTGTGGTGTGTGTGAACTGTGATTGAAGGTGTTGCCCTGAACACATTTCTACTCCCCATAGTCCCTGGAGACACAGTGATTTCCTCCGGCTTTCCTTCTCTCCTTCCTCACTCTGTCTGGCAATTAATCATGCATCACCTTCTTTTGTGGTGGGGGATGTGGACACCTGTATGTGTAGGTGCGCATGTATGAGACTTGTGTGGAGATCAGATGTCAACCTAAGGTATCATTCTTCAAGCTCTGTCCACCTTGTCTTTTGGGGGGAATCTCTCATTGGCCTGGAACTAATTTACTAGGCTAGGCTGGCAAACCAGTGAGCCACAGGACCTGCCTGGCTGTCTCCATTTTCCCGGTGCTGGCAAGTGTCCCCATGCTCAACTTTTTAAATTCAGGTTCTGAGGATTGGAGTAAGGTCCTTGGACATCAAGTACTTTCAGACTGAAATATCTCCCAGTCCTTGTTGTAGGTTTCCTGTCATTCACTTCATTTGGGATTTGCCCTTATTCTTTTTCTGAGTATTTATTGAGCACCTGGCACCAAGGGCATCCATGGATTGTAGGTAATGGCAGGCAATAGGAACAGTCTTCCCAGGATTCTTAGTTCAATGTCCCAATCCCTGAACCTTCATCAGTTAGAATTTGGTGTGTGTGTGTGTGTGTGTGTGTGTGTGTGTGTGTGTGTGTGTGTGTATGAGGGAGAGAGAGATATTATGAATTCAGGTATGTGTACATGTGAGATCCATGAACAACCTCAAGTGTTGGCCCTTGTCTTCCACTTTGCTTGAGACATAATGATGTCTTGTCCACAACTGCATACGGCAGGGTAGTTGGCCTCTGAGCTTCCAGAAATTCTCCTGTCTCCACCCCCCATCTTCCTGCAGGAGTGTTGGGATTACAACTGCTTGCGCCATGCAACTGGCTTTTGTACAGGTTCTGGAAATCTAAACTCAGGTCCACAGGCTTGAATATTTTATCTGATGAGCCCCCCACACTCTGTGTTCTTAGTGACAGAAAACCAAGACCCGCAGGCTTCATCAATAAAGGCTGCTCAGAAGCATGGTAGCACGCAGCCAGCCTGCACTGGGGTGCAGAACTGTGACTGCACAGGTTTATTAGGGTGAGATTGCTCCTACTTCAGTTATCTATCTGCCCCCTCCAGGGCTCCTGCCACAGTTTAATAGTTTAAGATCACCAGCGCCGTTATTAAAATGTTCCTTAAGTGATTCACTATTTTCCTTAAATAAACTCAGTTTCAGAGGAGACCTTAACTCATTACTGTAATGGAAAAATCAATGTCCCTAGTCATCAGGCAGTTATGCCAAAAATAGATACAATAAAAATGATCAAATTCAGAGTGATGTTGCTGAGCCAGGCCTCTCAGTCTGAGGCCAGTTTGTTCCTAATAAGAAAGGAATTGGGCATTGCTGAAATGGTGTATTAAACACCAAGCTAAATGGTTCTTCTTTAACATAAGAAGCGAGACATCAGGGATGCAGCTCAGTAAGCCCTGGCTTACATCCTCAACATGAAGATGACACCACACATCCCTCATCCTAATACTTAGGAAGTAAAGGCAGGAGGAACAGGAATTTAAGGCCACACTTGGCTACTTAGAAAGTTTGAGGCCAGTCTGGGATACAAGAGATTCTGTCTAAATAATAGGGGTGGGTGCCATCATCTTCATGTTGGGGATGAAGGAAAGATGACTGAGTGGGGAAAAGTACTTGATGTTAAGCTCAATCTCTTCAGTTTGAACTTGCAAGTTGTGCTATGACTCCAATTGTGTGCTTATAGCATATGTACACACACGAGCGCACGAGCACGCATGCACGCGCACACGTGCACACACACATACTGTAATAAAGCGTTTTTTAACAATATATATATATATATATATATATATATATATATATATATATATATATATATATATATATATATTAGCTGGGTATGGTGGCACATACCTTTAAAACTAACACCCAGTAAGCAAAGACGGGCTGATCCCTAAGTTCCTGGTCAGCCTGGTCCACAGAAAGAGTTGCAGGACAACCAGGTCACAGAAAAATCTGACCAAACAAATGAACACCAAACAAACTATTACTATAGAAGTATTCTAAAAGCCAAAGTTCCTTAGTAGAATGCCCAAGGTTGACCTAAAATTTACCACAGATAAATCGTTACACAGTTATGATGCTGACTATAATACAAGCTTGACAAGATCTAGCATCATCACAGAGACCGACCTTCCGGCAGGTCTGTGAAGAATCTCCAGATTGGGTGACTGAAGTGGACATCCTAACAGTAGACAGCATCGTCCCATGAGCCAGAATTTTGGGGACAGAGAAGGAGAGAGAGACAAGGAGGGGAGGAGGAGAGGAAGAGGAGGAGGAAGGTAGAGGAGAAGGGTTGGAGAGAAAGAGGGAGAGGGAGAAAGAGGGAGCAAGAGAGGGTGGGAGAGGGAGGGAGAGAAAGAGAACTCATACCCTGTTTTCTAACTGCAAGTGTCATGTGACCATCTGCTTCAGTCTGCTGCCATGCCTTCCCTACTGTGATGGTCTGTACCCTCAAACTGGGAGCCAGTATAATTCTATGGATGTACTAAAGGCCATGAGAGAAGACCCTGAAGAAGCATTCATAGCAGTCAGAGCCCTGGTGCATGCCCAGGACTTGTGTTAGGACTGCCGAGATACTATCGATGTTGATGGTGAGGTGAGGCTAGTCTTGGAGTACAGGTATGAACAATGTTGATGGCATGAGGGATGCAGGAGAGGGAAGGGACCATGGCATCTGTCACGCCTGTCTAAAAGACTGTCAAGTCAAACACTCAATAATTAGGTTCTAGGGACAGAAGGGACTCAGTGACATCCCAAGGGAAGAGCTCTAGCTTCATGGTAGAAGAGCCATAGGTTGCATCCAGTGCAGAAAGAAAATGGGCTGCTAAATCACTTAGCTCATAGAAGAGAGGGGCAGACTCTAAGAGTCATGGCCAGCCAACCCCAAGAATCCACTTGTCGGCAATCACAATTGCACAGTGCCAGAAAAATCTCTTTTTAACTTTATTTCATTTACTATCCAGCATCTTTTACCATATAATACGTTTATTAAATTCCTTAACATCTTTTTCATCTCCCATCATAAGGCTGTCTCATTGGAATTCAGAAGAGTACAATTGCTTTCAAGGCCTATGGTCCACGTGGCTTCCTGGAGCCTCTGCGCATGCCCCGTTAGTGCTCTGGCTTTCACGGTTCCATAGACCCTCCCAATTCCAGTTTTCGTCACTTCTTTTTTTCTATTTTCTTTCTTTCTTGTGTTTTAACCACAGATCTTCAAGTAAAATCTTCACAAATCTCATGGATGACACCAACTTCTACTCTTGATGTCTGTGAATAATTTTTCTGACCCTGCAGCTGGATATACAGTTCTTTACAATTTACCTTCATGTATGAAACCTGCACACCCATGCCTTCTGACATCTGTCATTGCTGATGGGAAGTTGGATCTAACTGGATTTCAATTGCCCTACATTAGTCTTCCTTTTAGACAGAATAAGGACTGTTACCTTGGATAAACTGATACTTTGCCATAGTGCACTAACATCTTGGTCTTCCTTGTACTAATTGCTTTTCAGTTCTTGAATTACTTGAATCATTTCTTTGACATCTTCCTTCCTTCATTCCTTTTATTTTTGCTTGTTGAATTTCTCTTATTTAGGTGCTGAGCCCTCTGATTTTCTCTCCATACTTTTTTTCTTTTTATGAGTTAAATGATTTTTAACTTTTCTTTGACAGTTCATACTCATGTACAATATGTCCTGATCACATCCACCCCTTCAATTGCTTCTCTATACCTTCTTGAAGTTACTATATTCTTTGTCCCTTTTTCTCAGGTCAGGAGAGAATTTCTTGATTTATATTGATTAAGCTTTTTCTTAACAGTGTTAGTTGACTTTTAAAATAGTTTAACAATTTAGTATCTGGGAGACATTTCTTGCTCTCTTGCTGTCTGGTTTCTAGGGTTACAAAGGTGACTCAGTTGTCAAGAGTGTATCTGCTCTTGTAGAACACTGGATTTCAGTTTCCAACATCCACATCAAGTGGCTCACAATCACTTGCTACTCCTGGAGATCTGACTCCTATTTCTGGCCTCCATGAATAGCTCCACTCACAAGCACATACCACCCCACCCCCTCTACACACATAATTTAAAAGTAAACCCTTTCAGTTAGGGACAAGGGCTCATATCCACTTCCCCTCTCAGTGCTGAGCCCATCTTGCTTGGACCTGTATGTGCCCGGTGCCTGTTGTCATGTCTCTGTAAGGCCATATATGCGTTGGTCCTGTTTGTCTGGAAAGCCTTGTTTCCTTGGTATCTTCCACTCTCACCAGCTCTTGGGATCTTTTTACCTCTTCTTCTGCACAGCTCCCTGAGTCTTGATGGGGGAACTTGATGGGGTTTTTCCATGTCTCTCACTCTCTGCACATTGTCCAGTTGTGGGCCTCTGCGTTCATTTCCACCTACTGCATGAGGAAGTTTCTCTGATGCTGACTGAGTAAGGCACTGATCTATAGAGATAGCAGAGTGTGGTTAGGAGTCATTCTATTGCTATATTCCTCAGAGAAACAACAGTATTTGGTTTTCCTGTAGATCCATGGCCTATGTATTCTCAGGTTCTTAGTTATCCAAGCAGGGTCAGGCATGACTCCATCTCCTGGAGTGGGCCTTAAATCTGATCAGATAGTGGTTGGTTGCTCACACAACAGTATGCCACTATTGCCTCTGTGTATCTTACAGACCTACCGTTGTAGGTCCTAGGGATTGTAGCTGGATTAGTGTTTGCCTTTCTCATCCGGTATCACACAGAAAAGCTTCCAGTACCACAGATACTAATTGGTAGGGGTAAAGCCTCAATTTAGGCACCAGCACAAAGTCTTTCTATTCAATGAATAGAAATAGGTGTTGTTTTCAGCAACAGAGCCTATTGTCAGTTTGTGGGGAGCCGCCAGTAACATTGCCCTCATCTGGGTTGCTTGGGGGTTTCCATGATGCTCTTTGGCCAACAATTCAATTAAATGTCACACATTTCTAGCATTGGAGATTTTGCTTGGTGGCAAGAGATGTTTTTCTCTTTCCATCATCTGGTAATTCTATTTAGATTTTTTCATATATGCATATGATTAAGTACTTCTAGTCTTTTATTGTATACCTAAGCCACTTACAAAGGAAAACTTAGTGTTCTCCAGTGCCATCTCACTGGCTATGCAAACCACACTTAAAGGCAGCTCCCCCGGCTCCACACTGTGCCCAGCAGCAGATGACCAACACAAAGTGAATTCAAATTTGAAGAGATATGTATTTATTTATTTATTTATTTATCTCATAATGCTTTGTTTGGGAATTTTAAAATCTTATATAATCTTTGCTTATATATTATAGTTTTTAATTTTGTGTATTTATAGTGTGTGTGTGTGCATGTGTTTTCTATGCTTTTGTTGTCTTGTTTTATTCTGATTTGTTTGGTCGTTTATGTGCCACTTTGCTTCCTGGGGTGGGGGGACAGAATAGAGTTAGATGAGTGTGTGGATAGATGGGATATGGGAGGAGATGACGGAGAGGAAACCATGTTCACAATATATTATATACAATTATTTTCAATATTTTTTAAAAGTTCCATATTTGTTGTTTCACCTTATGAATATGATGCCATGAAAACTCTCTATTTAGATTCAACATTCTGGAATATTTCTCCTTTTCTCAATTATAGGTGCATCCCTTGGCTTTCCATCCACATGTAGAGTAAGGAAATAGAAGTGTTGCTTTGTGACTTTTTATTTTCCACTCTTTTGTTCATATTTATTTGCAAAATAATTGGCTTTTTTCCTGTGTGACCATGAGTGTGGATGTATGTACCCATGTGTGTGGGTTCACATACGTTAGCTGTGACATGCCCTTGTGTGCTCAGGCGTTGTGTCAGAGGCTGACAAAGGGTGTTGGGGTCTTTCTTGAGTAGCTTTCAATATGTTATTTACTTCAGTAATAATTGATTCAGCTAGTCAAGTTTCGGCTTGTCCTGTAAAATGCCTTGCCTCTGCCTCCCAAGTTCTGAGGCAGCCAGCTAGATGTCATGCCCACCCAGCTTGTGTGTGGGTTTTGGGAATCTGCATCCAGGTTCCTACATCTGCACAGCAAGGGCTTTGGCCACTGACCCACCTCTCCATTCCCACCAAGTTAATTTTAACAAAGAGGAATAGAAATGATATCAGGTCGTGGGCATGGGAACAAGTCTTACTAATTGGCAGGCTTCCCTGTCGGGTGTGCCCAGATAAACAGGCTTTCATCTGGGATATCAATACACACACACACACATTCTTTGCAAACAAAATAGAGCTTTGTGCTATAGCCCACTGATAAAATCAAGAGATGAGGCAAACATGAGGTATGGGACTACTGTTAGTATAACAGCTCATTGTTTTACTATAGACATTTATTTATATTTTCAAATTTTATTTCATTTTCATTATGCATATATATGACTGCTTTAAAAAATTTTAAAGACTTATCTATTTTATTTTATATGTATGAATGTTTTGGACTTATCTATTTTATTTTATATGTATGAATGTTTTGCCTGCCTATCTGTCTGTCTACTATACCCTTGCCTAGTGCCAAAGAGGCCAGAAGAGAGTGTTGGACGCCCTGGAATGGAGTGATCCATAATTGTGAGCCATGTTGGAAATTGGACCTGTGTCCTCTACAAGAACAAGATATATTCTAAACTTGGAAGCCATCATTGTTTGCTGCTGTACCCCAGGTTTGATGGCCTGTGAGCTTCTGAGGATTCTGTTTCCACTTGCCTCCCCTCTCATCTCTCTATTGGAGTACTGAAATTGTGGATGGACACTGCATTCAGATTTATTTGGGTTTTAAAGCTCTAACCTTAGGTATTCATGCTTTTGTGGCAAGTCGGAACCCAGCTATGTTACTTCTGGGTAACTAAGTACCCGACAGACAAATTAAGAGGAGGGACCATTTGTTTGGGCTCATGGTTACAGGGGTGTCAGTCCATCAAGACAGGAAGTACACGCTAGAAAGCAGAGTAGCTCACATCCTGGTAGACTGGGAGCAATATAAAAAGAAGGAGTTAAGAGTGGAGGGAGGTCATTGATCAGAGGGTCCAAACAGGGATGCTTCGCAGTGATGGTGCAGGAATCTCAGACTGCAACCTAGGCATGCTGTAATCTGACATGGCATTGCTGTGACTCTGCATCCTTTGACCAATCTTCAGTAGCCAGGAGCCTGATTTGCATGACCTCAATCTACATAAACCCTACTCTATTTGCATGACAGATAGCACAATGGAAATTTCCTTGCCTGGAGTCTCATGTTGATCATACAGAACTGTTTACTAACCAATCTGGACTGTCTTCAAGTTGACTGACATACCTTGAAGCTGCATCATAATCTCAAAAGGACTTTTCTCAAATTGAGTTACTGACCCCAAACATAAAGCTGATTGCCCTAGTCTAAATGTATAACATCTACTACTGTGCTTGAGTGCTTATGTGTCTTAATTTGTTTCTGTTTTGTGCATAAAATACTTGGGCAGAATCAATTTTAAAAAGAAGGAATTTATTCTGGTTTACAATCCAAGCGAATACTCTATCATGGTGGGGAAATAAAGTTGGCAGAAGCTCAAAGACTGTCAACTTACATTCACAGTCAGGAAGTAGATACAGTCTCTGTCTTACTGTTCTAGCTTATTTGACATAGTTTGGAGTTACCCGAGAAGGGAATCTCACCAGCAATGGATGAGTATTTCCTCTTGCTTTACATCCACATCAGCATGAGCTGTCATTTCTTTTATTGATGTTAGCCATTCTTATGGAGGTAAAATGAAATCTCAGAGTAGGTTTAATTTGTATTTTTCTGATGGCTAAAGATGTTCAAGTGTTTCTCAGTCATTTGAATTTTCTTTTTCGAGAAATCTGTTTAGATATTAACCCATTTATTAATTGGGTTGTTTTCTTGATCTCTGGATTTTTGAGTTCTTTATGTATTTTGAATATTGGCTCTCTATTCAATGTGGAATTGCTCATCCCCCCCCCATTTTGTAGGCTGCTGCTTTATCCAAATGATGATGGGTTCTGCCCATGCAGAAACTTCTCAGTTTCATGCGGTCCCACTTATTAATTGTGGATTTTAGTACTTGTGCTATCACTATTCTGATGAAAAGTCCTTTGTGGTGTCATCATGGGGCAAGTGGACAGTGCCACCAGAGAGAATAAATAATAAGGATGAGTTAACCCAAAAACTTGTAAAACTCAGAATTGAGAACAATGGGAATGGGGCCAACTCCCTGTCTAATTCTACCTGCTCTGGAAGAGGTAATCATGACACCCCACTGAGACAACCAGGACACAGAGAAGATACCTGAAGTCCTTCCCCATGCAAATAGAGTATCATTAGCATCTCAAACTGAGCCAGCAGAAAGGATCTACCCCTAGATCCCACCCTACTCCTCGATGATGATAAAGACCCATCCACAAGAAATAAAGTACACAAGTTATTTCACTGAGAATCATCTTAGAGTGGCTGTTGTACTGAGCTGTAACTTTGGGGAAGAGTTTTCTTTCTTGAAGCATTCATCACTGGACTTTGGACCCACCTAGCAGCCGGGGCTCACACAGCTGCCCACTGACACCCAATTCTACCCCAACTGCTGCTGTCCCTGCTGCTGGCATTGGTGTGCCATGGTAGCTGGCAAGTCCTGGGACCTTGGATACTTGCCCTTCTCAGGCTTCCCTTCTGAGAGCTGTAGTACTTTTGGTCATTTTGGACCAGACTAGAGATACATGGAGTCCTAATCCATCCCAGTTCCATGAAGGACAACAAATGAGTTCAAGACTATTCTCTACTTTCTCTTCTATCAGGTTCTATATATCTGGTTTCATATCAAAGTCTTTGATGTATGTGGGCTGCAAGGTGGTGTGCAAGGTGATAAATATGGATCTATTTGAATTCTTCTATATGCAGCTCTCCAGTTTGACCACCACCATTTATTGTATAAGATAATGTCTTTTTTTTCCTAGTGTATATTTCTGGGTTCTTTATCAAAAATCAAGTGTCCATAAGTGTGTGGATTTATGTCTGGATTTTCCATTTGATTCCATTGATCAAAATATTCATTTTTTGTGCCAATACCATGCTGTTTTTATTACTATAGTGCTGTAGTACAGCTTGAAGTTGGAGTTGGTGACACCTCCAGTAGTTCTTCATCATTCAGTATTGCATTCACTATCCTGGGCTCTTTGTGTTTCTGAAAATTGGCCTTTGAAGACCTGTGAAGAATTGTGTTGGAAAATTGAATGAGATTTGCATTGAATTTGTAGCTTTCTTTTGATAGGACAACCATTTTTACTATATTAATCTTCCCACGAATATAGAAAATCTTTCTGTATCTTCCCTTTCTTCAGTCAATGCCTTAAAGGTTTATCATACAAGTCATTCACTTGTTTGGTTAGAGTTACCCCAAAGATATTATATACTATTTATATTTGTGGCTACTATGAAGGGCATCCTTGCTCTGATTTCTTTCTTAGTATGTTTGCCCTTTGTATATAGGAGGGAAACTGGTTTTTATGAATTAATTTTGTATCCAGCTATTTTGCTGAAAGTAGTCATCAGTTGTAGGAGTTCTCTGTTGGGATTTTTAAGGTAACTTGTGTGTACTGTCATATCATCTGCAAATAAAGATACACTCCTTTCTAATTTATAACTCCTTGATCAGTTGTATTATTGATCCACATATCATGTGCCGTAACGAATAGGTATGGAGAGAGTGGATAACCTTGTCTTATTTCTTAGTGGAGTTGCTTTGAGTTTCTCTCCATTTAAGTTGATGTTGGCTTGCTGTAAACTGCCTTTGTTCTGTTTAACTGTGTCTCATGTGTTCTCAATCTCTCTAGAACTCATATCATGAAGAGATGGCACATTTTGTCAAAGGCCTTTTCTCCATTCAATAAGCTGATCGTGTAGTTTTAGCTTCCAGTTTGTTTAGATTGTGAATTACATTTATTGATTTTTTTGTGTATTGAACCATCTCTACATATCTGGAATGAAGCCTAATTGATCTTGGTGAGTACTTTTTTGATGTGTTCTTTGATGCTATTTGTAAGTATTTTATTAAGTGTTTTGCATCTATGTTAATAAGATAATTTGTTATATAATCTTCTCTTTTTGTTGGGTCTTTGTGTGGTTTGGGTGTCAGGGTAACTGTGGCCTCATAAAACAAATTGGGCAATGTTCCTTCTGTTTCTATTTTGTGACAAGAATTGGCCTCAGCTCTTCTTTGAAAGTTTGGTAGAAATTCTGAGCTAAAACATTTGTCCCTGGGCTTTTTTGGATGGGCGACTTTTAATGACTATTTTATTTTATAGGTTATGGTTCTGTTTAAATTGCTTATTTGATCTTGATGTAAGTTTGGTAAGCAGTATGTATCAAGAACATTATCCATTTGTTTTACATTTTTCCAATTTGGTAGAATAAGGTTTTAAAGTATGTATTTTTGAGTCTAGATTTCTTTGGTGTCTGTGACTGTGTCTTCTTTTTGCCTCTAATTTTTGTTAATTTGGACATTCTTTTAATCTAGTTGGAGTTTTCCTTTTAGCACCTTCTGTAGAGCTAGATTTGCTGATAGATATTGCTTAAATTTGGATTTTATGTCTTATTTTCTCTATGTATTGTGGTTTAACATTTTGCTGGGGAAGAGTATTCTGGGCTTGCATCTCTGGTCTTTTAGAGTTTGTAGAACATATCTCTAGGCCTTTATGTCTTTCAGAGTCTCCATTGAGAAGTCTAATGTTACTCAATAACTCTGCTTTTATATTTTGCTGGTCTATTTTATCTGTAGCTTTTTATATTTTTCTTTGTTCTGAACATTTAGTATTTTGATTATAATGTGTGCCAGGAGGATTTTCTTTATTTGTCCAGTATATGTCGCGCTCTGTGTGCTTCTTGATGAGGACCCTTTTGTTTAGATTAGAGGAATTTTCTTCTAGGATTTTGCTGAACATATTTTCTGTGCCTTTGACCTTGCTTTTGTTTTCTTCTTCTATATCTGTTGTTCTTAGATTTAGTCTTTTCATAATGTCTCAGATTTCATAGATGTTTTGTGCTAGGATAATTTTTGCTTCTTCATTTGTCTGTTTGTTTAGATGTAATGTTTTTCTTTGATGAAGATATTCATTTTTTTCTTTTGTGTTTTCAGTGTCTGACATACTCTTTTCTACTATCACAAGACTGTCTCCAACTGCAAGCTGTCCAATAAATGCACAGAGACTTATATTTATTTATGAATGCTTAGGTCTTAACTGGGCATATCGCAGTTAACTAGTCTTGATTAAATTGACCTGACTATTCTATTCCATGTCCTACCATATGGCTAGTTACTTCTGTCTCACACAATCAGTTCAGGTACCTGTTTCTTCCTCCACACCTGGCTGACAACCCACCCCCACACCTGTCTACCATCCGTCCATCCCCAGCTCCCACCCCACAACAGATAGTCTGCTGCAGAGCTCAGCTTAAAGTAGGGCATTTGATCTGGAGGAGAAGAGGGAACTATGAGGAGCTGTAGTTATTCTGTGTGCTTCCCTGGCTGGAGTGGCCTATGAGTTCCCAAGGAATGGCTGCTGGAGTTGGAGGCCGGCATAAAACAATGAATGGGAGAAAAGACGCTTGTAGTAGAAGATCTGTGTGATCCAGTGGAGATGGGGTGGGGGGAAGAGAAGCTGCAGCTGGTAGTCTGCCACAAAGCTGATGCTAAGACTGGGGGATTGGATTTGTAGGAGCAGAGGAAGAGGTGATGTTCTGTATTAACCTATCTATTTCCCTGGCCTGAGCTGTTCCAAAGTTCCTAGGAAATTGGAGTCATGTTATCAGATGTGTGTGTGTGTGTGTGTGTGTGTATCCAATTTCTGAATATTCTCTTTTGCAGGAAGTCACACCACTGATATTTAAGTCAGCATTTGGAAAGAATAATGTCTTGCACAGTGTGTGTGATTCCCTCAGTTGCTAACCATCTGCAGGAATTCAGAATTTGAGTATAGTAAGTAGGTTCTGTCCACAGCAGTCCTCTAATTAGGTTACCTTTATTCTTCTATGAATCATTAACTTTGAAAGCCGCTGGTTCTGCGGGTGATGGCCAGCAATACATCATCTTTTAGCAGTCTGTACCACCATAAAAAACAATGCTGCTCAAGCTCCAATTTATTGCTCCACGATGCCAAGTGCAGCTCTCAAACAAACTCGGGCAATTTTAAGGATGATTTCTGGGCTGGTTTAAAAAGCTGCTTCTGCCAGCTTTGGAAAAACATTGCTCTCAGAATGATTATCTTCTGTTTTAGGACAAATCCATGCATTTGGCCCATTCAACCTAGCAATGCGGAGACGATGCATCTCTTCTCCATAAAACTTGAACGCCCGGGTTGTCACAAGTGATTTTTCCAAACTTAACTTTTCCCACAGTCAGAGTTATCAGTTTCCGCCGAGCCTGGTGTGCGTTTCAGCTGAGGTTTTATGACACCGCGTTGGCAGCACATTACGTTTTTCACACATGGATTTGATTGAGAAATGAAGACGGAATGAGAATGAGGGAGCAGCAGCATCCGTTGCAGGAATCGACGGTTGCTGTTGTCAATCAGCCTGATTGATTAAACGTGGCGATACACATTTTCATTAAAGTGAAAGAATTCTGCAAAGCACCATTATGCTTAGGTGATGTGACTCTCCGGCAGACTGTGCCACAGGAGGAGGCCTGCTGATGCCATATTGTATGAATGGGTAGCTCAAACAACTGGGGAGTTTGGAGGAGACCTGGCTGAATTTTCCCAGTGAGTTTTGTAACATGTGGAAGAGGAGCACTCCAACTGCTGGGAATTAGGAGCTGTGGAAGGGATAGAATTTGATGGATGCCAATAGCCTGCTTCTTGATTGGTTCATGTCTTCTGCCGCCCCCCCCCCCCCACCTCTCTCTCTCTCTCTCTCTCTCTCTCTCTGTGTGTGTGTGTGTGTGTGTGTGTGTGTGGTGGGGGTGTGTATGTACATGTATGTATGTGCAGAGGCCAGAGAGCACTGGGTATCCTGTGTTATCACCCTGCCTCATCCACTGAACTCGGAACTAGGTTGGCTGGCGGCAAGCCCAGAGATCCTCGCTCCCTGCCTCCCACAACACTGCAATTACAGGCCAACGTGTGATTACATCCTGCTTTTTATGTGGGTGCCGGGGAGCCTAACTCGGGTTCTCATGCTTGCACAGCAATGAGCCATCTTCCAACCCTTCCCATCCCTTCACTGTGTAGTCCTGCTGCAGGCCTTGAACTCACGGAGGTCTGCCTGCCATAGTCTTCTCGGTGCTTCTGTTAAAGTCATGGACTCTCAGCCAACCATTGGACTGAGCACGGGGTCCCCAATAGAGGAGTTAGAGAAAGGACTAAAGGAGCTGAAGGGGTTTGCAACCCCATAGGAAGGACAACAATACCAACCAAGCAGAGTTCCCAGAGACTAAACCACCAACTAACGAGTACACCCAGAGACCCATGGCTCCAGCCACATACGTAGCAGATGATGGCCCTGTCGGATATCAACAGGAGAAAAGGCCCTTGGTCCTGTGAAGGTTTGATGTCTCTGTGTAGGGGAATACCAGGGCAGGGAGGTGGGAGTGAGTGGGTGGGTGGGTGAGCACTCTCATAGAGGCAGGGGAGTGGGGGATGGGATAGGGGGATTCCGGATGGTAGACAGAGAAAGGAGATAACATTTGGAATGTAAGTAAAGAAACTATCCAATTAAAAAAAAAAAAAAGTCGTAGACCTCCACACCTGGTTTCAAGCACCCTGTTTTTGTATGAGAGTGTGCATGCGTGTAGGTATGCCTGTATGTGTTCATGTGGGTGTGTAAACTAGTGAACAGCTTTGGGTGTCATCTTCAAGAACCCCACCCACCTCCTGTGAGAAAAGGTCTCTTACTGGTCTAGAACTCACCAAGTAGGCTAGACTGGCTGGCTTGAGAGCCTCAGGGATCTGCCCATCTCTGTATCCCCAGCACTGGGACTGCCAGTGTGTGCCACCATACTCAGTATGTTACATGGGATCCTGGGTTGGAACCCAGGTTCATGTTTCCATAGTGAACTCTTAACTGACGCACTTCTTTCAAGTCCCGCACCTTGGTGATGAGGTATCTGGTGTGACCTCAATGTAAGAGCAAACATCTGATTCATCAAAGTTCATGTCTCTTATTTTTATTCAAGCCCATTTTATTCAATACCAAAACCTAAACAGAGATGAGAACAAAGACCACAGAGAACAGAAGAACAGAAGTGGATCATGTCAGAGCCCAGTCTCTACAAGACTGTAGCCTCTGGGGACACTTAGAGTAAGTAAAGTGAGTTTTGGTACTGAGTGTCCTGAACTCAAGGTAAGACAGGAAATTAGGAAGGAGAGAGAAAGAGAGAGAGGGAAGGAGGGGAAGAGAGGAGGAAGGAGAGGGGGAAGGGGGTGGGAGAGAGACTGAATAAATTTTCTATCTTGTGTGTTTCAGGGATCAAACTCAGGTCATTAGGCCTGGTGACAAAAAAAAAAAAAAAAAAAAAAAAAAAAAGCCTTAGCCCACTGAGCTAAGACTTCACCTTAATTTTTGGAGAAAGTGTCTCTCAGTTTCACCTGCAATCTGGCTAGTTTTATAACCAGAAAGCCACAAAAATCCACTTTTTTTTGTACCTCCCCGGTGGGGTTAGAAGCATTCATGCCACTCCTGACATTTTATGTGGGTCCTGCGGTCCAAACTCAGATTCCTGTGTTTGCGTAGCCAGCACTTTACCAGCTGAGCCATCTCCTCAGTCCCTCCGTTTTAATTTACATGATGTGATTTTTTTTTTGTCATGTTGGGGTCACTCAGGTCTCCTTGGCTGTCTTTTTAGAGAGTAAATTCTTTGCGCTCACTTGGATGGAGTTGAGTACCAGGGAGCTGGTTGCACCATTACCCCTAGGAAAAATGTCTCCTGTTGAAATCCATTTAAGACGAAAACCCAGCAAACCTTCGCATTCGTGTAAAACAAGGGATTTCAGAGGAGGGCTTTTCAAAAAAATAAGTGGGCAATAAGAAAGGAGAAACCCTTAGAGTAATTCCTCTCACACACGGAGCGCTGCAGCTGCGGGGCTTATGTCAGGAGTAATCTTGGAGGATTGAGATATTTTCAGCCGTATGTAATTGAGGGTTTGGGTTTTCCCTTACAGAGGGATTGCTGCGGAAACAGTTTGTCTCACTGTCCTCCTGTCTCCGTCTTTTTCTAAAGCTTGTTTGTAGATTTGGGGATTGCTTACATATTTTCAAGCAAAACAAGAAACCTCTAAAACTCATGCAGCTGAAAGCTCCTAAACAGGAGCATGTGAGAGCTTGATTAGAAGAGGAAAGAAAAATTGCCAAGGCTAAGTCTCCAGTTCAAAGTTCACAATTTTCTTTGGACTCAGCCACGAAGGATAAAAACCCTACTGAGATTTGCAGATATAATTTGGGGGATATGTGGAATATGCAGATTTTCTTTTGGGGTACTGTCTTTTGTTGTGTGTGTGTGTGTGTGTGTGTGTGTGTTCACCTATCCATGTGAGTGTGTGCAAAAATCAGAGGTTGATGTTGGGATTGAAAGAGTTAAAATTTTAAGTTAGCCCCACTAACCCTGCCTTGAGGGCAAGTATGTCTCCAGGCTAAGAACAAAATAATGTGTTCAAAGAAATGGCCCAACCCCAGACCAAGTAGACTCCATAAGGTCTGGGTCCGCAGACCTGAAAAAAACAAGTGCAAGGTCAGTGTGCCCCAAAATAGAGTGGCCTAGAGTTAAATAGTGTTCAAAGTAGGCAGCAGAGAGTGCCAATTTAAATGAACCAATAAAATTGCTATGCGCCTGTTGCTAACTGCTTATGTGATTTTCCCTATAATGCTTCTCCCCATTTGAGTTCGGGGTCCACTCCTCTATCTCCTGCATGAGATATGTGTGGTCCCCAGAGCTCTGGTCTCTTCCCACCCCCCCCCCCCCGAATAAACCTCTTGCCTGATTGCAGCAAGATAGGCTTTCTATGAGTTCTTGGTTTTGCGTTATTACGGTACTAGAGTGAAGGGCTTCCCCAATCCGGGGCCTTTCAGGATGTTTTCCTCAACTGATTCTCCACTTTATTTATTTTGAGGTTGTGATGGTTGGTTTTAATTGCCAACTTGATAGGGCCTAGAATCACCTGGGAAGAGAACTCCAGTAAATAATTGTCTAGCTCTTGTTTGTTAGTACGGTGTTCATATTTGCATGTGTAGGACATGGGGGGCTTCTTGATTATGTTAGCTGATGTAGAAAGTCCCAGCCCACTTTAGGCATTACCATTCCTGAGGCAGTGACTCCCGACTATATGTCTAGAGAAAACTGAGTATCACCCACGCATGCATACATTCCTCTCTGCTCCTGGTAGCAGAGGTGATGTGATTAGCTGTTTGAAGTTCCTGCCTCCTAGATTTTACTACAATGATAGATTGTAATCTAGATTTGGGAACAAAATAACCCTCTTTCTCTCAAAATGGCTTTCTGTCGTGGTCTTTCATCATACCAGCAGAAACAAGACGAGAACAAGCCTGTCTCTCTTTCCCTGGTGCTAAATGTACAAGAACATGCCACTATGCTTGGCATTTTATTTTGGTGCTGGACATCTGAACTCAGGTCTTCACGCTTGCACAGCAAGCACCTTGCCTCCTGAGCCATCTTCTCTTGCTGTTTCTTTCTTTGCACTCTTCCCAGTGGTTCACAAAAAGAGGGTCACTGAATGAATCTTAGGATTAGACGATCCAGCACTGAGTCATCCTGGCATCCCCCCAGGGAACCTGGCACCTAGCTGTCACTGGGCATTAGCAACTGGCCAAGCATAGTATCAGTAATTAGATGGGCTGAACACAGGTTGAGTCAGGCAGACCTGTAGGCAGAATGTGAACCAAAGTTCAAACATCCTGGAAGACACACAAGTTAGGTCCATCATCATGGATCTAGACATCACTGTGACTCAGTTAGAGACAGGTATAGTTAATAAGAGTATGGTATCACAGCATCTCTAATTCAGGTTCTAGTCCAGCTTCCTCACCTTGGGGCAACTTGCTTTGTCTTCCTCCCTATTGCTCTCTTCATCAGCAAGATGAAATTTACTCATCTCACAGAGTCACTGGGGAGAAATAGTAAGATAACATTTTGTGTCTGCATGTATGTGTAGGCATGTGTGCAAACATGTCTATGCTTGAATGTGTGGGTGTCAGACGTCAATCTTAAATTTCACAGGAGTCTCCTACCTTGATGTTTGAGACTGGGTCTATTATGGTAACGTGGGGCTTACTGATTAGGTTAGATTGCCTGGCTAGTGAACCCCTGGGGACCCTCCCGTCTCTGCTTTTTCAGCACTATGAGGAGTGTTTCCAACTTTTTATGTGGGTTCTGGGGATCAAACTCAGGTCTAGGTTGCTAGCATAGCAAGCAATTTACTGGCTGTGCTAGCTCCCTAGCTCCCAATAAAGTCATATTAGATAAATCACTTAGCCCAGAGTCTTCACACATGGTAAATGATTGATTATGCTTTTCAGTTTATAAGGTGTTCCTTCAAAGGTAAGTGGATGTAGGTCTCTGTGTGTTTCAGTATAGTGACCAGGCTGGTAGCATGGCTTCTCTTGAGCATAACCCTCTAGAATGAACAATGCAATGAATTTACACCGGATAACTTTATACCCTTCCCTGACCCTGGTATTTGAATTATTATTAAATGTTCTCCTTTATTGCAGATGCCACTTAAGGTGTGTTCTGGCTAGTTTCATGTCCACTGGACAAGCTAGAGTCATAGAGAGGAGGAAGTCACAATTGAGAAAATGCCTCTGGAAGTTTGGGCTGTAGGCAAGCCTGTGGGGCTTTTTCTTAATCAGTGATTGATGTGAGTAGGCTCAGATTATTGTGGGTGGAACCACCCTGGGCTGGTGGTTCTGGGTTCTATATCAAAGCTGGCTGAGCAAGCCAAGGGGAGCAATCCAATAAGTAGCATTCTTCTGTGGTTCCTACATCAGCTCCTTTCTCCAGGTTTCGGCCCTGCTTGAATTCCTGACTTTCTTCAGTGATGAACTGCAATATGGAAGTGTAAGCCAAACAGACCCTTTCCTCCCCAAATTGCTTTGGTCATGATGTTTCTTCACAGCAGTAGTGACCTTAACTAGGATAAATGTTTATTTGGCTTTTGGTGAAAATATAGCAAACCTATAGAAAAATGCATAACCAGGACTTGGTGAGATGATTCAGTGGTTGAGAGCTCTTTCTACTGTTGCAGAGAACCTGGATTTGGTTCTTTGTAGCCACAATCATAGGTCACAGCCATCTTGATTCCAGTCCCAGGTGATCTAATGCCCTCTTCTGGTATTTATGGTCATCACACATGCATATGATATATTTACATACATGCTGGCAAAATACTCATACACATAAAAATAAAAATAAGATAAATGCTAAAAAAGGAAAATGCATAATCATAAGCCAACATCTTAATATGTTTTCTCATCTTGAACTCACTTAGATAACTAGCACCCAAATAAAAATAAAATAGTAGTAGCACCCAAGCCCCTCCCTTTCTTCTTGTCCTTGTTTTTTCCTTATATGTAGCTACCATTCTGACTTCTAACAGTTACCATTTGTTTTCAAACCAGAAATGCTAACTGTACAAATTGTATATAACAATATATTACATATATATATAGTATATACAGCGCATAATGTATATAATATGTATATTATATACACATATAATATGTATAATATGGGTAAGAAGAGGCTTTTTTTCTTTTCTCAGTAAAAGGGTGTTATGGGTCTGGAGAGAAGCCTAGGGGTTACAGTACTCTCAGTGCATGTGTAACACATATGTGTAACTAAAGCACTCCAGTGATGAGATACGAGGCAGAGGCAGGAGAAACCCTGGAAGTCTATGGGCCAGAGAGCACAGCATGCTCAAAGAAATGAACAAGAGTGTCTCAAACAGGGAGGAGTGTGAAATTTGGTACCTGAAGTTGTTCTTTGAGCTCCACACCAGTGCTGTGACCAATGGGCACTTACATATATACGGGGACACATATACAAAGATAAACACAATTTCTCAGCAGAAATTACAAAAGCCTAGATGTTTCCTATACTTCCTTCATGACATCCCATAGCCTTCTTCCAACAGCCATAAAAGTGTGGCAAAATGCGGAAGGAGTCTCACAGGATATACAGAAATGGAAAAAACAGTTTCCTTCTCCTTCTTTCCCACCACTCAGTGTGCATGAGCATTCACACAGACAGACAAATACAGAGACACAGATATACACAGGAACAGAGAGGCACATGTGTGTACACACACTTAAACATGTAGAAGCACACTGACAGACAGAAATAAACAGATATACATATATAAACCAACACAGAGACAAGAACATTTACAGACACAAGCATGTCACACACAGACACAGGTAAACAGACATACAAACAGGCAGACAAACATATGAACAAACACAGGTAAACAAACAGACACACACGTGAAGACATGCATATGAACATTCACACAAAACAACAACATATGCAAACATACACACAAGAACATACAGGGGCACATGGAAACACAGACACACAAAAGAACACACACACACACACACACCATGCAAACTATGGACTGGTAAAACAGGTCAGGTAAGGAACCAAAACAAAAAGGCCTTCCGAGGAAGGCTCTCATCATCACAACACACCTTAGCTTGCTTTAACCACAGCTTAGCTTTAACCACAGCGTCCCTGTGGGAAGATGTTTTTCCTTTGGTTGTCAACAAGTTTTGATTTCCCCTCTCATCCTCCTGGCATCTATCTAGAAGAGTTCCAATGTGATGTCACCATCTCAGCATTGTGACATAGCTGGGGGCAATCCGGGGAACATTCTCTGTCTCTGTGAGGGGGCAGATGAGGAGGCTACTCAGCTTTTTCTCATCAGGCTGTGCCTCTGGGCAGAAGAGCATCATTCCAGACTCTCACAGCTCAGGGGAAAGTTTTCTCAGGATAAAGAGACTTGCCGATCTTAGTTTTGGTGTGATGTGTGTATGTGTCCTCATGGCTATGTGCATGTTCAGGTGAGCTTGCACACACATGTAGGGACCAGAGATCTAAACCAAGTAGATGCCTCAATAACTTTCCACATATTTTTTTTTTTGAGTCAGGATCTCAAATTGAAACTGGAGCTTGAATCCTATTTAGCTAGACTAGCTGGCCAACGAACTCCAGGGATCCCTGTTTTAACCTCCCCGCCACTGGGTTTACAGATATGTGTTACCATGATTGCCTTTTTACATAGGCGCTAGAGATCTGAATTTAAGCCCTCATGCTTTCATAGTAAACACTTTATCAACTGGGCCATCTTTCCAGCTCTCCCCCCACCCCAGAAAAGCTTTGATAAGTGAGACCTGCCATAGCTTTCTTTGAAACCTGAAAATGCTTTATAACGTAATCTGCACTTACTGATCGAATGAATGTGTCCAGAAAGGTCCACATGTATGCTTGCCTGTATGAAAGAGGAACAGACAGGAACTCAAGGTTGGTGGCAGGGCCAGTGCTGCTTAGTCAACACTGCTTAGATCGGTCTCTGCTTAGGCAGAGGGCAGAGAGGAGGTGAATCGGTCTCAGAGGCCCCAAAGACCAGATGTGTTGGGATAGAGCCAGAAGCTATTCATGAGCTTGGAAAGGGAAGAGGAGAATGAGAATATCAGTCCAATGAAGGAGATGCTTGCTAGCTCACAAGAGAATGATGGCCAAAATAGTTTATTCAAACACATGAGATACAAGGAAATAGTGAGGTGGTTCATGTACTGGTGACTTTTACCTACAAACATGACAGAACCTAGGTTTGTATGGGGGAGAGATTTTAGATTTACTTATTTATTTTATGTATGTACACTGTAGCTGTCTTCAGACATACTAGAAGAGAAGATCAGATCCCATTACAGATGGTTATGAACCACTGTGTGGTTGCTGGGAATTGAACTCAGGACCTCTGGAAGAGCAGTCAGTGTTCTTAACCACTGGAAGCCTTAATGAGGAGTAATCTAGGTTAGGTTAGCTTGTGGGCTTGACTGTGGAGATGAGATAACCTATTACTAATTGATGAATGAACACCCAGTCCACTGTGAGCAGAATCATTCCCTAGACTGGCCTCTAAACTATGTAAGAGCAAAGCTAGTTGAGTCTAAGTAGCAAGTCAGCAAGGATTCATATGTCCCTCTGCTTGACTGTGGGTATGATATGTGCCTTCTTAAGTTCCTGCCTTGATTTCTCTCAGATGATGGATTGTCACTTGGGGCTGTAATCCAAATAAATCCCATGTGTCCCTGTGTTACTTTTTGTCAGAGTATTTGCCCCTGCAACAGAAATGAATCTAGAAGAGTTCCTATTCACACGAGACAGACTAAAGTCCAGTGGGGTAAATGTCAAGATAAGGAAGACACAGAGTTTCATGTGCTCATGGAAACAGATCATGTAACCTCCTTTGTCCTTGGATAAGGAATGGAGTCCTAAAAAGGTCATCCATGCATAAGAGATGAAATGGTATTCCTGACAGATGGGCATACATCTACATGAAACAGTATGAAAAATCATACATATCAGTCAGGGATTCAGAAAGAAAACAATGGATGAAATGTGTGTGTGTGTGTGTGTGTGTGTGTGTGTGTGTGTGTTTGCGCGTGCGTGAGTAAACACTGTAAAGGGGATTCACAGTATCAGTTTACATGTTAGGAGTATTGTAGTTCAATAATAGCTATCTATCAGCAGGCTAGAGAGGCTAAGGACCAGAAGATGCCCGATTAACAAAGCTGAACCAGTCACAGTTTAGAGCTAATGGCCTGGAGGATTCCTGAAGAGATGCTGATCTTTGCCTTTCAGTTTATCCTTAGAGAAAATACTCTCACAGGCTCACTAGAGGCATGCCACTTGCTCGATCCTAGATTCAATTGAGTTGACAAACAAGATTAATCATCACATTAAGGTTGCCATTGTAAACAATGACCACACATTAAACCCAACTGGGAAGACTTCCACTTTAGGGCATCACAGACTAAGTGGCAGAGAATCTATTACCCAGGGGATAGCTATGCATATTGTTTAAAATGGAAAAATAAGCAAGTAGGTTCCCAAAGACACGGAGAGTCTGCCAACACAGCTCAGCCTTGTAGAAGCAAAGAGCTGGGAAAAAGTGGAGCTCAATATCAAATAATTTTTGAAAAAAATTTATTAGTGCTGCTCTGGGGGCTGCACACCTCCTACAATGCATGTGTGTAGGTCACTGAACCACTTTGTGGAATTGCTTCTTCCTTCTCCTCCTTTATGTGGGTTCTGGGAATTGAACTCAGTTCTTTAAGCTTGCCTGTCGAGTACCTTTATCTGCTGGGCCATCTTGTGAGTCCTAGATGCCTTTCTTTGTTTATATTTGCTGGTCTGAAAATGGAAATGAAACTGTAAGGTTGAGAATTAAGGCGTGGATCACAGATTGAGAAAAAAAGTAAACCAGAGGCTGGGAACTTGTAAGACGGGTAAATTCCAAAGACCAAAGGAAAGAGATTCCTGGAGACCAAGCCTGCTCTCCCATCTTGCTTTCATCATCAGGATTAACTAAATTATAGCTTGCACATAAAACCACTTTGCAACTATACAGCACTTTCTGGGAGGCCACAGTGCTGAGAGGTTGGTAGAAAATATCCGTGTTTGAGGACAAAGCAACCAAGAGAATTACTGGGGAAACCGAGGCTTTAACCAGACACCCTAAATGACAAACCTTAAATTTAAGAGAAAAAAAAATCCCTAAACTATATCAGCTCTTATGAAGACCAAAATTGAGTTTTGAAGTTATTTCAATTACTGTTCAGACAAGATGGCTCATCTTCTACAGTTTACTAAATAGCCAGCACACATTTAAAAATCATGACATGTGCTCTGGGGATGGGGTGAGGTGCTGCTGGAAAATGGCCCAGTGGGCATCGTACTTACTGAACAAGCATGAAAGTATGAGTTCAGATCCATGGCACTCAAATAAAGTAGGCATGGTAGTAAGTCATCAGCATGCCTACAGCAAGATGGAAGAATTCTAGAAGCTTAGGTACCATATCCTGGCACACACAGCAGAAGCCAGCAAGAAATCTTGACTCAAGCAAGATGGAGAGACTGACACTTTACCCAAGGTTGTCCTCAGACCCTCACATGCACAGTGGCACATGTAAGTCTGTGTGAATGCACACCCACACACACCCACATCCCCCACACGTGCATGCACACCGCACATGCACATGCACATCAAAATTAAAAATAAAATAAAACAGAAAGCAACAGACAATAGGGTATTGTATCATCCAGGTCTATGTGCAATATATGCAAAAGCTGTAAGCATCCAGAAATCACAAGGGGCTGTGATCTCAAGAGAAGTTAAGTGGAAATTATAGAGCTAAATACAAAATGAATAAAACCAGTAGGCTCAAAATATTCACTTAGCACAAAAGTAAACATGTCACAAAAACATTTTGAGAACTTCAGTAGCAGCTGAAAAAAATATCACACAATGAAACACAAAGATTAAGTTTGGAAAATATGGAAAGTGATATAAGACATACGTAGAGTGAGACTCTACCATGCCTGTAAGTATGTAAGTATAAAATAAAGGTGGGGGATGGTACAGAGGGGGAGGAGCAAGAAGAAGAGGTCAAAAGGAGAGGAAGGAGAGGAAGAAGAAGGGAAGGGGGAGAGGAGACACACACAGAGACAGATGGGGGGATGAAGGAAGAAGGGGGAGGATTGGGAGAGGGAAAGAAGAAAGGAGAGCAGAGATTGGGACAATGACAATGTATGAATTTTTTCTGAGTTTTTTTTTTTTTTTTTTTTTTTTTTTTTAAGAATTGGTAAAAGTCTTCTGGCATCATGAACAGGAAGAGTAGAGTAAATATAAGGAGCCAATGTCAAGAAACATCCCAGACAATAGCTTATAATTAAAAGTTAAAGAGATGCTTTAAAAGGTGTGGTATATGCTTGTGATACCAGAACATGGGAGGTGGAAGCCAAAAGATCAGTGGTTCAAGGCCAGGCTGGGCTACATGGCAAAGTAAAATCAGCTTGAGCTACAGGAGACCTTGTGTTACAAGCAAACAAACAAAGCGAGACAAAACAGAACTGATGGTCATACACAGAGGGAGGTAGAGATGGAGGTCTAGAGGGGTGGAAGGGCTGTGGACAATGACTTCTTTGAAGGCACAGCTCTAGTGATTTACTTTCTCAACTGAACCTTGCTTCCTAATGACTTGTCTATAAGTTCCACATGTCTCCCGAGGAGGGGTGTCTTTCAGATATAAAGTCTAAACAAAACAAAACAAACAACTAAAAACAAAACCCATAAGACCAACAGGAAACTATAGTGTGAGTGGGGAGGATGAAATCTGTCAATTATTTTAAAGGTGAATGGGTTAAATTCTCCCATTAAAAGACAAGGTGAACTTTTTTTTTCTCTTTAAACCAAAGTCTTCAAGAAACTCAATCTAACCTTAAAGATGGTACACATCAATGATAGGAGACTTCAATATCTTCTGAGTCAACATTGGGTAGTATAGGCTTAATTACCTAATCGCCTAAACCCTGATATGAGCTGAGAAACTCATACAAACTCATAAACTCTGACAAGCCTGCAACATCTTACACAAGAGGTTAGGACCTCAGAAGATCCTGTTAAGATCAGCGCACTAATCTCTGCTGGTGCTTACAATTTTTTGAGGCTTTGGGGAAACAGATCTGCAGATGGAATCTCATTTCCCAAAGTTCCCTCTTCTGACCTGTTAATCCCCAACTCCTCTCTACCCTGGTACACAGGCTCCAGTCCCATGGAGGAACTGCCCTTCACTGTTCTGATTCAAGGACAGTCTACTTGGTAAAGAACACTCCTCTTTTCTTTATTAACATGCCACTTCGACCAAACCCAACCCAAGAAACAGAATATTTGTGCAGAATTTAGTAAAGAAATACACGGCACCAAATGGACCCAACAAACGTGCAAACCCTGTGTCCGACAGCATGTTCCATGGTCTGCCCAGGCACGTGTGGCTCCTCTGCCAACACTGACTGCATATTATGCAGCCTCGTGTAATGAGGGCTGAGGCAGTGATATAATCGAGGGTGCTCTAAACCTTCAGCCAAGTCCTGGGTTAAGGTTACCTCTTGCCTTCTCCCAGAAGCTCCTCCAGGATTAGGTATCCTGGCTTCCTGTCCTAGATGGTGGAACTTGGCTGCCAGGCAGCTGTGAACCGTCTGCCACCACATTCCACCTTCATTAGAGAGGTGGGTGAGATGATATATGTGTGAATGGTCCGCATTCCATATGGTGTGTAAGTTGTGTAAGGCCCTTTGTGGAGTCTCTGGGACAAACGATACAATGCTGGTTATAGGAAGAGTCTCAGATTGCCTTAGCATATATAATGTTTTCCAGGCACATAGCCTTTTAAAATAATGATTATTAAAAGAGGCAGCCCAGAGTACATTCCAGCTTGGGAGAATGTAATTTCCATTATCTAGTCCTTCTGAAAATGTTGCTCTCAGTTTTATTGTATTCCCTCTCCCCATGTCCCTAGCCTTCCTCTTCCAACCCCTGACCCCCAGCACCAATGTTTGACTTCCTCAAAGAGAGAATAGAGTGCTACTGTAGATCTAATTTTTGTAACGTATCTGTTTGATTTCACCAGAATCGTGATCCCTGCTTTGGACCATGTTTGAATGGTAATGTGTCTCAGTTAGCAAAGGATCTACCCTGCACGCGTGGAGTCCATGTTTGGGTTCCCAACACTGCATAAATAAGGCGCAGTGGTGCATACCTGTAAAGGGGAGGTAAAGGCAGGAGAATCAGGAGAATCAGGAGGTGAGAATTATTTATGGCTATATAATTTGAGGATAGCCTAAGATACATGAGACCTTGTCCAGAAAACACACACACACACACACACACACACACACACACACACACATACACACTACACAACAACGATGAAACCCCCAAAGCTCATGTATAGCCATGATTCTTAGGTAAAATGGCTTTGTTCCCCAGGCAACACATTTTTACCCTCAGGGCCTGGAAGAGTCTGCTACTGCCACATGGTGGGTAGAGACAGGGATACTGCACAACACATTAAAGGTAGTGCAGGGCAGAGAATGGATCGTGGCTTTATAGTGGATCTTGGCTCTACAGCTCTGTTGATAGAAAGCACACCTAGCATCCACGAAGTCCTGGATTTGATCTCAGCACTATGGAAGCCTGCTGTTGTGGTGCACATTTGTAATTCCAGTATAGAAGCCAGAGGCCACCCTTGAGTGTTGTTCCTCAGTACCCTCCACCTTGCCTTTGTTAAAAAACAAAACAAAAGCTCCTTATCTTTAACTACTTATTTATTTATCTTAGTGTGTGTGTGTGCTCCTGTGCAGGTACACAAACCATGGTGTGCATGCAGAGCTGATTCTCCCACCTTGTGCTGTCCAGGGACTGACGTCAGGTTGCCAGGCTGAGGCACAAGTGCGTTTGCACATTCAGCCACCTTGCTACTACCTTGTATTTTAAGTTCTTCTACTGAACTCGGAACTCATAGCTTAGGTTAGGATACCTTGCCAAGGAGCTCCAGAGATCCTCCTGCCTCTACCTCCTTGATGCTGATTCTGACAATTGCACGCCACCACGCTGAGCTTCTGGCCTGAGGACTAGAGGATTGGCTTCAGGTCCTCCTGTTCACACTTTACTGTCTGGACTGTGTCACTAATCCTTCTTTGTCTTTTCTTTACTTAAACGTTTGCAGACCTCAGCTATCTACGATCACTAGTTGGGTGTTGGTTAGAGATAGGATCTCATGTAGCCCAGACCATATGCTATACAACCTGTGGTTACTGTGAAACCCTGGTCTTCCTGTGTCGGCCTCCTAAATACCTGGATTGCAGGTGAGCACTACCATTCCCGGCCTTGAACAGAATATCAAGCACATATATATGCACGTGTTTTCATTCTTCTGGTAATAAAGCACTTCTGGAGTCCTTTCTCCACCCATCTCCCCAGAGACATTTCCCTGTTATTCTTTCCTGTAACTTTCTCTTTTCCTTATGAGCATTAAGACATTCAGAAGGCCTCCTGGCACCAGCCCCAAGAAAGAAAAGGAAGAAAAGGAAAAGAAAGAAAAGAAAAACAATCAGGGCACTGAGATGACTCATTGGGTAAAGGGCCTTGCAGAACAAGCCTGATAATTCGAGTTTGATTCCTGGAATCTACAAAGAAATGAAAGGAGGAAATCTCTACCAACTTGCCCTCTGATCTCTACACTTTTGTGTGACACACAAACCTGTTCTCTATCTCCCTTCCTCTCCCGCCCTCCTCCCACCTCTCTCTCTCACACACACAATTTTAAATAACTAAATCATATCTCAAATTCCTCTCAGCTTCCAAGTGCTTCCTGTATTTCACCTTAATTTTCACAGGAAGTTACTGGTGAGTTCTACCCGTACCGCCATCTCCTTCTCCCTACCTTCTACTTGCTCTGTGATCTTTATGACCTAGATTCCACCCCAATGACTCCATTGATACTTGCCAAGGTCTCCAAGATCTCCAAGAGATTGTGTTCTGTCAGCAAAGTGCTTGCCAGCTCTAATCTCATCACCATTGGCAAAGTTATTCAACCACTCACTGTAGTCAGCCTTGCTCTCTGCTGGTATCTGAAACACAGCTCTTTCTGTGGGACCACCTTCCACCTCTCTGGCTGGCTTCCAGTCTCTTCTAATACTCTGGAGAGTTCTCTGCCAGCCACCCTAGAACTCTCCTTGGCTGAGCAGTGGTAAATCACATCCACAATTCAGCTGCCAGAGGCTCATGGGCCACATAATCCCAACCTCTTGCCTCTCATTCAGAACAGCCTTGATTTCCAAGTCCTCTACTCATATGTCCTTGGAAACTCCATGTGGTCCTCTCTTGGGATCCTTAACTGTAGCATAGCCAAACTAAGGTAAAATATTTCTTAAAAACACACCAGTCAGCAGTTCTACCTTTTATAGCATTGCCTGAGCCAGATACCTAGAATCCTTCAAAAACTTCTCCCTAACACTTCTGCCCAGTCTGTGAGCACTGAGTGACATTCTCTTAGCTTTCAACTTTCCTTGAGAATAAAATGGGTCTTTGAGGAGAACCCACCAGCACCACTTTTCTAGACCAGTATAATTCCTAAATACATTCTAAAGTTTATCCTTATGCCCACAGATAAGCACAGCTCTTCCCCTTCATCAGAGAAGCTTCCCTTTGCTGCAGATGGAGACCACTATAGAAAATCATGACCAAGCAGAATGCAAAGATAAACTATTGTGGGATGCACAGCCCCAGTTGATGCATTTAGAACGTTTAAGGTTCAAGAAATATCATAAAACAGGAAATGGAAGGATTGTGGAAGCCAGAGGACTAGAAAGTCTTCTTTAAACTTGTGTCTCTTAGAAACAATAGCAAGTCTACACCCACAATACTTAAATATGGCTACATAAATAAGACCTGAACAAGAATACTACCAACAAATATACTAATGTAGAAGGGGAAAATGTCATGGAGCTAGATGCCTAGACAAAGAACCACAAGCAACTAATGACTGTTGAGAAAGGGAGAAATAATCTTTCTGAAGAATTAGCCCCCAAATTGGTTATCCAACACCAGAGGTCTGCCTTAAAATCATATATACACAAAAACACTAAACAGATTCAGGAGGTTTGCATTTATATTTTTATGTTTATGTATATACATTCAATTGTGTGTGTTATAGGTGTGTGTGCATGTGTGTGTGGTGTGTGTGTGTGAGGTGTGTGTATGTGTATATGATGTGTGTGTGTGTGTGTGTGTGTGTGTGTGTGTGTGTGTGTAAAATTAACAGAAAATAAAGCCATGTGTTTGAAAGAGAGTAAGAAGAGGACCTTGGGAGGGATTGAAAGGAGAAAAGAGAAAGGGAGAAATGATGTAATTATATTTTAATTAAAATAGAGTCAGATGGGGCTAGGAAAATGGTTTAGGTTGGTAAAAGGCCTTCTTGCACAAGCATGAGAACCTGAGTCTGAATCCCAAACACCCATGTAAAAAAGTTGTTCATGGCTTAGGACATGTGCAAATTTAGCCTCAGACAGATTCTTAGAACAAGGACAAAAACCAACTGTAGTCTTAGCCAAAATACCACAAGAAAAGTCTCTAGCCCAATTGATATTAGTGCTCCCCTCTGTAACCTCCTGAGCTGTGCCCTTATTGTCCAAACTCTTACTAGAATGGCCCACTAAGCCATGCCTACATTAGCCACCTTCTGAGACAGAATCAAAGAGTCGTTCACATCCCTCCAAAAATCGTCACTGTCATGTCTATCACAGCAGTAGCTCACATTCTGGTTGCAAATTTTGTCTTAAGTTACTTTTGAATTGTTATGAAGGAACACCATGACTGTCTTAATCATTGGCCTATTGTTGTAAAGGGGCACCATGACCAAAGCAATGCTAAGAAGACATTTAATTGGAAGTTTGCTTATAGTTTCAAAGGGTTGGTCCATTATCATCATGGCAGGGAGCACAGAAGCATGTTTGGCACTGGGGTAGTAGCTGGGACCTAAATCCTGATTTCAGACATAGAGAGAAACACTGGGCCTGGTGTGAGCTTTCTAAATTTCAATACCCATATTGAATAACATACTTCTTCTAACAAGGTCATGCTTTCTACTCCTCTCAAACAGTTCCATTCCCTGGTAAGAGCTTACAAATGGCCTCTGGGGCCATTCTTATTCAAACCACCAAAATGAGGAAGGCAACTTATAAATGAAAATGTTAACTGGGGCTCAGGGTTCCAGATGGTTAGAGTCCATGATCATGGCAGGCAGCATGGCAGCAGGCAGACAGTAGAGTGCTGGAGCTGTAAGTAAAAGCTTAAATTCTGATCTGCAAGCTGGAGGCAGAGAGAGAACAAACTGGGAATGGGGTGATTTTCTTTTTTAAACCTCATAGCTCACTCTAGTAACACACTTCCTCCAACAAGGCCACACTTCTTAGTCCTTCTCAAACAGTTCCACTGACTGGTACCAAGCATTCAAATACATCAACCTAAGGGAGCATTCTCATTTAAACCACAACAGCCTGTGGCATAGTTGCAGAAGCCCTAACTATATGACTTTAACTATAGAGAAGAGTCCTAACTAAGGTTGGTTAAGGATGACTTAGGGAGTAAAGTCACTGCCAAGCCAGAATGTGTGCCTGGGTTCTGATCCCCAGCACTTATGTAAAAGTTGGACATGATAGTGTGCATTTGTAACCTTGGCACAGAGGGAAGAAGACACAGATGGATTCCTGGGCTTCAGGCACAATGAATGAGAGACCTGTCTCAATACATACATACATACATAAAATAAATTATAAGGTAGAAAAATTATTTAAAAAGATACCTGACATCAATTCCTGGCCTCCACAAGTGTATACATCCATGCAAACATGTGTAAACACACACACACACACACACACACACACACACATGCGCACATAATGTTAATAAGAACAATTCTAACTAAAATAGAATAGCTGGTCTTGAACAGAGAGAGGGAAGAGGGTCTTTCAAAATACAGATGATGAACTTGAAAGAGAATCGTTGAAGGTAGAATAACTTCTATTCACTGATTTATGGGGGGCATGTGCAGTGCCCTAATGGGAAGGGCTGTGGGCAGCAGAGAGGAGAACATAGTCACTGTTTCTCTTGTGGTTCCTGCAAAAGTGTCCTCCTAAGTGAAATTTAATAAACTGAGTTTGGCCTTCCACATTGATCAATGCTATTGAAAATTCCAATTAATGGAAGCCATTTATCCCTGATAGCCTTATTTCTCTCCTCAGAAATGAAGTTAAGGGCTCTGAGAAACCTTAAGACTTGGGGTTCTTAAGCATTCTCTTGTACAGGCACCAAAGTTGATCAAGATTTCTGTCTTTGTTTAGGAATGTATAAAGACAGGGATTCTATCTTCCCACGTAGGCAACAAAACCTATTTCCCTTTCCTGTAATTTCCCTCCGAAGAAAACGACATTTGCCTATGCAGTTCTATCTTTCCTCCTTGTTTTTTAATTATAAAAGCTTCTAGCAGCTGATTTATTATATAGGGAACAAATTGTGTCTTTGAGACCCACTGCACAGTAATTACTTGAGTTAGCACAGCAGATATCTGCGCAGGGGCCAGCAGTCAATTTTGACTCAGAATAGATAATACACGAACTGCTATTAAGTTTAATGTAGATTAATGTGACTTGCTTCCCTTTGCATGTATGTATGCAGGTACCAATAATTAAGATTAATTCCTGCTAGATAGAATGGCCTTCACTGCGCACGGTGCCAGAAAATGCTTCTTTAATAGCTGTTAATTGGATATATTTGCTTTGATGGTGAAATCCTGATTAGTCTGGTTACCCTGAAAACCCCTGTTCTGCTCCCCCACCCTGCATCCGCCCCACCCATCTTGAGGAAAAAGACATTGACAGTGGCAGACTGGCAGCTCTGAGGTGATGAAGTGTTTCACCCTGGCATTCAAGGCCAGGCCAGGCCATCACAGCTGCTTCCAATTCCTGATGACCTACTATGTGCCAGGTACTTTCTTTCCATACTCACTTTTGCATGCATTTCTATATGTGCATAATATATGGTTTGTGCACACATATGTGTGTGCGTGTTTAGCTCGTGTGTGTGTGTGTGTGTGTGTGTGTGTGTGTGTGTGTGTGTGTATGTTTATTCCCTTCAGCCTGGGTCTCTCAGTGAGCCTAGGGCTAGGCTGGAAGACAGCAAGTTCTCATGAGCCTCTTGTATCTGTCTCCCATGTATGTGCACATGCCTCTGCCAGCCTTCTTACATGGGATCTGGGCATATGAGTTCAGGTCCTCATACTTGCTCAGCAAGCACCATTACCCAGTGAGCCATATTCCCAGGTCCCATTATTTCTTAGTTCATTTCTTTTAGCATGTATGAATATGTGTGTAGAAGTCAGATGTTCACCTCAGGCATTGCTCTTCAGAATGCTGCCCACTTGGCTTTTTGAGACAAGGTCTTTCACAGGCCTGGAAATAGACAATCCTATTAAACTGATGCTTAATGGACCCCAGAGAACCTTACTATATCTACCTCTCCAGTGTTGGTGTCATAAGAATCTGTCGCCATGTCTTGTTTTAGAAACATTTATCACATTTTATCTATTTTGTGTAGAGTGTTTGTGTGTGCCGCCATGTGTGTTTGGGAGGCAAAAGACAATTCATGGCAGCTGGTCCTCTACCTCCAACACGTGGGTCCCAGAAGTCCAACACAAGTCATTGGGCTTTGTGGCAAGGGCATTTAGACATTTTAAAGAACTACCCCTAGAGTAATTAATATCCCTGTCTGCATGTTGTAAAGAGTGAGTATATTTTGTTCCACTGAAGACCAACAGTGGTTTGGAATTTTAGATTTATTTGAAAGTTTCAGATTGTTTTCAGACACATAACAAAGCTGCTAGGGATGAGAATCAAGTCTAAACATGAATTCAGTTCATGCTCCAGCGATACTTTGTACACATGGCCTGAAGGTGATTTCATATGGTATTTTTAATACACCTGGATTTTGAATGTGATCTGTCACGTGAAGTCGGGCCTGGAATTTTCCATGAGTGATATCATCTTGGGGTGGTGAACATTTCAGATCTGGCAGCATATTGGGTTTTTAAGCTTCAGGTTAAGAGGTGGGGCAACTAGGCTAGCATTCACAAAGCCTTGGGTTTTTACCCCATAAACCAGGCATTCCCCAAATCCAGGCACTTGGTATATCGAGGAAGGAAGATCAGGAGTTCAAAGTTATCCTCAATTTCAGAGCAAGTTTGAGACCAGTTTGGCATGCATAAAAAGCTCTCTCAAAACAAGGGTTGAGAGGAGAAGGAGAGGGAGAGAGGGAGGAGAGGATGGGGGAGAGAGAAGGGGTGGTGGAGAAAGGAGGGAAGGAAGGGAGGCAAGAAGAAAAGGATTTTTCAGATTAAAATTAAAAATCATTAGTCTACAGGTACTATTTTTTTCTTTTAATCTTTGTTTGTGTGCCCAGGGGAAGTCAGAGAACAACCGTGAGTGATAGTCCTTAACTTCCAACCTTGTATGAAGCGGGGCATGTTTGTTGTTCCTTCACTGCACTTCACAGGCTGGCTAGCCCATGAGCTTCTGGGGACCAGCCTGTGTCTGGTTCCCATCTCCTCAGAGGAACACTGGGTTTCAGACACACCCTTCTATCCTGTCCAGCTTTATAAGGTCCCTGTGGATTCCAGCTATGGTCCTCAGGTTTGTGCAGTAAGCACTCTCCTCATTGGGCCATTTCAGTTGCTCTCTGTAAGCACTCTCCTCATTGGGCCATTTCAGTTGCTCTCTGTAAGCACTCTCCTCATTGGGCCATTTCAGTTGCTCTCTGTAAGCACTCTCCTCATTGGGCCATTTTAGGTGCTCTCTGTAAACACTCTTTTCATTGGGCTATTTCACCTGCTTCCTGTATGGGACTCCTGTAAAACCCAAACCGACCTGACCCCCTAACCCTAATAACCTCTACTGAGTAAACAAGGCCTAACTGCAAAGTGGAAATCCAAATGATCCTTATTGGTCGGACCAGTGCCAGGAAAAATATGTCTTTGTTTTGCGCTGTCGCTGTGTGGTTTAGGGTGCTCAGTGGGCTTTAGCGGCTCTCATGAACTTCTATGCCAGTGTTTCTCAACCGTGGGTCATGACTTATTTGATGGACCTCTGGTTCCAAAAAATATTTATATTGCAATTCGTAACTAATAAGATTACAGTTAGGAAATGCCAACAAAAATAGTGTTTGGGTTGGGGTCACCAAAACACGACGAACTCTATTAAAGGGCCACAGCATGAGGAAGGTTGAAAACAACTGCTCTAGGCAAACCTGTGAACCCTGTTGCCTCGGAGAGCCATCTTGCCTTTGGCACTGGGTAGATGATGCTGTTGGCAAATCATTTGTTTTGCAAGCATTTTGAGGAATTGGGTTTGATCCTGAGAACCCCCATGAAAGGCTGAGCTTGGTGGCATGTGCTTATAAGCCCAAAGCTGAGAAGGTACAGGGAGTCACATCTTTGAGGCTAACTTTCCAAGCAGACTGACTCACAAACACAGTGGCTGGCACTTGAGAAACAAGCCCCAGGGTTGACTTTTGGCTTCTCTTACATGCACACGCATGTACACAAATGCACATACTTATGCAAATGTAAATTTATTATTGATATTTATATAACGGATCCATGGTGGACAACGTTGGGTAGAAATAATCTAATGGAATGTTTTCTAATCAGACCTATGGTCTCCTCTGTAACACCATATAACTCCCATCACAGTTATAAATACACATATTGAACTTTTTTTAGACAACAGTATAGCCAGGTGCGTGGTGGCTCTGTCTGTGGGGTCTGACCAGAGATGTCTTGTTTCAGCCACTCATGAGTTGTGTTACACACTCATTATGAGACACACTAAACCTCTTAGAGCCTTAACTTGTCACCTGGAAACCCATCTTACTAAGAGCGTCTATGAGAAAGGACAACCGTGAGAGGTTGGGAATAGAAAAGATAATGAAATAAAGGCTCTCACATAAGAAAAGACTTTTGAAGAAACAAAAACCACAAGCCCTCAGAACATTTCTTAAAATGCAATATTTTGATTTGTTCTTTGAGAATTCACACCCATATATGCACCCACACTCCCTTAAGATCCCCTCAAAGCCTCCTCATCCCCACTCCCAACATAGGTTTTAAAAAATCTGTTTATAACCCACTGTGTCTGATTTATGTTTCTCAAATATGTATGGGAGGGAACCATTCGCTGGTGTGTGGCAACCTCACAAGGACTACACCCCTAAAGAAAACGCTTGTCTGTGCCATAAACTTCCAGTGACTCTCAGCTAGAAATGGGGGTTCCTGAACCCTTTTCCCATCCATGCTGGACTGCTTTTTGCCTTGGTCTTATGTGGACAACCATAGCTGCTGGACAGAGGTCCTCCCAAACTTTGGATCCTATACACTTTCTGCCCAATCTCCTGTGGTGGTCTCCGAGCCTTGAGAGGGATGACTGTGATATGGATATATGAACATCCCACTTGTGACTGAACATCCCTCTGGCACTTGCAATCTGCCCTTTGACCAGCTGTGAATCCCAGGATGGGTTTTCATTAGTCTAAGATGGCCTGAAAGTAGCACTCAAAAAAACTACTGAGGGAGCAGATCACTTTACATTGGGACAAAGAGTAAGAATGGTTTAAATTCTAGTCAGTCTTTGAGAAAACATTACCTGCTCCATTAGAAAGAGTTCTGGAGATTCCTGACTAGATTGGTGGGGAAAGAGGAGATGGAAGATGTCAGACTTCAGGCTTTATGGGGTTGGCATCACTACTATAAGTTGGTGACACTCAGCCAGCATACCCTATGAGCTGGGTAGGAGTCATGGGAGGGAAGCTCTTGGATTGAGTATGGCTGCAGTCCCTCTTGGTCAAGGGTACACTTGTGACTGAACCTGACAGATATTCACAGTTATGACTTTTTGAGAAGAAGCAGTGTGGAGACTGTTAGATTTGTTTGAGGGAGGCCGGAGGGTTCTGGGAAAGAATCACTGAGTTTAATTGGCCTTCAGAGAAGTCATTGGTTAACCCCATAAGGCAGGCCTGGAAACTTAATGGGATCTGTAGGAAGAAGCTCCACTCTCCCTAGACAAAGCAAGGTTCCTAGTCTTAAGGGTTTCTGAGGCTTCTTTTATAACGAGGGATCGGGCGTAGTTAGTATGGGGTGTGTGCTATGTGACCAAGCTAGAGAATCAGGGCATATATAACATGGGTTATATGTCAGCGGTCATTCTTTCTTTGGGTTGGGTCTTCATTAATGTATGATCCATGCAGTGTAACAACAGTCAGGCTGCCTTCAGCCTCTGGATGTCAGGGGGCTGTATATGTTTCCACATTGCTCACAGCCCTCCTCTGCTAGTAGCCTAATTACTTAGAGCATGGTTCTTTACCAAAGACCCTTCTTAACACACACACACACACACACACACACACACACACAGAGAGAGAGAGAGAGAGAGAGAGAGAGAGAGAGAGAGAGACAGAGAGACAGAGAGACAGAGAGACAGAGAGACAGAGAGACAGAGAGAGACAGAGAATCACATGTGTGCAGATTCCTATGCAGGCAAGAAGGTGGTATTGGGACATTGTGACTGATTACAGGTGATTCTCAAGGCTCTTGAGTGGGGGCTTGGAAGACAACTTGCATCCTCCAACAAAGCACAAGTGCTTTTAACCACTGAGCCATCTTTCCAGCCCCACAAGGGTACTCTGATTTGGAGTTTGTATGTGCCAATGGTCATATACTCTAGACTTAGGGGTTTGCACACAAATAAGAAAGAATTAACAGGGTAGTATCACAATCAATCCAGGAAGGAGGCTTGGAAGGCTAGACCTGAGTGAGGGCTAAGGTTGAATGTTAGAGCTACGTGGCCACAAAATAGTCATCTGCCAGGGCAAACTCTGGGCATGGCTGCTTTGTCTTGACTAACCTAGACAGACTATAACAGTTTTGTGTAGCTTTTGAGAATGCCTAGGATGTAATGTGTTGGTGGGATTAAACTCTATCTCAGAATGTGTGAAAACATGGGACAGTTGAGAGACCATGCCATGCTTTTGGGAGCTGGTGAAGATAGGAGCCTGTCCACATGTGGCTAACACTGGTGACTGAGTATTATTGAAAATAATGACAACTACAACAGAAGATGGAATGTTCCTGAAAATGGTAAGAGCTACAACAGATGCTCTTGATTGGGTAGCCTTGTGGGACTGGAAAATGGTTCATTCAATTGTAAAGGTCTTATCTGGGCTTCCAGAATAGATTGGCCTTCTTCTCTGATTGGTACCTCTGAGATGGAAGGATAGAAGGGCATGTAGATGGAAAAAATGGATAGTGGTGTGTTTCCTTTTTTTTTTTTTTTTTTTTTTGCCTATTTACCCCAAATAGGGCAAAAGAAACTATTCCACCCAAGACTAGTGTAGTGAAGTAGTAAGTTTACAGGGCATTTGTACGCAGCAGGTGAGGAGCTACTACAGGAGCATGAGTGGAACACCCCCCCCCCAATAGCTATATCATTACAAAATTTTACCACATGGTGGATGGTACCCTCCTGGAACTGGCATTATGAAGTCCCCACCCCACTCAGTTAATCTTTCAGTTCCTATATATTCCAGAATTTCTCAATATCATTTGCAGCTAGGCAGGCATCTGGACTCCCAGGTGAGCTCCTGCGACCTTCCATTCCCCACTGCTCCTAGGGAGCACTGTCAGCTTCATTACTATCTCACTGACCCAAGTCTACTAGGTTTACTAGCTCTTCTATTGCTCCATTCAATTATTTGTCATGGCTACCAGGCCAAGGTAGTTTCTGCTCCAAAATGGCAGTAGGATGATGATGTCATACCTGTAGGGAAAAGGTCACACTGCAAAAATGAAAAAAAAAAAAAAAAAGGAGGATTAAAAAATGATTGACAGGAATGGAATCTTATGCTAGAGATGGATATGTTCTAGGGAGTGCTGGGTTTCCAGGGGTGGTGGTGAGACAAAGCCAGGGAGAAACAGAGAACAACAGCCAAACAAGCAAGAAAGCAAACACCCTCATGACTACAGTCCATGAAAACACAGAACAACACCCCAAAGCCAGCTTTGTCACTGTCTCTGCTCTTGGAGTCCAGTCCTATAATAACAAAGGCTCAAAAGAGGTAATTTTAGCACAATTAAAGGGAACATTTCTTTTGATTTCATTAAATTATTATATGGAACATGAGGTGGTTATGGGTTGGAATTATGACTGGGGTTAATGGGTAGCATTTACACGGGGTTGGCTTAGCAGGAAATTGGTCATTAGAACACTGTTCAGTGAAGAGTCAAGGCTCCCGAGACAGGCAGAGACCCTGGTTATTGAGAATAGCCTGGCAGGTAGGGAAAGTGACTCCTCTAATGGTCAGTAGTAGACTTGAAGATCTCAGGCTTGCTTTGATTTCTGAGGCTACATGTTTCTAGAACCAGAGAGAGCTGAGATAAATCCTAGTGCAGCAGAAGCCACTACAGATTCTTACAGGTGAATGAAGTACGGTTTGACGCACATTCATGAGTGAAGTTGGGTAGGAAAGAAGGAAAGAAGAAAGGAACAAATAAGGTGCTAACTTTGTGGACCTCCGCCTGAACTTATGTTGTTTAATACAATGCTTGCAATTACCTTGTGAGGCAGTTGCAACTAGCTTCAGTCTTACAAGCCAAGCTCAGAGATGTCTGAGGTAGCACAGATGGGACCAAAGCCTAGGCTTTTCAAGATCTACCCCATGTGTCACACCTCTTGGGTACCTGAAACTGGCATTCTATAAGGTGCCGCTATCTATGAAACATAGTTCTGTTGTAGAGAGGAAGAAGGCATCACTCATAAAGTGATGGTTGTGCAAACATGAGGAGAACCTGTGTTTATATTCCCAGCACCCATACAAAAGCCAAGTGCAGGGAATGCATATTAATGCATATTATTAACTCCAGCCTTCGTAGGTGGAGACAAATGGGTCTCTGGAACTCACCATCCATTGGGCCTAGTTGAATTGATAAGCTCCAGGTTCAGTGAGAGACCCTGCTTAAAAATAACACGGGAAGAGATTGCAGAAGATATTCAATATCAATCTTTGATCTCAGCACATAAAGGCACACATGTGTACCTTACACTTGCACGTGTGTGTGCTCTCCTACACGTGTGCCCCCCCCAAACATTGATTTTATTTGGGACTTTTAAGTGTTCTGATATCTCCAGAATGCTCAAATTCAGGTAGGGTCACCAGATATTGAGTGCAGTAGGGTGGAAGTAAGAATGTGTATATATGTATGCATATATGTATTCATGTGTACATATGTTTATGCATGTAAGTGTGGATACACTAATGCCCGGGGCACACATGTAAAGGTCAGAGAACAACTTCAGGTGCAGTCCTTGCCTTCCATCTTGTTTGGTACAGATCTCATGTTGGTCAGCAGTGTGTGTTCAGGCTGACTGGCCAGTGAGCTTCTGGGGCTTTCCGGTCTCTGCCTCCCATCCCAGTAGGAGTACTGACTAGAGGCAAACACTACTCTGCCCAGCTTAAAGTGGGTTCTGGGGATCTAAACTAAGATCCTTACGTTTGTGTGGCAAAGGCTTTACCTACCACCATCTTCCCAGCTCAAAGTTTACCTTTGCTTAACCTAAGCTGAGTCATTTCAAAAGGAAAAGAAAGAATACATTACATTATCTCTAAGGTATTTCAAATTTTACGTGTATGTAACGTCTTAGTTTTATATTGATTATGTATTTATATTAATGCATATTGTCTACCCACATATGAATTATGCTAATATTGAAGCTAAAGTCTACCTATCTCTGCTAACATCAGCAATAACTATATAAATAAGGATCCGATCCATCACCGGAAAATAGTTTGACCCATTACACTATTGTGGGGTGAATTACTTAGTGCTTTATACGTGCAAACACATCTCTGTTCATTTGGTTCCTAGATATGAATTCACTAGTGACACCCATTGAGAATTCTGATATCTGAATTTTAAAAAATACATAAAAAACCCCGTGCAGTACAGTTTACACTACCCATATGCTCTTTGGGTGTGTGATCTTCACAGGAGAGCAACCAACCCACCAGGGGCTGCACCTTTGAAAAAAAATCTGGCTCTCCCTTTCCCAGCAGCCATTACTGCCAGCAGAGCCTGGGGTAGGGGTGGGTGATCCTTCGATCTCCAGCCTGGAGTCTTGTGTGGTCTGAGCCTGGAAAAGGCCCTGTGTAGCTGGTTCAGCTCCACTGAGTTCATGTGTGCACACCCTGTGTGTTGAGAAAACACTCTTTCCTTGTAGTCACCCACTGTCTCTGATTCTTACAAATTTTCTGCCTCTCCTTCTGCAATGATACCTGAACCTTGCAGGGAAAGGAATGTGACCTAAATGTCCCATTTAGGGCACAAAGTGGGGAGGATAATGAAGGAAGGATGGATCTGGGAGGAGTCAGATCAAAATCCATTCAACCGGGTGTCGGGCAAGACCCACTAAATGACTTTACAAAATTGTCAATGATCTAGTGAACAAGAGAGAAATAATGATAAACAATCAGCTAGAATTTTATTTCCTAGGAGCCCTGGTTTGTCAGTGCCACTGACGAGTCTAGAAACACTGACATGTTAACCGAGAATTATCTGCACAGTTCATGTGAGCAAAGCCACCAGATGATCACTTGAGCTGGATTCACACCGTCCAGGAACAGCAATCTCAGGCCGGAAGCTTCATTTCTCGGGGTCTCTTTGCTTCCTGGGAAGTGGACATAATAATCACACCTGTGTAGGCAGAGAATTGTGCACACATGGCAGACAACAGGTTGGTGCTCCACAAATGTTTGTCACGCTGTCATTTAGGTCTTTTGTGTTCATCCAGACCTGGGGGTCTAGGGTATAGCCAGAACCTTCTCTCTTGGTGCTTGAGAAGAGCACAAAGGGACAGTTTCCCACCTCTTTGGTGAGGGACAAGGTCATCTGGACTGTAAAAAACAGGATCTTAGGCTGGGGGGGGGATGGCTCACTTGATAACCTGGGTCTGATCTCCAGAAGCCACATTAAACAAAAGAAAACAATAATAATAACAACAACAACCAGGGTGTGGTGTCACATGCTTGTAATCCTGGCACTCGGAAGGTGGTGACAGGTGAATATCTGAAGCAAACATAGCCAGCTTGGTGAGTTCCAGGCCAACGAGAGACGCTGTTACCAAAAAGAGGGTGGATGGCATCTGAGGACTGACAGGCTGAGGCTCACCCTTGCTTGGCTCTACAACCATACACACACTTGTACTGACAGCTAAATTAATATGCACACACACACACACACACACACACACACACACACACACACACAGGCTGCGGCTGAGATGCTCAGATCACCCAGTCTGCAGGCCAGTCTTCCAGCTAGCAACGGGTTAAAACCAACATTTGCAGATAAAGAGGTAAACATATTTACATTCCTCTCTCCACACCTTCTGCATATGTCATGCCGTGAATAGCTCCGGAGGTCTGTTTGTACTATCTCTCTAGAATTTTTACAGTCTGCAGGACACAAAATCTCTATAAAGTGACTTATTGAAATAGAAGCAGATTGGTAAAAACCGTTTCCCTCTTATGAACTGTGAAGAATGATCCTCTAAATGAAATCAGGAAGGAACTGGACAGAATCTTGTTTAATGGTCTGACAAAATGAATCACAACGATTCCAGACATCCATCACTGCTAAGGGGGGACCACAAATGATCTGTGAACCACTATATATTGATTACCCGTGTGGTACAAGTGTCGGATTTAATGTTCACACACCATAGAGAGGCGGCAGGGACAGATGGTGCCTTAACTCTTCTTTGATAGATTTTAATGGTGAAATATTGATTTCTATCTGGCCAAGGCCTGCTGTTAGGGGCCAAAGTCATTTGTTGGGTATTGCCGGACACTCAGTCGGCCCACCGTCATCCATCATTTTTGGCAAGGCAGGTGAAAATCCAGAGAGAAGCACCTTGGAACCCAAGCCGAAGCGTGCTGTGTCTGAATCCAGCCACCTAGAGGAAGAGTGGGGTGGGGGGAAGAGTGCGCAAGAGGACTCTCAGAGACGGTGCCTGTAAGGAATTATTAATGATAAGACATGTTTACTGAGGAGAGGCGCAGCGAATCAGAGCTGACATGACATAGTCCGGGAGTTCCGCAGAGAAAATGAGCCTCTTGCTAAGAGGGACTATATTTTATTTAAACACCCTTCTAAGGCTGGGAACTCAGGTAATCTGTTGTGTTACAACTCACTGGTTGTTCTTGCCATCCAGAGAGATAGCACCGAGGCACTAATAGGAACACATCAATCACAATCAGCCTGCAATTCCAGCGGCTCTCATCCTCCCAGCTCCTCTTCTCAGCTCTTTAATAATGGTGATAACATAGTTGGGGATGCACAGCGGGACTCTCCCCGCCGAGGGTCATATTCATAAAGTGAAGAGCTTGCCAAGTCAGCACTGCTCTGTGCTGGGAAGGGCAAGGAACAGCTGGGAGGGTGGGGCTCCTTCAGGAGAGCCGCCTGTAGTCGCTCGCTCCCAGGGTTTTATGACGTCATTCCTGCTACCTTTCTTAGAAAGGCGAGTAAGTGTATACAGCTCTGTGTCATCCCCAAGAAACATGGTTAATTTTTCTTGTATATCTTAGAATATGGTCTTCAGGGCAGTTCTCAAACGGAGGCCCTTATCATTTGTAAGGATACAGATAAGTGGGCGGCTTCATTCCCAGGAAGACTGATGGGGAGGGGATGACTGCTTAGAAGTGGGTGTCAGGAGGGGACACTTCACACCTCCACTGCCCCTAGTTATCCTCAGCTTCTGGCCTTCAAGGTTAGCCACCCATTTTCCTCTTTTATTTCTCTGCAGGCTATGAGGTAGTTAAAGGGCTATGTCTACTTAATTATTATATATTTATATGCACTATACACCCTAGCTATAGTCTAGGGATTCACAGAATGTCCATGTATGGCTGTCTCGGAGGCATAAGCCAAGGTAAGCATTTGCATTGGAAAATATTTATAGGCTGGGGAATTGGCTCAGTTGATAAGGTTCTTGCTGCTCAAGCGTGCCAACCTAAGATCAGATCCTTAGTATTCAAAAAAGAACCTGGACATTGTGATGTGTGTCTGGAACCCCAGTACTGTGTTGAGAAAAAGCACAGACAAATCCCCGGGGCTTGCTGGCCAGTCTGTCTAGCTGAATTGCTAATACCCGGGGATTCAGTAAGAAACTTTATCTCAAAAAATCAGATAGAAAGTAATCAAAGAAGACAACCAACATTTGCCTCTGGCTGCTGGCTCCTCTCCTTTTTTTTCTCTGCCTCCTTTTCCTATTACTAAACACACACACACAAACACACACACACACACACACACACACACACACACTGGTACATATACACATGCACACAAAAATGTGGTTTATAGTGCCTTGCTTGTTTTGGGTGTTCACACAGGTATATACCTGTATCATGTACACATGTAAGTGCATACATTAAAAAAGAAATATACTAATTTTTTAAAGGCACATATAGCACTTTTCTCTCTGTGATGTACGCTTTTATGATCCAGCAGTGTGAAGAAAGCCTACATTATAGAGGCAGACCACTTGTATGAGGCTCCTGCTGACTCTGCTAGTGACGACAGGTGACCTGGGTAGGCTGCTTCTCTTCTGTGCCTTGATCAACTCATCTCCAAATGGGAACATAGTATTTAGATGAGTTAAGTCAATATAAGCCTTGACTGTGCAAATATAAAACTCCCATGTTCTATAGTTCTGCTTAACTTATATAGCTTGCAAGTTTCCTGATTAAAATCAACTGTCAACTTGACACAGCCAGAGAAGGGAATCTCCGTTGGGGGATTACCCTATCATATTGGCCCGTGGGCATGTCTGTAGTGGGGTGTTTTAATTATTAACTGATATAGGAGGCCCCAGCCCACTATGGGTGGTACCATTCCTCAGAAAGTTGGTCCTGTACCATACAAAGAATTTAGCTAAGCATGAACCTGTGAGGAAACCAGCAAGCACCATTCCTCATGATTTCTGTTTCAAGTTTTTGCTTGAGGTCCTGCCATGACTTTCTTCAGTGATAAACTGTGCCCTGGAAGCTTAAGTCAAGTAAATCCTTTCCTTAACTAAGCTGCTTGGTGTTTGTGTCTGTTACAGTTACAGAAAGAAACTAGCATGGCACGACTTTATATTCAAAATCTTTACATAAATGAATGTGCATGAACAGGAACCCCCTAGGAAGCAGACATCTAGAACTCTAGCAAACCTTTGCCCTCCTCTCTGAGACATGGCCAGTCTAACTTTAAGCAGTAAGATTATATTTGTATGGCTTAAGTGAGGTCTAAAATATGTTTGTTTATTATAAGTTGTGCATGCTCGTATGATTTCATATTGGAGCCTCAAGGGGTCTACGGTGGCCTGGGTGTTTTTCACTCAATGCCTGTGCACAGAGATATGCACAGGGACTCAAGCGCTTAAGTGTGCTGACAGACAAAGACACTGGAGCACGTGAGCTCTGCTTTGTGGCCCTCCCAGCTGTGCCAGCCTCCCCCAGATGTGAGCGGGGCTGGCGGCAGATTCCGTTTAGATTATCTTGCTTACCTAATGATTTCTGCTTCACTGCCTTACTCGATTGTGTTCACCAGGACGGCAGGCTATTAAAATGTCAAGGCACATTGAATTGTTGTTATCTGGGAGAGAGACCTTTCCAATGAGCCCAAGCTCTGGAGGTTGCATAGCCTCCAAGACGGTGATCAGAGAGACTTTTCTGGTTATGTACATAGCTGGGGGTGAGCAGGGGGGTTGGGAGAGGGGCACAGATGCGGGAGTTGGTATTTACAGCAGCTTGACTGTGCTAATTAAAAACATTAAAATGCCATCTCCTCTAACAGGTATTGGTGGCTTCTTTGCTTCAGAACTTAAGGGGTGCCTGCAATGAGAGCAATGAAAGGCAGGGGAGGGTGGCTCAGAGGGGGTATGCACGGTGCCAGGGGCAATATTATAAGGCACCAGGAATTACAGCCCTCCTTGGTAGAAGGGCTAGAGGGGGAAAAGTGCAGACTAGTTCTTGACCTTGCATCTGTCTCTGCTGTGTGCCCAAGAGGCATCTTCTGTATTGCAGGAGATGGCAGGTAAGTCAAGGTTATTTAGCCAAGGGGACGGTTCCAGTTAGCGCCTCTGGCGCAGCCCACCTACCCCAGCCAGACCAATCTGCACACGTTCTTCTTTAGTGAGGCCTTATTTTCCAAGAAGTTTTTTCTTCGAGGGATCAAGGAAGAGCAGGGTGTAAAGTGTATACTTGAAAATTCTCCAGCAACCGAAGCTGAGGGCTGCAACTGGAAGCTGAGGGCTGCAACCGGAAGTTGAAGGCTGCAACCGGAAGCAGACTTTCCTTTCTTGCATTCATGTTTTTTCACGACTATTTAACTGTCCTTGGCCATGGCTGGTTCGTTTTTATTTCACATAGAACCCCAGCCTCCATGTTCCAACACCAGGCTCATGTGGGCACTTTGACACCCTTCCTCTTTTCTCTACGGGTTCACAAGTCGCATCAATCCATGCCCATCTTTTCTCTCTCTGCTTCCCACAATAAACTCCACCAAACTGACCGGCTGCCTGGACCATACTACACAGTCACAGTATATCTGGCTCTTTGAAGTCCAGACTTTGTGACCCGGTGCCCTGCGGTCTATCTTCCAGCTTAAAGCAGGTCCCAGATACAAAAGACTTAATGATTTGCACAACTAAAATCTGTGCACGACGTTAAATGTGCACTATGTTTTAATAAGACCAATTTAAAAATGTGCAGAAATTCAAGTAAATTCTCTAAAGACATCTTCTTTAAGCTATTAATTTTTATTTTCCCCAATATAGAAAAAAAAATAATGAAAGACTATTTAAAATAAAATTTAAAAAGCCTATTTCCTGCTTGTCTAACACAGCACAGAAGACTAACTCAGTACTGCCTAGGACTACTTAGCTTTGGGGTTTGCCTCTGTATAGGGGATGATTGAGCTTAGCACAAGTGTGCTAGAGTGTTTCTGGCCTTGGAAATTTGTCTGGTTCCATTTTCCCAAGTGTTAAATCCACAGACTTCTACCATAGCCTCTACCCATGCTCCTCTGGGAGTACTGAGGAGCACCAATGCTTTGTCTGGCCCCACTGTCTTTTATAGGCTTCTTCTTCTTCTTCTTCTTCTCTCTCTCTCTCTCTCTCTCTCTCTCTCTCTCTCTCTCTCTCTCTCTCTCCTTCTTCTTCTTTTCACTCTTCTTTCCTCCTTTTCCTCTATCTCCATTGCTCTTCCCCCTTTTCCTTTTCCTTCCTCTTTTCCTGCTCTGGTTTCTTCTTCTCCATCTCTTCCTCTTTCTAGACCCAGGTCCTTCTCTTGAACCATGGAATGCTTTTATCTATTCCTGTAACTTGACGTACACAGATGCTCAATGAAGTTCACATTTCAATGGGCGTATGATGAAGGCATAAGCCCTGCCTTATCCTGGTGAGCAGCACATGGTTTTCTGAATGTTGTTCCTTGGGATAAAGTACAGCTCATTATGATGGAAGATGCTTGCTTCTTTATCAGATTCCTGTGTGGGACATAATTGCATAATCCACCAAGTCTTCACTGTTATTCTCTGTGGTGACATTGACCTAGTGTCAGACTTCCACTAAAGTTCTTTAAGTATAAGGTCAAAGGCTAAGCCCTCCGTCGTGTTAAAGTTCAGGCCAGAATTGACCTTGGGACTTGGTAGTTGGCTGTATTAATGATGTGTCCTTTTGTGTGATGCATGCCACATGCCTCCCAACCAGAATTCTGGGAAAATGTCAAAGAATAGGGTTTTGTTTGGGTTCCATTTACGTCTTCTCTAGATCCATCCTAGACTTATTATGTCACTGCTGAAGAGACAGACTTGGGGCTGGGCAGAAGGCAAAGTCCACAAAGAGATTTCCATGCAAACTTGAGAACCTGAATTTGGACACCCAGAACCTAAGTAAAAATCCAACAGCACTTGGGGACAGTGACAGGAGGATCCCTGGGACTCACTGGCCTAGTCTACTTGATAAGCTCCAGGACACTGATGGACTTTGTTAGAAGGGGAGGGGGGGGAAGGGAGCCTGAGAAAGACACCAGGGTTGTCCTTGGTTTCCTTCCATGCTCCCGCGAGTGTGAGCAAACACAAAGGCAGATTGATTTAATGGATATTAAGATATGGTTTCCTTTTTTAGTTTCCCCTTAACCCCCACCCTGCCCCTATGAAACAAGGTAGGCTCAGTTCTATCTTAATTGGATTTCCTGACAATTGCAAGCAAAGTGGAGCTGAGTGCTCTTGGACCATCACTTGGCTCACTTCAGTTCCATGATTAGATTTGTCTAATTAACCTGACTAGGAGGGTCTGAGTACCCGAGCTGTGAGGGACAGGCAGTCTCCCCGAGGTTCTGGACACTGTGCTGGTAACAACCCTGATTCCACAAACAGCCACTTTAACCTCCTCCACAGCAAGTGCTTTGGATTTGTCAAGTTTGGCTGAGGCTGGGGCAGGATGCAAGGATGGATTGGCCAACAGCATAAGGCAGATCCCCTCTCCTGCGATGCACAGGAGACAGTCTGGGCTACTTTATAAACTTGCCAAGTCATTTGATTTTCCTTTAGTTGAGATCCAAGGTTTCGTGTAAGTGTGTAAATGCTCATTCATGTGTACATGTATGTCTGTATGCAGGTGCATGTATGTGCATGTAGATGGCATAAGTGTGTTTTATCAGGGCCATTTACCATGATTTTTAATTTTTAATTTATTTTTTGTCTTTGTTTTGATTTTTAATTTATTTGTTTATTCTTTTAGATAGGGTCTTATGACTGGCCTGGAGCTTGGCAAGTAGGCCAGGCTGGCTAGCCATCAGGTTCTAGGTTTCTTTCTGTCTCTGCCTCCCAGGTACTAGGATTCCATTCATGCACCATCATGCTTGGACTTCTGTTCTTGTTAACATGAATTATGGTCGTTTGAACTCAGGTCCTTAGGCTTACAAGGCAGGCACTTAACTAAGTGTCTCCCCGCCCTCAGTTTCTAATCTGCAAAGTGAGAGTGATGAGGATCACCTTCCAAGGCGAGAGTCTGGTGTGAGCATATCAATCATGCCATTACCTTAGTACCTGGCCCTGAAGACACATGCCCAGATAGCTTTCACCATCTTCTTGACACAGCACGGAATCATCTACGGAGAGAGTCTCAATCAAGATCAGATTGGCTGTGGGAGTGTCTATGGGGGGCTCCCTTGACTGTTACAGTTGGACCCACATCTCAGAGGACGGTATCATTCTTTAAGCAGGTACTTCTGTGCTGAATAAGAAAGCTGGGTACATGTGTGCCTGTGAACAGCCTTCTCCTGTGGTTTCTGTTTAAAGCTCCTGCTTGAATTTGTATCCCGACTTCCATGCAGTGATAAACTGAGCAGTAAGCTGAAATGAACCCTTTCTTTCCCTCAGTTGCTTTTGATAAGAGTGTTTTATCAAAATAACAGGGATGAGAGTAGACCAGCATTTAGCTAGCACTGGTCTCCGATGTGGGCATACGCTGGCTCACCCCGAGTGTATACACGTGCGTCCTCACACCTGCTGCCTTCCTCTCACCCTTTCATGGCTGCTTCCTTGTCTGAGAACTTCAATTTCTCTTCTCCCCACAGACTGTCTTCCTTCCCTCTTGCTCCCACATCTATAATTTCCTCTGTTCATGTGGAACTTTCCTCATTTGGACCCTAAGGTTAGGGACTTTGTCTCCAAAGTGTAAGAACCCCTCTCTTGTCCTAGAGGCTGTGTGTATTCGGCTTTGCACACTACTGTGATTAAATTCAAGCCAAGAAGCACCTTAAGGATGGAAGGGTTTATTTGGATTCACAGTTTGAGGGTTCAGGTCATCATGCTGAAGAAGGCTGCACCAGGCTCTCCACTCTGCTTTCCCCTCTAGGCTTACATTTTTCAAAGTCTACTTTATTAAGGTTTGTAAACACTTAAATGACCAGAGGTAGGAGAAAAATAAAGCTAATAGGAAAAGAGAGTTGTGGATCTATCTAGACGTAGTTCCTGGGGTGGGGGGGGGCGGTGGAGGGGTGATCCAACTCTTCCTTGTCAGGGTATCTGCAGACAAATTCAATAGCAAACATCAAGCCAGACACAAGCCCAGCATGGAACAGAGAGAGGCCAGGAAATCCCACCCCTAGCTAGGATCTATCAAGGACAGATAATTGCCTGAGGACAGGGTGGGAGGGCTATTGTTTTCCTTTTGGATGTGGCACCTATGCTCTTGTAAATGTTACAGCCATGCATGTACTGCGGATAGCCCTCTGTGGACTCAGTGAGTTTTCAAAAACAGCACATAAATCTGGGAGGGAATAACGGTGGTGGGGAAATGAGAGGAATAGGAAGGGATTTGATAAACACACACTGCATGCACTCCTGAAACTCTCCACTAATAAAAGAACAATAACAAGAACAGGACTTGGGTGTGGAGGTGCCCACTTGTAATTTCAGGGCTGGAGTGGCACAGCCGTGGGTTCCCAGGATGCACTGGCCAGCCTAGCCTATTGGGTAACTCCAAGGCAAGTGAAAGATGCTGTCCTAAGGAAACAAGGTCAACAGTGCCTGAGAAACAGCACCTGAGTTGACCTCTACTTCCCCCACCACATACATGTGTATGTGCTCACATGCCAGCACATACATGTGAAGCTCTATGCGACGCCCCCACCACTTTATTTAGACAGGTTAGTTGGCTACATCCAGTGAGGATGTTTTCTTACCTCTAACAATGCGGGCATCCTCGGGGTTGCAACTGCCTTTGAGAAGGAGCCGTGAGAAGGGTGCAGTTCACATGGAATGGATATGACTCTCTACTTCCTCTGTCTTTCACATCTCACTGTCACCTGTTGCCTTTGAAATACGCATGAGCACCATAAGGACTTGGCAAGTATCAGTTCTACTTAATGGTTACAGGCAATGAAAAGTAGCAGCAGTCCTGCCTGTGCCACTGTGTGGTCAACAACGTTAGTCTCTGAGCCTTGGCGTTTCTGTCACTATAGAGGCTAGTGTAGAGGAGTAAGTAGAGATCGCACCCCAGGCTAATTAGATAAACGTTGGAGATGAAGGATATGAAGGAGTGCTGAAGTGGGTAAAGAACCAATAAATGTGCAGTAACTATAGTCATCATTTCTAGTGTGATATTTATTCTCAGTGATGAGATAAACGTTAGTCTATTTATCTATATATCCATCCATCCGCCTGTTGTCTGTCTATCCAGTCACACATCATCTCTCTACTTGTCTGTCTATCCACCTCCCTACCTAGTCAAATGTTTCAGATAGTTCCCGCTGCAGTCTCCAAAACACAGAGGAACAGGTATAGTAGTGAGTAGGAATTGTTCTGTAGCATTTTCAAGGAGCATTATTTCCTGAGCAAGCTGTGGAGTGAAAACATTTAATCTGCTCACTTCCCTCCCAAAAGAAGTTGTTTAATGCCAGTTAACATTTGGCATTTCTATCCACACTTTGTAAAGCAAATGGCATAGTCAAATATGCTAATATTGGCAGAAATCTCATTAGCCTTAAAAAGTGAGATTATACACGTAGCAGTGATTTGAACCCTTAAGAAAACAGTCTCTGCTGCTCTTTTAATTATTCTATCTCCCTTCCCTCTGTGAAAGAACAATTTCACGGAGTTTCTTCAGTTTGTCCCCCACATGTCTGCAGAGCTCCATATGATATAAAGACAGAGGGAGCCCCTGATCTCAGAAAACCCATGGCATAGAAACCAGCCTGGTGTGCACACCAGGGGTAAGGTAACGGTGCAGAGAGGACGCCATGGAGGACAGGGTGTTTTTGCTTCTCCAGCCCAAGAAACAGCCAAGGAAGTGAAGGGAGGTGAGGGAGAGCTCTGTGGGGCCGCAGAGGCAGCCACACAAGCAGTTCTGCAAAGGATGAAGGACATACTGTGTACACGGAGGGACAGAGCACACAGGAGTCCTCCATGCTTATGTGCTTTTCCTGCCCCCTGAGATTTATTCACCCGATACAAAAATAGTATGTGGAGGTTCCCAGGTGTGCAAGAAGTTCAAAACCAGCCTATTATAATATATGTGTACTTATGTACTTCACTTCATCTTATCATATAGGAAATGGCATATATTAAATACATATATTCAATACATCTTATCATATATTAAATGCCATATATTAAATAGCATATATTCAATACATTTTATCATATATTAAATACCGAGGCCAGACTAGTATGGTAAGATATTAAGGGGTGGGATTCACACAAAATTTTAATCATACAATATGATTATAATCGGTTTGTCATAAATGTTCTTTTTATTCTACTGCAGCAAAATACTTTGGTAGGGCTGGTGTAATGGCTCAGTGATCAGAGCATTTACTATTTTTGTAAGGAAAAGAGTTCAAATGTTCGGAAACCCACGTACATACCAGGTGAACGTCACAACTTGCCTGTAACTCGAGCCTCAGGAGATGGAGACAGGGGATGCCCAGAGCAAAATGGCTACTGAGGTGAACCACATTAACTAGTTCTAGATTTGACTGAGAGGGTCTGTGAAAGAGAGATCGGGGATGACTCCGGACACCAACCTCAGGCACACATATGCTCTCAGAAACACATGTGCACACCCCACATATGTCCGACACGTGCAAAAGATACACAGGCATATGTAAAAGACAGAAGAAAGCACGGTATTCCGAGAGAGATAAAATTCACAAGACTTTTATCACAGTACAAGGGTGATTCTCATTAGACTCTTGCTGTGTTTAAGTGAGAAATGAATGTTATCAAAGGAATGTGAATATGGAAGGAGCTATTGTAGGAACTAAGCTCAGTTCTATTTGTGTTTTCAAGCATCCACTGAGCAGCTTAGAGTATGTTCCCCATAGATACTGGTATGACGGCATTTCAGTATAATGCTGGAGTAGATGTAATGTTAAGCGGCAAGACAAGGGGAGCCCTCTGGCCAGTGCCAGGACTAGAAATATGCATAGAAAACCTGAAGACTGAAGCGGAGAAGAGATGTGTGTTGTTACATTACAGGGAGATAGACGGTGGGCGTGGGAATCTGGGAGTCCTGCTGAAGAAAGGAAAGAAGGTTCTCCTTCCTGAAATGTGGTCCAGGGCTTGGCATGGCCTCCATGTTCCAGAAGCTTGTTAGAAATGCAGACGTACCAGCTAGAGAGGCAGCTCAGCTGGTAAAGTGCTTGTGCAAATTAAGGAGAAGCAGCTCTATGCTGGGATGAGGGCTCTGAGAGGATATCTAATCCCAGGCGGTCAGCACCAAACACATGCGCATGAGTGTGCGCATGTGTGTGAGTGCAAGACAGAGGGAGAGGGGGAGAGGGAGAAGGAGGGAGGGAGGGAAGACGGGAATGGGAGAGGGAGAGAGAATAATTAAAGACTAGTTGGTAACTTTGAATGGGAGTAGGGAAACAGGAGAAATTGGAAGGGGAATTCAAGAGGTGATATGATGTAAATAAATTTCTTACTCATGTACCAAATTCTCAAAAAAAAGTAAACTAAAATTTGAAAAGGAAGAAGGAGAAGGCGAAGGAAGAGAGGAAGAGGAGAAAGAAGAGGAAAAGTTAAAGGAACTCAAACTCTCACCTGGGCAGACCTGTCCCTGTTGGCACACGGGTTGGCCAGCAGATGGCGCGGCTGAGCAAATGGAAAAAAAAAAAAAAAAAAAAAAAAAAAAAAAAAAAAAAAACCGAGTTGGTGTCTCTTCACAGACTATGTTTTAGATTCCCCAAAGCCTTCAGGGAGGCGCCTATATGCACCAGGCGAGGCCACACGGCTGTACGGAATGGGTTGGTCTGCTTTTGGGTTTTGTTAGTAGACCTTTACTTTTGATCCTGACAAGTGACAACTCACTGTCCAGGCTCATCTCCCCATCCTGTCCCCAGTGATACTGTTTTTTCTTTCCAAACCCTACTGGGCAGTTTGCTCTCTGGACTTCGGTGTCACTATAGGGCTGAGTACTGTTCATCCAAAAGAGTTAATTCACAGCAGCACCAGCTACGCAGTCCAGGCTCCTGCAGACAGTGGTTGAGGGAGACATGGAGGAACTGTACAGTTAGGCTCAATGACTCTTCCTAGCCTTCCCTTCTTCATGTACAGTGGCATCCAGGGAGGTGATGCCATTCACACCGTTGTTTAAACAGGAAATACACAGTCACACAGGGCTATAGTGGCTTACCAAAGGCCTTCTGCTGAAACTGTTCTTGGTAGGCACCCCAGGACTCTGGCTGAACTCTCTCCCATCAGGAAAGCAAACACTGCCCCACAGTTAACGCCTGCTTAAGTTAATGTCCTCCTTACTGAGCTCCAAACATGCAATTTCGTAGGTATCTCACCAGACCTCCACTTTACACTTAATGGACATGTACTGACTCCCTGGCACAACTCCAGTGGCTCCTGGTATTATCAGATTTTAACCCTGTCCAAGGTACCTCCGGATCCACCCTATAATCTTAATTATCAAAAAAGAGGATCAGAACAGAGGAGGGGAGGGTCCCTTAGATATCTGCTGAACAATGAGATTTCAGAGACTTGACAATCTCATAGATGGTCATATAGGATTCCTATATGTTGTCACGGTGGGGTGATAAAGTACAACTCTTTTAAGAAGCCCCTACGCACATTTGGGTTTGTCTTACTCTATTCTCGAATGTCTCTCCCTTAACTCCTGTGCTTAAACTCTGTGATAAAGTGTCTGGAGGAACTGTGACTTTACATGGAGAAGTTTGCACCCATGATCTCCAACAGGGTCCTTATTCTTTCTCCGGTGCCCTTTTTATTTTTTTTAAATAAACATTCACATTGCTTCGTGCTGGCCTCATCCTGAAATTCTTTTATGCTTGTAGGGTGGAATCCAGGTTTACCCAGGTGGAGGTACCTGAAAGGTTGAGGAAATTCATCAGGCGTCTGGGAGTGATAGCAGGGGATGGTGCCTTCATGTCTGTCACAACAGATGTCACCACGGATACTACCAGCGATACTACCACAGATGCCCCTCACTACGTCCTCATATGCTGTGACCTCACACCACTCACCTTCACAAGCACCACACAAAGCCAGGGCTAATCCAAACAAGACTGAACTGGTGAGCATGTGTGCAAGGCCTAGCTCTAGAGAGTGTCAAAGCATCTGTCCAGAGTGTGTACTTAGTCTTGGTAAGCCAGCATTCATTGGGAGTTGTTTTCCAGCCCGTGTAGGACACCACTGAAGACACCATAAAGGGCAAAAGTGTGACTTGGTGTTTGTGTAAGCACAGATACACTCACTTCTCACTTGTAAGAAACACCACTTGCTGACCTTCATCCCGAGAGGATCTCAACAGTTTACCTCATTTTGAAATACTTCAGCAAGGAGCTCATTTTCGGTGTAATCTGAGATCCTCAGGAACAAACACATTTTACCTCACATTAGGTGTTTGTCCTGTTTTTATTTGCTGGTACAAAATACCCAACAAGGGAGAGAAGGAAGGGTTTATTTGGCTCACGGTTTGCACAGAGCACCAGGGCAGGAAAGTCGTGGGGGCAGGAAGGTGAGGCAGCTGCTCACACTGTGTTCAGAGTCAGGAGAAAAAGAGCTGAGTGCTGGTTCTTTCTTTCTTTCTTTCTTTCTTTCTTTCTTTCTTTCTTTCTTTCTTTCATTCATTCTTCCATTCTTTCTTCTTCCTTCCTTCCTTCCTTTCTTTCTCTTTCTTTCTTTCTTTCTTTTTCTTTCTTTCTTTCTTTCTTTCTTTCTTTCTTTCTTCTTCCTTCCTTCCTTCCTTCCTTCCTTCCTTCCTTCCTTTCTTTCTTTCTTTCTTCCTTTCTTTCTTTCTTTTATTTACTCCAGGACTTCAGCCCATGGGATGATGCCACTCACATTCATGGTGGGTCTTCCTCCCTCAGCTAACATAATTTATTATTTCCCCCACAGAATGCACAGAGACTTGTCTCTTAGGTCAGATTCACATTCAGGATTGACCACAACAATCACACACACACACACACACACACACACACACACACACACACACATACACACAATTTAATAATAACTGTATAATACATATATAATACATAGTATATAACATATAACATAATATATAATAATAACATGTTACATATAATAAGTATATAATACCTAGTTGAAATTAATATATATTTAAACTATATATATTATAATTATATATTATAATTATATAATAATATAATTATATTATATTATATAAATATAAATTTATATAAACTAAACTTTCCCAAAGCCATATCTCTATCATCAACGTGAAACATGAAGCACAGTAATACTTTCTATTAAGCTTTATACCACTTCCACAAGGCCGTCTGTGACCCAATAAATAGATTTCACAACCCCCAAGTGAGGCATGACTCTCAGTTTGAGAGACTCTAATTGAAACCACCCAGAGGCAGGATTCTGAGAAAGCTCTGGAGTGTGAGGCAACCTGAGCTTCTGTCCTGGAACAGGTCTGGGAGGCAAGTGGGTGGGGGCTGGATTCTGGGGAACTGGCTGGGCCTGGATTTGGGGTTTTTCTTTCCCATGATGATAAAGCGCAAGATGGGGAAACACCAGGACGTAGTGCCGCCTTCCACCCTGAACACTGGCAGCCCGAGCGTTCCCTGTGCTCTGTTGGAGCCCTCCCTTGGGAACCAACAGCACCTGTTCCCTCCACTCACCTCTGTCCACCTGGGACAGCCTGTTCACAATCCCAGTCTTGTCACCAGAGGCCTCGAGTGGAAGGCTGGGTTTGACACTTGGTTGTTGTGATTCTTAGTATTTCATGGTGCCTGGCCTTCAGGTACTCAGAGACATGGCTGAATTCGATGGCGAACAGGCACTGTCACTTAGTTCTGCTAAGGGAAGAGTATTAGCGTCTGATTCCAGTGTCTCTTGAAGATAAGCAACATCTTCCAAAGCAGACTACAAGCTGCTAGATGCCCCACCCATGAAGCCTTTTACCATAGGGGCTGCTACGTACCCCACCCATGACGTCTCGTAGAAGGCTTGTGAATTACTTTCCTGTTAAGTCACCATTGACAGAGAAGCTTAAACCAACAAAAATTTTAGTCTTAAAGAGAGGTAGAAGATGTAACCTGCTTGTCTTCAAGAGGCACCGGAATTAGATGCTGATACACTCCTGTCTTAGCAGAACTAAGCGACAGTACCCATTCCCCATCCACTCACTCAGCCTTCCTGAAACACTACTATTAACGGCAGGGGCAGCAGCAGCAGCAACAAGAACAACAGAGTGCTAAACCCAGCTTTCCATTCCAGGTCTGTGATGACAAGACTGGGGGGAGAGAAGGGGTGTGAGACTGCCGTCAGGGTTTAATATATCATAACAGAATTTCAAAAATTAAAAAGAAAAAAGCGTTCTAGAGACCAGAAGTCTGAATGAGTCTGTGGGGTGGAGGTCAAGGTTTCAGCAGGACTGTTTCTTCTTTCAACATTTTTTTTACTTTAAAAATATTTTTATTAAGTGAAATCATGAAATATTTAGGTAAATGGGTGGAGCAAAAAGAAGTCATCCCCAGTAAGGTAACTCAGACCCAGAAACATAAATACAGTGTACAAATGTACTCATTTATATGTGGATGTTAGCTGGTAAGTTTTCTATAACAGCAATTTATTTGACTACAGAGGTTAGGTATAGAGTCAGGGGGTTGTGAGGAGGGATGGATCTCACCAGGAAGGAAAATAAAATGTGTATACTTATGAATGAATGGGGTATGTGTGGCAGGAATTGATCAAAAAGTGAGAGGAAGGGAATTTGAGAAAATAAAGTTATAAATAAGGACCATTTGAGGGCCCATATGACAAACCAGTTCAATAGCTTATAATATATATATATATATATATGTATGAAAGCAATTTAAGTGAAATTACCAAATGGCCATGATTTAGCCCTATCTGGACATCTCAAGTCAACAGATGAAGCTTCCAGTACTGGGAACGGGTTGCAAAAGTTGTCCATAGTGGTCCCATGGGAATCCCAGAACAACTCAGGCTGTTGTTTGGTCTCTGCAAACTGACACTAAGGCCCTATTGTTGAAGACAATACCTACACTTCTTATTGGACATGGAGAAGTCAATCGGGGGCCTACTTAGAGCTTTCACACCTATGGACTAATGTTCATGGTACCAGTCTTTCAGTCTAAACTTGAGCCCTGAGCAAACATTGGGTGCTGATTCTGCACCCATCCCACAACACCCAAAGGAATCCCATCACCCAAGTGCTTTAATATGCCCAAGATCTCAGGTGTGCTAACAAGCTCTTGATTACAGGATCACAGAGGAAGCTTGACTCCCAAAAGACCTGACACATACAGGAGTGGTAGAGCTCTGACACATTCACGGATATCAGGAGCTTGGCCATACTGGGACTTCAGTATCTCAGAGGCAATTTAACACACTCAGGATCACAGAATCACAAGATCACAGGATCACAGGATCACAGGATCACAGAATTACAGAATCACAAAGACATCTGGACTCTGAGGAGTTCTGACACAATCAGGATCTCAAAAAGGATAGGCTCCAGTCAGAGACAGATAGGGCAGGTAGCACTAGAGATAACCAGATGATGAGAGGCAAACAAAAAAAACATAAGCAGCAGAAACCAAGGCTACTTAGCATCATCAGAACCCAGTTCTCCTACTACATCTACTCCTGAATATCACATCACACTTGAAAAACATGATTTGGATTTGAAATCACATCTCATGAGGATGAAAGAGGACTTGAGGAAAGACATCAATAACTCCCTTAAAGAAATACAGAAGAACACTACCAAATGGGAGAAGGAATAGAACAAAACTATCCAGGACCTAAAAATGAAAATAGAAACAATAAAGACATCATAAATCATAAAGGGGGACAGCCCTGGACATAGAAAACCTAGAAAAGAGATCAGGAATCATAGATGCAAACATCACCAACAGAATACATGAGATGGAAGAGAGACTCTAAGGGGCAGAAGATACCATAGAAAACATTGATACAACAGTAAAAAAAAAAAAAAAAAAAAAAAAAGCAAAATGCTAAAAGTTTTTAACCAAAAAACATCCAGAAAATTCAAGACACAATGAGAAGACAAAACCTAAGAATAATAGGTATAGAAGAGAGTAAAGACTGCCAACTTAAAGAACCAATAAATAGAAGAAAACTTTTCTAACCTAAAAAAAAAAGAGATGACCATGAACATACAAGAAACCTACAAAACTCCAAATGGGCTGGACCAGAAAAGAAATGATTTCTGTCCCATAATAGGTAACACACCAAATGCACAAAACAAAAAAAAGAATATTAGAAGCAATAAGGGGGAAAGGGCAAATAACACATAAAGGTAGACCTATCAAAATTATACCAGACTGTTCAACAAACACCATGAAAGCTAGAAGATCCTAGACAGAGGTTATTCAGACCCTAAGAGACAGAAAGATAAATCAATGGAATAGAACTGAAGACCCAGAAATGAGCCCACACACCTATGATCACTTGATCTTTGACAAACGAGCTAAAACCATTTAGTGAAAAAAATATAGCATTTTCAATAAGTGCTGGCCCAACTGGCAGTCAGCACGTAGAATAATGCAAATGGTTCCATTCTTATCACCCTGTACAAAGCTCAGGTCCAAGTGGATCAAGGACCTCCACATAAAACCTGATACACTGAAACTAAGAGAAGAAAAAATGGGGAAGAGCCTCAAACACATAGGCACAGGGGAAATTTTCCTGAACAGAACACCAATGGCATATGCTCTAAAATCAGGAATCGATAAATGGGACCTCATAAAAGCTTCTGTTGACAATGTATGACAAAGGACATTGTCAACAGGACAAAGCATCAACCAACAGAATGAGAAAATATCTTTACCAACCCTACATCCGATAGAGGGCTAATATCCAATATATACAAAGAACTCAAGAAGTTAGACTTCAGAGAATCAGACAATCCTATTAAAAATGAGGGACAGAGCTAAACAAAGAATTCTCAACCAAAGAATATTGAGTGGTTGAGAAGCACCTAAAGAAATATTTGACATCCTTAGTCATCAGGAAAATGCAAATCAAAACAACCCTGAGATTCCACCTCAAACCAGTCAGAATGGCTAAGATCAAAAACTCAGGTGATAGCAGATGCTGAAGTAAATATGGAGAAAGAGGAACACTCCTCCATTGTGGTGGTATTGAAAGTTGGTTCAACCACTCTGGAAACCAGGTGGTTCCTCAGAAAGTTGGACATAATACTACCTGAGGACACAGCTATACCGTTCCTGGGCATATACCTAAAAGATGTTCTAACATATAACAAGGACACATGCTCCACTATGTTCATAGCAGGCTTGTTTGTAATAGCTAGAAGCTGAAAAGAACCCAAATGTCCTTTAACAGAGGAGTGGATACAGAAAATATGGTACATTTACACAATGAAGTACTACTCATTTATTAAAAATAATGATTTAATGAAATTCTTAGGCATATCAATGAAACTATAGAAAAAATCATCCTGGGAAAAGTAACCCAATCACAAAAGAATACACATAATATGCACCCAGTGATAAGTGGATATTACCCCAAAAGCTTGGGATACCCAAGATAAAATCCACAGACCACCAGAAGTTCAAGAAGTTGGAAGACCAAAGGGTGGATGCTTCAGTCCTTCTTAAAAGAGGGAACAAAATATTCACAGGAGGAAATATAGAGATAAAGTGTGGAGCAGAGACTGAAGGAAAGGCCATCCAGAGACTGCCCCACCCAGGGATCCATCCCATATACAGTTGCCAAACCCAGACAATATTGTGGATGGCAAAAAGTACATGCTGACAGGTGCCTGATATAGCTGTGTCCTGAGAGACTCTGACAGAGCCTGAAAAATAGAGTCAGATGCTCTCAACCAACCATTGGACTGAGAATAAGGTCACTAGTGGAGGAGTTAGAAAAAGGAGTAAAGGAACTGAAGGGGTTTGCAACCCTACAAGAAGAACAACAATATCAACCAAGCAATAACCCCTCGAGATCCCAGAGACTAAACCACTATCCAAAAAGTACACATGGAGGAACCCATGACTCCAGCAGCATATGTAGCAGAGGATTGCCTTATCAGGCATCAAAGAGAGTACCTCAGTGTAGGGGTACTTTAGGGTGGTGAGATGGGAGAGAGGGTATGGGTTGGGGAGCACTATCACAGAGGCAGGGCAAGAGGGGATGAAATAGGAGGTTTTCAGAGGGGAAACCAGGAAAGGGGATAGTATTTGAGATGTAAGTGAAGAAAATATCGAATAAAAAATTATTCATGGTACTGAAAGGCACTCTGCATGGTACTACCAAAGGAAAAAGTAAACATCAACCTAGCTACTTACCTTCAGTTTGCCTTGACTCCCTGCACGCCAGAGGCACGTGTGCAATGGTGCCACAAGCATGTGGGAGTGACCAATCCTATCTGATTAGACTGAAGGCCCACTCCATGAGAAGGGACCCATCCCAGATACTTCTCAGGTGGCCAACAACTACAGACCAGATAGGCCATGCTGCCAGAGGAAAATCAACCATTATCGTTCTGCCAAACAAACATAGCCATAAAATGCCTGCAAATGACATTCCGCTGCTGTGCTCATAGATCGGCTTCTTGTTCAGCCATCATCAGAGAAGCTTCTTCCTGCAGTTGGTGAGAAAAATGCAGAGACCCACAGATGGTCAATGTACAGAAAGAGGTCTTGGAAAGTTTTTTGTCCTAAATGGGATGTCTCTACCAAATCCTCCACTCAGGGTTTCAGGGAACCCTGTGGAAGAGGTGGTAGAAGGATTGTGAGTCAGAGTAAATGGAGGATAACAAAGAAGCAAGGCCCTCTAATCACTGCAGGACTAACGCACACGAACTCACGGTGTAGCAACATGCATAGAAACTGCACAGTTCTGCACTAGTTGGGTCCCCAGCACTGAAAGAAGTGTACACAGGTCCTCATCAGACTGGATAAATCATAAACAAAGACGTTGGTTCTTAATACTTTTTCCAAGGTCAAAGGCTGAATCTGTTGATGACCTTCAGATTCAAATAGTTCCAAGGTACTTAGAGACATCACATGGCAAAAATTGGGCAGGTAAACAGAAACCTGAATAAATTGTCTTGTGTGTACACATGTGTATCTGAGTGGGTATATATGCATGTACCCAATTATGGGGGCCAGAAGTCAATGTCAGCTCCTCATCTTGTTTGTTTGTTTTTTAGGAAGAGTCTCTCACTGAACCCAGAGCTCACTGATTTGGTCAGACCCTGAGGATTCCGGTGTCTCCATCTTTCCAGCGCTATTTTTTATTTTTGAGAATTGTTTCTTTATTTCATGTATATGAGCACACCATAGCTGTCCCCTGACACACCAGAGGAGGGCATCAGACCACACAACAGATGGCCATGAGCCACCTTGTGGTTGCTGGGAACTGAACTCAGGACTTCTGGAAGAGCAACCAGCACTCTCAACCGCTGAGCCATTCCAGATGCGTGCTGCTGTGCTGAGCTTTTTACATGAATGCTAGGGGGTCCTCATCCAGTTCTTCATGCTTGACTATCAAGCCGTTTGCTGACTGAGCCACCTCTGCATCTTCCATTGGACTGGCTTTTATAATATCTGCTCTCAGCCCATAGCTAAATTTCAGCATGATTTTCAGAGGAAACAAGCCAATGTAAAGCTATGAAAGAACCCATTTGAGTTAGACAGGATCACCACTTCATAGCATCCTTTGTCATTTTTCAATTGGCTCTGGGGAAATGGCTCCATTAAGAGTACTCCCTGTTCTTGCAGGAGACCAGAGTTCAGTTCCCAGCACTTGTAATTGAAAGCTAAAAGCTGGCTTGAACTCCAGCTCCAGGGGACCCGATGCCTTCTTCTGGCCTCCACAATCACAGCACTCACATGCACATACACAGAAACATACACTCATCATAAATAAAAATAACAAGGCCTTTTACATTAAAGGGCATAACTGGAACTTTCACAGGTTCTGGAAGCAGGAACAGAGAGCTCTTGAAGCCTCATATTCTGCTAGCCATCCAAGACAAGAGGGGTTGGAGGGAGACTCATATCTCAGAGATAGCCTGATCATTCCACTATAAATGAAAACTGGGGGATAAAAAACTTGTCCACAGTCAGTGGAAGCAAGGCTAAGGCCACATTCTGCATATGTGCCCCTGTCACAGCAGCTGCTTCTCAGAGGTAGCCTGTGACTCTGACATAGTTTCCTACAATGTGTATCTAAAAGTTGGCAAAGGCTCCACACCTGCCCATTTTACCCTAAAATTCATACATGTTGTCAGTTATTTGCTGACTTCTGAAGTTGAACTAATATGTAAGAAGCTGATACTACTTCCTACAGAGAAAAATTCTTTCTTGATGTCTTAAGAATGCTCAAAGCCTTCAAAAGCTATCAAGAGCAGCCAAAGGTAGCTGAAGGTACTGTCTCTTAAGCTCATTCATTATTCATGTCTTATTTTTCATTCAAATTCGACATCTGCCAAGTATCTCATACATTTATTTTCTTGGTTGTAATGAAGCAGTTCAATAAATTCAAAGAAGGCTACCATCCTAATATCCAGAGGCTTTAATCCGTTCAATTCTGCATAGAGAAGGATCAGAAGCTTAACCTTGTCCCTTTAGACTGGAAAGAAAAAGAAAGGAAGAGACTCAGAAGGCAGGTCGGTTGCTAGAGTTCTTGCCTCGTATTTGCAAAGCTCTAGGTTACATCCCAGCAGCAGATAGCACATATGATAGCACACAATTAATCTCTCCACTCTCGGAAGAGAATTAGAAAGATCCAGAATTCAAGGTCATGCAATGTTACATACCAAATTTGAGTCTAACTTGGACTAAACAAGACCCTGTCTCAAACAGAAAGAAGAAAGTAAAAGAGAAAGAAAAGTGAGAAGGGAGGAAGAAAAAAGAAGAGAGAGAGAGAGAGAGAGAGAGAGAGAGAGAGAGAGAGAGAGAGAGAGAGAGAGAGAGAGATTGGGAGAGAGAGAGAACTCAAGACATAATTTAGAAACAAAGAGCAATGATAAGTGTCTCATTGCACATCCTTCTTGATGTGTCCCTGGCCCATGACCTTTTTGTTGTCTTCGCACACATCTCAATACCTTAACAGACACTTATAAAATCTACATAGTCTAGCCCCTATCTATCTATCTATCTATCTATCTATCTATCTATCTATCTATCTATCTATCTATCTATCATCTATCTATCTATCATCTATCTATCTATCTATCTATCTACCCACCCACCCACCCACCCACCCACCCATCTATCTATCTATCTATCTATCTATCTATCTATCTATCTATCTATCTATCTATCTATCTATCTATTTACCTATACCTTTATATACATGGATTATAAATTAATAGACTAGGGTTTGTTCGCCCCAAATAGGGCACTGGGGACAGATGAAAAAAAAAATGATTCCACCTATGGATATGTTGGAGAATCAAATGATTCTGCCCATGTAACAGAGATTATTGGAATTGCATAGAGGAGCAAGGCTGACCCAAAAGCAGCTGCATCACTGAGAAGTCTATCCCAGCCTGGGTGATGACTCATCAATCCAAATTCCTGGAGCTTTCTCTCCAACTTGCCTATGGCTCCCCTAAGTGTCTCCTCTCCAGCAACATTGCTACTCCTTTTAAAACTTTGGCAATGGCTTTTCTGAGCCTTGTAAATTTCAGGATCTTCTCAAGTTAATCCCAGGAGCCTCCCTCTTCTTCAAAGGGGGGAATATTTCATTGATTAAAAAGGGGGGAAATACCCAAGAAACGATCCACACAACTTATGAAGCTCAAAAAGAAGAAAGACTAGAATGTGGATGCCTTAGTCCTTCTTAGAAGGAAGAACAAAACAGGGGAGAAAATACAAGGTCAAATAGAGGAGCAGAGATTGAAGAAAAGGTCTACAGAGACCGCCTCACCTGGAGAACCATCCCATATGCACTCACCAAAACCAAGCACTATTGCTGATGCCAAGAAGTGTTTACTAGCAGGAACCAGGTATGAATGTCTCCTCAGAGGCTCTCCCAGAGTTATATAGATACAGATGAGGATGTTTGCAGCTAACCACCAGACTGGACATGGAGACCCCAATGAAAGAGCTAGAGAAAGGACTGAAAGAGATGGAAGGTTTACACCCTCATGGGAAGAACAACATCATCAACCAGCCAAGGCAATGAGGTAAAAAGGGTGATTGGGAGAGAGAGCACCTTCATGGAAACAAATTGGGGGTAGGGGGTAGGGGTGGGGAAGAAGGGTATAACATTTGAAATGTAAATACAAAGAATATCCAATAAAATTGAAAAAATTATTAAAAAGGGGCTACAGAACATGGAAAAAGACCAATGAGTGGATATAACTGAAAAAAAAAACAAAAGACTCCTCTCTCTAGTCAAAGAACCAATAAGGTGAAGCTTTTCCAGTTTCATTTCCATTGCTGCAACAACATATTCTTACAGAAAAGCAACCTAAGAAAGATGGAGTTATTTTAGCTCATAGCTTTGTGTTACAGCACACTACTATGTGGCAGCCACAGCAGCAGGAACCTAAGTTAGCTGGTGACATCACAACCACAGTGAAGAGCGGAGAGAAATGAATGCATGCACACTCACTTGCTTCTTTGTCTGTGTTCATCTCTATATCCTTCTGCATAGGGAATAGTGGTGCCAACAGTGGGCTAGATCTTCCCATATTAATTAATTTAATTAATTTAATCCCCTATGAAGATGCCTGCAGGCAAGCTCAACATAGACAATTTCTCACCGAGACTCTCTTTGCAAATGGTTTTTCACTCTGTCAAGGTGAACCGTCATAGAGACCTGGTGAGTGAAAACTTATAGCAAGAATTACTGCACTCCTGCAAACATACTGCAAGGGTAGTGTCCAGTCCCCACCTTCAAAGGACAAAGAAGAATGGGCTGTACTGGAGGACACCAATACCCACACACCCACATGATGCAGTGTTGCCAGAAGACTAAGTAGGGACTCTGGGCTCTCATCTCTGCCAGTTGGCAGCAGGTTTTGTCCCGAGCCTAACACCATGTATTCTATGAAGGGAACTCACATGCCACACTGCAGTAAGGATGGGATCATTGCAGTGAGAATACACTGAAGTTTAGCAGAGAACTTGAATTTCTGACATTGCTATGAACAATGAGTAGGGTCTCTTCTTGTATGGGTCTACCAGAATGGTTTGGTAAGTCACTCATAATACCAATAACCAGCCTAAATCTTTTTTAAAGATTTTTTTATTTATTATGTATGAGTACACTTAGCTGTCTTCAGACACACCAGAAGAGGGCATCTGATCCCATTACAGATGGCTGTGAGCCACCATGTGGTTGCTGAGATTTGAACTCAGGACCTCCGGAAGAGCAGCCAGTGTTCATGACCACTGAGCCATCTCTCCAGCCCCAGGCTAAATCTTAAACTGACTAAAAAGACTGTCAGTAGAGACTGATTAATATTGACGATCAACTTGATGGGATTTAGAGTCACCATGGAAACAGATGTCCTGGCTTTTCTATGAGGGATTATCTAGATTGGATAGGGGTGGATAGGAGTGGAAAGACTCATCCTGCACATGGCCAACAGCATTCCTTAGACTAGGGGCCTGGATTGAATAAAAAGGAGAAAGCCAGCCAAGCACTTACCACTCCCTGCTTCCAGACAGTGTGAGCAGCAGCCTCTTACTCCTGGTGCCACGCCTCCCTGCATGATGTAAGCTGTGAGCCAGAAGAAAGCCTTTCTTCTGTAAGTTTCTGCTCTCGGGTATTTTGCCACTGCGGCGAGACAAGTAACACGGAGTAATTCAGAAATGGCAGCTACATTAGAAGTGTCTGTAAACAATTTGAAAGCAGCTATTATAAAAACACCTCCATGAAAAATTATATATACACAAAATGAACAGGTTTAAAAATACCAATTCCAAGAGAAGAAACAGCCTCAGCAAAGACATAGATGATATGGAAAATAGTTGAGAGGAAACCTCAGAACTGAAAACAGAATAACGTGAGCAGAGCAAACGGCTGATCGGTGTGATCGAGGGCAGAAAAGAAGGAACAGAAGACAGAGTCACGGCTCTTAGGATAGACAATGAGTAGAACAGTGGAGACCCACACTAACAAGAGTTCTCTTGGTGTCATTAGGATACTGAAAGGAGGGACAGAAAGTGGGACATGACAAAAAGTACTTGGGACCTGGTAAGGTGGTTTAGCAGGGAAATGAGCTTGCTGCCAAGTCTTTTTATCCAAGTTCAATTTCTGGGACCCACATGATGAAAGGAAAATCCAGAGATCTTCAAGTTGTCCTTTTATGACCTCCACGCATGCCATAGCATGTGTGCATGTAAGCACACACACATGCACATTCGCATGCAAATAAATGTAGTATTAAATGTAAAACCCATGAAGAAATAACCACTGACAACTGCCTGAACTGGTGAAGGATAGAAACAAACATATTCAAGAAACTGAGTGACCCTCGATCCTCATCATCACAAGGAAATCAACCCCATGACATGCTGCACTTCAACTTGTTAGAACTTAGAAAAAAATCTCAAAGGGAGCCAGAAAAACAATGGTGTCTTAGTTCCAAAGAAAGGCCAGCTAGAATGGGAGAGGACTTCTAGTCGGGAGCTTTGGAGGCCAGAGCAGTGGAGAGTGCTCTTCAGGAATGACAGACAGACAGACAGATAAAGTAGGAATCCAGCAAAGGCGTGTGTGTGCAGTAACCTGCAAATCTTCTGAGCTGAGACTTATACTAAAAAAAACATGGATTTCCTCAAAATGGAATTATGTAAAATGTTCAAGCAATGAGAAGCTAGGGAAAAAAATCTCAAAGAAAACTATGCAGAAGGAGCAGCAACAAGAAGAAAATGTAAACTCTGTAAAATATCTGTTAAACATAGAAATCAACAGAGTGTAATAAAGAGCATGCTTTCATTATCTGCAGACTAAAAATATGTCTCATCCAATACAGTGTAAGAGGGGGACAGAAGTGAACGGATGGAGAGAGATGTCCACACGCGTGTCAGAGGACGCAGGAGTGGCTGCACAAGCATTAGCTTCACCTCATCATTTTATTTAGGTATAAATCAGAGTAAGGGACACAGCAGCAAGCATGGCACACATCTCTAAGCTCATCAATTGGGGGACAGAAGCAGGAAGAACGGGAGTTCAAGATCATCCTCAGCTACATAGTGAGTCTGCAGAGAGTCTGGGCTGTAGGACGAACAAACCAACCTACGTAAGATTTCCAGGCATGAAAAGAGCACATTGAGATGCAAAGGTGGCTCTAGAGAGTCTAACGTGAGACTGGCTTCATCCTGACTCAGTCACCCATGGCCTTAAACTCCTGATGCTCTTGCTCCTCCTTTCTCAAGTGCTGAGATTGCAGGCATGTGCTGCCTTGCCCGGCCATATGACAATACTGACAGCAGCACAGACTGAAGGAAGACAGAAAGAGTGCCACAATCTGGGGAAACAACACTGAAGGTACTAAAAATAGGTATTGGGGCTGGTGAGATGGCTCAGGGGTAAAGGTGATTGCCACCAAGCCTGATGGCCACCACAGGAAAGTACTAGAAGAAAGCCTTGGAGCAAGTCGGTCAAGCAGCCTTCTTCTATGGTTCTTGTCTCTGCTCCTGTTTGAGTTTCTGCTCTGACTCCTCAGTGATGGACTGTCTGTCCCATAGAAGTGCTTTCTCTGTTGCCTTAAGGCCATTGGATAAAGAAAATCCTGACGTTGTTCCCAGCCCAGCAGAACAGAACATGAAGGTGGTCCCACCAAAAGAGTAAAAATGCCAGAAGCCCACCCTCCAATAGTATTCTGATCTATTTGATTGACAGGCAACCGAGCAGGCCCAGAAATGATATAGATTTGTTTGAATTGGTTTGGACACTAAAATAAAGTGATCTCTCCAGAATAGAGTGGCCGTTGCCAAAATTTATGTTTATGTCTACTTGAAATACATGTTTCTAAAAAGAAGTAAAATAACAAGCCATTCTCATGTTTGATCCATTAAAATAGTCCTCATTGCAAAAAAAAATCTAAATGTGTTACTAGAAAGATGACTTAGCAGTTAAAAGCACTTGCTGCTCTTGCAAAGGCTGGGGTTTCATTCTCAGCGCCTGTGTCTACCTGTAACTCCGGCTCCAGGGAGTCGGGTGCCCTCTTCTGGATTCAGTAAGCATTAACAGACATGTGCATAGACACACAGACAAACATACACATGGCTAAAGCTAAAGTAAATATATTATGTTTTTAAAATTCCAAGTGCATATTCAACAACTACCAGAGCTAAAATGTTTGAAGTAAAAACCAATATAAATTTAAGAGTACAAAAATATCCATAATAATGGGTAGGGGATTTAATAGCTATCTCTCAATGACTAATATGACAACTAGACATGAAATCAGCAAGGAAATAGGAAACTTAGAAAGATTGAAAATCAAAAGACCAAATAAATTCTTCTAGAGTGTGCTATGCAACAATATACTCTTTCTTAACCAAATAAAAGATAAGATAAAAAACAAAATCAAACAAAACCATCACCATCACATTAAAGTTGGGCAATGGAAACCAACGGAAAGAAGCCCAAGAAAAGGCACAAGATTCAGAGACCCAATCAGGACTCCCATCTAAGTACTAAACTGAAAGAGGACCTGGTATAGATCGATGTTGGCCATTTGCTTGTTGCTTTGCTTTCTGAGCTCATAAAAGTATGTCTCGGTGGATGTAGAGGGCCTTGTTCTCCTGATGCCCTCTATGCTCTGTTTCCCACATCCAGAGGAATTTGATGGAGACATCCCATTTAGAACTGTGCCTTTCTCTCTCCCTCTCCTTCCTTCCTCCTTCTCCTTCTTTCTCCCTCTTTCTCCCACTCCCTTCCCCTCCCCCAACCCTGTGCAATGTCTGGCTGTGGGTCTCTATATTTGTCCCCGCCTGCTGTAGGAGGAAGCCTCTTCTTCCTCTGCAGAAGAAGGCACTGACCTGTGAGTACAGCAGAACACCGTTAGTAGTTACTTTGGTGTTACCTTTTCTCTTTGAGATCAGTACTTTTTGATTTTACCTTGGGTCTTTGGGTTATCTAGCCTCGGGTTCTTGGTCACCCAAGCAGTTTAGGGTATGAGTTTCATTTTGTGTAGCGGGCCTTAAGTCAAGATATACTTCAGCATATCTTGCAGTCACTTCGCCGTTTAGATCAAAGGTTTCTGTGGCTAGGTTGCTGTTTATGTTTCTCTTTTGGTTCCTACAGAATATACCTTCCTGTAACAAAGACACTAGAACATTCTAGTGAAAGTTCTATGTAGGCATAAGCTCTAAGTCTGCATCTTCATGCTCAACAAGTTTTGTGTGTGTGTGTGTGTGTGTGTGTGTGTGTGTGTGTGTGTACTGACTTGCTGTTAGTTTGTAGAGAGCAACCTGCTTGGGGATTTCCATGGGATCCCTTTGGCCAACAACTCAATAAGATTTAACCTAGTCTCTGTATTAGAAGCTTCATTTAGTGACAAAAGATGGCCAGTTGGGACTCTCTCCATCTTCCTCATTATTTGGAGACTTCCTTAGGATTGCCTTCTTAGGGAAGTTTCCACAGCACTAGATTTCCCTGCTGACCTTCAAGTGTCCCTTCAATTACAGTTGTTTCTTGCAGCTGTCCCCTCTGAAGCCCATCTCTTCCCACATCATTGTCCTGCTCCTGCTGTCCTCCCCCAATGCCAGTCCATACATAAAATCTATTCTATTTCCCCTCCCAGGGATCTCTACGTGTCCCCCTAGTTTCTTCCTCTATGCCTGGGTCTAGAGATTACAGCTTGGTCATCATTTATTTAATGGCTAATATCCATATAGAAGCAACTACATGTTGTATTTATCTCTCCGGGTCTGGGTTACCTCACCCAGGATGATTTTTCTAGTTCTATACATTGTCTGAAATTTTCATGATATAATTTTTTGAAATAGTTACATGATACTTCATTGTATGAATGTACCAGATTTTCTGTAGCCGTCCTTCTGTTGGGGGGCATTCATTTGTTTCCAATTCCTGGCTATTGTGATTAGAGGAGCCGTGACCATGGTATGACAAGTGTCCTTGTGGTAGTGTGACATGTCCTTTCAGTGTCTGCACAAAAGTCAGTACATAGTCTTTCCTGGAACAGGCACCTAAACAGTTCACACTCTGGGCCACCGAATAAACCTCAACAATTTGGAATTGCACAAATATACTCCTTAACCACTAAAAAGTCAAAGCATAAATCAACAGAAGATACATACTAACACTTTAAACAGTACAGTACTAATTTACCCACTGGATTGATGAGGCAAGTCTCAAGAGTAATAAGCATTATATTGGACTGAACTAAAATGTAAGTATACGATATAGAAATGTTGAGATACAAATAAATCAGTATTGACTGTAAGTCCTATATTCATAATACGTATAAATTGGGTGTGAGGGGATGGCTCAGTGGTTAAAGTACTTGCTTCACAATCATAATCCTCAGAGTTTAGATCCTCAGAACCCTTGTTAGATACACAGCAGCCCACCTATGATTGTAACCACCGAAGGCAGAGACATCTAGTTAGCTGTGATGGCGAGCTCTCAGTTTAACTGGGAGACCCATCCTCAGTGGCAAAAGAGGAAGACCAACAATAGACCTGACCTTTCATGAGACATGATATCTGGATTCAAATAAGTACATAATCAACATTGAACATCATTAGGTGCTGCGGAACCATAATAAAATATCAATACTCAGCTCTTGAAACGGCTAACATGGAAGTTAGTGATTACACCAAATTCTGATGAGGAAGAAAGAAGAAATAGATTATTCATATATTGCTAGTGGAACTGCAGAAATAGTGCATCTCTTTTGCTAGGAACTTGGTAGTTCTTAACAAAAATGCGTACCATACAACTTAGCAATTCATTATCGAACAGTTAGTTGTACCAGAAAGATGAAGACCTTTGTCCACACAAAATTCTGCATAATAGTTATAACAGTAGCTTTATTTGTAATTGCTCATAAACTGTATATGGCCAGGATGCCCCTCAGTGTGAAAATGGTTAAGCACATTTGGTGTATCTGCCCTACGGGGTGCCACTCACCTATAGAGAGAAACAAGTTGCAACCACTGGAGGCTCTTTGGGGAATATACTAGGTGAAAAGGCCATTTCCCAAAGTTACACATGATAGAACTCCCCTTACTTAGTATTTTGGAAAGACAGAATTTTGCAAATGGAGAAAGAGAGTAGTGGTCATTAGAAGTAAAGGAGAGGGAGAAGTGTGAAAAAGTATCTACAAATGTTTTGGAAATCACTGTGATTTTGGAAAAGTGTTCTGTCTTGAGGGGACTGGTGAGGAATACAGGGTCTCTCTTTAAATACTTTTTTAAAATCTGCATGTGAATCCATCGTGCTTGTGATTTCAATGTGGTACTGGTAGTCAATCTCAGGGATTTGAGGATGTTAGATAAGCACTCTACCATCAAGCCTAAGCTACAAAACTATCCATGCATTTATGTATCTATGTATCTACCTATGTATTTATGCATCTGTCTATCTATCTATCTATCTATCTATCTATCTATCTATCTATCTATCTATCTATCTATCTATCTATTCTACTCTACTCTACCACCAAGCCACAACCACAGAACTACCTATGTATTTATGCATCTGTCTATCTATCTATCTATCTATCTATCTATCTATCTATCTATCTATCTATCTATCTATTCTACTCTACTCTACCACCAAGCCACAACCACAGAACTACCTATGTATTTATGTATATATCTATGTATCTACCTATTTATCATCTATCTATGTTTCTATGTATTTATTCTACCACCAAGCCTGAACCACAAAATTATCTATGTATTAATCTATGTATCTATCTATGTATCTATCTACCTACCTACCTATCTATCTATCTATCTATCTATCTATCTATCTATCTATCTATCTACCTATCTATCTATCTATCTATCTATCTATCTACCTATCTATCTATCTATCTATCTATCTATCTATCTATCATCTATCTATCTATCTATCTATCTATCTATCTATCTATCTATCTACCTATCTATCTATCTGTACATTCTACTATCAAGCCACAATCGAAAAACTATTTATATATCTATGTATCTATTTATGTATCTATGTATGTATTCATTTATCATCAATCATATTACATCTATCAGTTTTTATATCTCTATTATTTATTTTGAAGTTGGTTGTCTATCTTTATCATATATCTATTGATCTCCAACCATCTACCCAACCAACCATCCATCCACCCATCCATGTATCTACATACTCATATTTATCTGTCTATCTTTCTGTCTTTGTTAGGGTTTCTATTGCTGTGATAAGACACCATGACCAAAACCCATTTGGGTAGAAAATCATTTATTTGATCATACAGATTGCAGTTCATTATCCAGGGAAGTCAGGGCAGGAATTCAAAGCAGGAATTAAAGAAAAAGAAAAACGATTACTGGCTTTTACAAATGACTTACTAGGCTTTGCTTTCCTACAGCACTCAGGACCACCGACTGGGGCGAGGCACTAGTGGCAGTCATCTGGGCACTCCCGTGTCAATCGCCAAGCATAGAAAAGCCCAAGAGGCTTTCTTGCCCACAGAGGAGTATGATGAGGGGATTTTCTCAGTTAAGGTTTCCTCTTTCAAAATGACTCTAGCTAGTGTCAAATTAACATAAAACTAGATAGTATATGAGTCTCTTTATTATGTCTGTCTGTCTATCTATCTATGGATGGATCCATCCATCCATCCATCCATCCATCCATCCATCCATCCATCCATCCATTCATCATCTAATCTGAAAACTATTTAGCAGATTGAAGGAGATGACAGATCTTTAACCCATGAGCATTCTGCAGTTTATCCAACAAACACTTTTCATTTGAACACATGAGTTTTCACAATTTTACTTCATAAAGTGCCAGAATAAATGTCCTTACAACTATGTTTGACAACCCTGCATACCCATTTTCTTTTTATATTTCCCTAGAAATGGAACTGGCCACCATGGACTTCCTCATATTCCTACACACGCAGAACCCACTGTCCAAAGCACAGAAATATTCACTATTCATGACAGATGCCAGTCTCTTTGGTGTGTCTGAGCAACAGCTGTAGGATGCAGCTGGTGCAGCTCATATGTGAGTCTTAGGAACTTTCCATGCGTGTGCAAGGTTTCCTCTTGTACCTGGGGTACTAGAGATATGTGGGGAGCATGGCAGAACATGGCACATGATAAAGGTTCAATAGATGTGATGGTTGCTGCTGTTGTTACTGCATTTATGATCAAGACCAAAACAGTGCAGGTGCTGAGGCTGACCAGCTGGGGGAAACCTTTCTGTATAGTCTAGTAGATGCCACATCCACCAAGCATTATTTTCTTTCATGCTGTCTGAATTCTAGTTTCTTAGAACACATTTTTTATGTATTTATTGGTTACTTGTATGTATGTATGTATGTGTATATGTGTGTATGTATATATATGCATGTAGATGTGTGTATATATGTGTATTGTCATTGCAAAACCACAACTCTCATCTTAAAGGAATAAGAGTTTATTTTGAAGCCAAATATAGGTGATCATGATCTGGAAACACAAACTCAGATTAGCCTTAATTCCACGTTCCAACATGGTGACAGTTTGATGAAGCCTTTGTAGTAGCAGGACAAAGAAAGGCACAGCTTATTGCACATTTGTATACTTTGCTGAAAACAATAGGCACATGGATTAAAGCAAAGAGGAGAATCTTTGGCTACAGGACTCAGATACTGTCTGATTGACACTCCCAGCTTTTTGTCTGGTTGAAGCTGGTAGTGTGTTTATTTAATACATTTCTAAAATGTTTTACAAAGATGCTAGTTCAAAAACGGAGATGGGTGAGGAATGGTTACTAAGGCAGTGGAAGACAAACCAAGATGATTGTGATTAAATGGGAGCTGCAAGATCCCAACCACTCCAACGTCACTGAAGTTCACCCGTTAATCAGCCTTGTGGAAGGGTCAGGCGAAGGTGTAGCTTCTTTTGGAAGCTTTTGTTCTCAGTTTGCATGCATGAGTATGTATGTGTGATGGATGTGTGAATATATATTTATGCATGTTTGGGTACATGTATGTATTACCTATGTATGTGTGTATATGTATGTATACATATGTATACTTCCACGATCTCATTTCGGATCTCGATTTTTAAGGAAATTGTATACACTCCAGTCATTATTTTGCATATTTAGTGAAAACACATGCCATCCATCTTAACTTTTTCAATCATGTTTCTTGACATCAAGGGTTTAAAAGTTGTTAGGAAGCACTATTTATCATTGTGTGTGTGTGTGTGTGTGTGTGTGTGTGTGTATGTGTGTGTGTCTGTCTGTGTGTGTGTGTGTGTTCAGGTGCATGTGTGTAGGCAAAAATTGGTGACTCTCGGTGTCATTCCTCAGGAGCTGTCTACCTTGGGTTTGAGACAGTTTCTATCACTGCTCTAGAGCTCACCAATTTGGCAAATCTGGTGAGCACCCCACTGGTGTGTGTGTATCTGTGTGTCCTCCTGCCCCTACGGTTCTGCTGCTGGGGCTACACCGCTGTGGCAGACATTTTTGTGTAGTTTACAGGTTGATTTCTGGTCCCTATGGTCGAAGAACAAGCATTTACTGATTGAGTTATCTCCTTTGTTCTATCAGTGTTTTGTCTGCAAGAACCTCCCCATAAGAAAGTTCTACAGATCTGCAGGTTTTGTTCCTTTAATTCTGACTGCATCTTGGGTGCAGAGACCTGTTCACCTGTGACAGACGCTCCTCATGGCTGCATCAATGATCCTTTTCTGTGTAGCTCCCTCGGCTTTCACAAAAGTAATAAGCATCGTGAATACTCTGATGACACAGTAATTAGGACCTTGAAGCAATTTCTTTGATCGAATACACTATCACCTAAGAAGCTATTCAGAATCCTGCCCTTAGCCTCTTATCTATATGCTTTCCTAAGAAATGTGACCTCATTTAAACATTTTAATATTTTAATTGTTTGTATAGTTTTTCTATCTTCATCTATGTGTGATGAGCGTGTGTGTGTGTGTGTGTGTGTGTGTGTGTGTGTGTGCCTCTGCATATAAGGCTAGCTGACCTTATGGCTTTTGGGCGGTTCTCGGGCTCCTATCTCACAATATGAGCTCTAAAATTACAGACATCCTCTTCTGGACCTGAACTTATATGGCTTCTGGGCTTCAGACTCTAGACTTATACCTGTGCAGCAAGCACATGAACCACTTAACCTCTCCCAAGCCATTTAATTCTCATGGCTCAGACCATACTACCTGTGATCTCCTGACAGGCTCCTCCCCTACTGAGTAATAGGATACTCCATTAATCTCTGCTACCTGCTGCACATGCTCAGTTGTGCCTATACTCCACATCTTTCCTACACCCCTCCTTCATGACCCTAGCCCCCCTATCATGTCCATCACTATTATGAACACTCACAAATGTTTTGTCTTACATACATGTAAAAGGATTTTCTTAGTTATGAACCGGAGCAGAGTTGCCCAGTTGCATAATATTTAAATGTTGATCCGTTTCCCGGGGTGACTTTTCTTTCTAGAAGCTTTGTTCAAAGATCATGTGGTCCCACATCTTCTCCAACACTTGATGTGAAGAGACCTCTAAGAGGTTCTGTTAGTTGAATCAAATTACAGTATCTAGAATAGTATGTGTGCATTATTAGATAGAAAACAGGGCCTCAATCAATATGTTCTAGTTGGTATGCTACCAGTCTGCTTTGACTAGGAATGTGTACACATTTCATTTGTGTTCATACACATGTAGAACATGTGTGTGGAAGTGCATGTGTATGCACATGTATGTGGAGATCAAAGGTTGATGTCATATGTCTTCCTTAACCACTCTAAATCTTGGTGTTTGAGACCATGTGTCTCCCTGAACCTGGTTTAGATAGACTGATTCGTGAGCTTTAGGGACCTGACAATGTCTGTGCCCCAGGTCTGAGACTATAGGAACATGCTATTATGCCTTGCTTATAAAACAAAACAGACAGAAAACTGCCCATGGGTTCTCACAATCCAGAGTCAGGTCCCCACTGTTCCACTGTGGACATCTTACCAACATAGCCAGTCTCCCTATCCCCTCCTGAAGTCAATTTTAGAATTTCTTCAAATATGTGTTTTCTTCTCTAGGAGATGCCAGCTTGTGCCTTTAACTCATCTTTCTACACTGAATCTTTATTTGTAGACATTTAGCAGCATAAACCTTATTTTTCATTAAGATTCATATCCTTCTTGACAGTTGCATAATATACCCTCTTGAATAAATTCAGACATTGTGTCTCAGTGGGTGAAGTTGCTTGCTGCCAGGTCTGACAACTTGAATTCAGATTTTAGAACCTATGTGATAGGAGAGAATACACTTTTTTTTTTCAAAGTACAATTTCTTTTTGAAAATTCAATTTATTTATTTATTATATATAAGTACACTGTGGCTGTCTTCAGACACACCAGAAGAGGACATCAGATCTCATTACAGATGGTTGTGAGCCACCATGTGGTTGCTGGGATTTGAACTCAGGACTTCTGGAAGAGCAGTCGGTGCTCTAACCACTGAGCAATCTCTCCAGCCTCGAGAATTGACTCAAAAAAAGTTGTTTTCAGACTCCCACGTGTTTGTTATGTACGTGCTACTCCTGAATAGACGGATAAATGTAAAATTTTTGTAATCACTCAAAAACAAAACAAAGCAACAACAATGCCATAAAATTCAGCAACTTCTACCATTTATTTGACTTTGCCTTACTAAATTTTTGGAAACACACAAAATCCTTTCTGTGTGCTTTGTCTGGTTTTATTCTGGTCTGATTTCCATGGTCATGTGACTCTATTACACTTGCTGTTGTTGGAAACAAATAATTAGGTCAGGTTTTTACTACTTTCCCACACACATTTTCTCTGTCTTCAACACATTATTCTTGTAAGTTATTGAAATTATTTTGTTAAATTCCTTCCTAACCTATCTGTTCTCTTCCCAGCTTATTGGTGCACAAATGCATACACACACACACACACACACACACACACACACACACACACACACACACTTAATTTGATGACTGAAATCTACTTAACATTGACTTTTTGTACGTGTGTGTATATACATACATATACATATATACATACACATATGTTCATGTGTAGGAGTGTGGGTGTTTGTGCATAGTGGCACATGCGTAGGCAAAGGACCCTCTTCTGCCTGGTCTGAGGCCAGGTCTCCTGTTGTTCACTGCTCTATTTATTAGGCTAGTTGTCTTATGAGCTCCCGAGAAAGGTCCGGTTTCCACCTCCTAACTTCCCATACACATGCCCGGATTACGGATACATGCCACAGTGTCTGGCTCTACAGGGACTGGGGCAGGTGAAAATCTGACCTCAGGTTCCTCAGACTTGCCTTTCTTCACTAAATCTCCTCCCCAACCCAACATCGCTTATTTTTTTTTAATGTTCTTCATCTTTTGAGGCCTGATCTTGAATATTCTGCAAGAAACTATGTAGTCTTCACCTGAGCTTTCCTCCCAACCTTCTTGCATCGACAATAAAGATTGTTGAGATTACACTGATGACAAAATAATTACTGGTCTCTCGTATTGGGGTTGTCTTCATGTCATACAAGTAGCCACCTGTCCCGTCTGGACAGATGCCTTCAGCGTGACTCTTCTGGAGAGGCCCCTGCTAAAGCAGGCGCAGATAATGCCGTGTGTTGTGCAGCCCACCCACGGCCGTCTGCAGGGCTAGTTTAACGCCGCAGCTCTGGCAAACGTTGGGGCTTGGATGGGTCTCATAAATAATGGACGAATAACAGAGAAATTGACTGCACTGAGATAGCCCAATCTAGCACCCATCTTTCTGAGCACAGCTTGGCAAACAAAACATTTGGAGCCCCACAAGGCCTTTGCAGCAAGGTCTTTGTTTTGCACTCCTTCCTGAGTGTGTTTTTCTGTGTGTACAGGTGTGCATACGCATTGTGTCCAGGTGCATGAATGTGTGACTGCATATGGGAAGCAGAGGATACCCTGGGTGTTGGTCCTCAGTTACCATCAACTTAGCCTTTTGAGGCAGGGTCTCTCTCTAGCTTTGAATTTACCGATGCAGCTAGGGTAGCCGGCCAGCAAGCCCCATCTTTATCTCAGAGCTGAGATTACACGTGTGCGGCTGTGACTGGTGTTTTTAAAACTGTGGATTCTCATAATGATCGTTGGGGACATAATCTGCTGTGACATTTTCCCATCCTCACCTTTTAATGGTAGTATAGAGTTTATTTCCTCTTTAAATGAGAGAAGCTCCTGGAAGGGAGATATAGGGACACACACACACACACACACACACACACACACACACACACACACACACCTATGTGTTTTGGTTGAACACATTTTTTTTTCCTCCTTTGAAACCCTATCTCCTGTATTCTTTGGACCTGGAACTAGCTGTGTATATGGATTGACCGTGAATGACCCTGCTGCCTCCAACTCCCCGGTGCTGCAATTACAGGTGCAGCCACCACTTCCAGTTCACTCAGGGCTGAGGATGGAACCCAGAACTTAGTGCAAACCAGGTGAGCACCCACCGACTCAGTCACGTGCTCTGCGCCATCCATTCAGATTTTTAAAGGGACTTGGCTTGAGGGTCTAAGTATCAACCTCTGTGTTTGTGGCAATTTTCACCTGAGTTGTCTCTTTCCACACTGCTATCTTGTTTCGTTTTGTGGATCTTTTGTAGACCATGTGGACCAGACTAGGCTTGACCTCCGAGAGATCTGTCTGCGTTCAAGTCCCGAGCCACCAACATGATTTGAACTGATAACTTTTGAGAGAAAAGGCAAGCCCAGGGGCTGTAACAAGTTTTAAAATCGTGAAATCCGTATTGCAGAAGGGACTGAAATCTATGAAAAACCAGATGTATGTGGACCTAGCCGACTTCACCCAAGAGCCTGAATACAACGTGTCATCGTGATTAATTGTGGGCAATGGGGGTCTTATGAACCCAAGAATGAAAAGCGTTTGTTTCTGTGCTGTTACAGTTATAGGCTCCATTTTGTTTGCAAGCAGTCCCTGGAGGACTGCGCATGTGGGATAGTCAAGGACTAGTCTACATGCATCCTTTACTGAAGCCCGACCAGGCAGGGGAGGTTCGGTAAACTATCATGTAGAGATGCAGTTTTCGTTTCAGAGAGCTCTTTCAAAGATGAGATAAAGGGGGAAAATGGGTTTCTAGTTTAAAGCATCTTTATAAAAACCAGGCAGTAGGGAATCTGCCAGGAGTTCTCAGAGAAGCGGAGGGACGCTCCGCCTACAGATACCAATGGGACTCAGGATTGTGAATAGAATTCTTTTATGAAACTAGCCGGGTGTTTTCGTCCTCTAAGCTACCAGAAGGTGGCGCAAATTCACCGCTGAAACCGCAAAGAAGAAGCAGAAGAAGCGAGGCTTTCTTTTCGTGCGCCGGCCCTGGGAGTCCAGTAAAACAGAAAGAAAGAAAACAAACAAACAAAAAACCCCACCCGAGCCAGTTCTCTATTTAAAAATAAACGAATAGCCCGAAAAGGTTCGTCTTTGTAAAAAATAAGTCACTCTCAGGTTGCAATCGTCCACGTTTTTTATAACGTGCCTCATCGAGTGAGAGTCAAAGGAGCAGAAGCGCTGGGTAAAGATTTTCCAGCGTTTTGTGTAAGAAACTTAAACTGCCGTTTCATGTGTTCAAGAACCACCATATTCAGAAATGGCTTGTGTTGATGGTTCAAATAAACATTAAAAAAAGCTATCCGGCACGCGTTCTGTTTTATTTGGAAAATACTCGTGATATTTAGGTATCTGGACATTTTTAGAATATCTAATACCAGACGCTACGGAAGTTCCTTCAGTGTTTTCCAAAAGAAAATTAAATGTGAACGGAGGAATCAAGGGATGCGCCAGCGACCTCACAGACACAAAAGGAGAGATCCCCGCAACCCCCCAAGCTACCACCACTAATACCAACCAGAATAACAAAATCTGCTTCCTTGGCCCTGTGGGTGAGGGTAACCTCTGAACTGAGCTCTGCCTGAAGTAGCTGGTCAGATGTCTGTGTTAGTGAACACTTTCCCAACAGCTTAGAACATTTTTAGGGACCGGATAGTCACCAAGAAGAAAGTTTTCTTTTTTCTTTTTTTTTTTTTTAATTATTTTTTTTCAGTGAAAGATTCTATCAGCTGAAGTATTGTAAAAGAGACAAAAACCAAACACCGAAAACCTACCAAACAAAAAGCATTTCTTATATTCTAGCTGAAAGCAGTGATTTAAAGCTAAAAGGTCTGTTTTGTTTTTAATAAACAAAATGATACTATTAAAAAAAATACTCCTAAAGCTTCTTATAAAAGATCCCAAGAATGTGTTCAAATTATAATTTCTAGGGAAATTCCAACTAACGAAGTGACCTCAAACTTAGTCCTCCTATCCCAACCTGAAAACTGAACTTAATCTTAGCAAATGTTACTAAATATAATGTATTTTTGTTACCAACTAAAATCTATCTTTTAAAAAATTAATTTACTTTCTGCGTTGATGGGATCCATTTTCATTTGCCTTCTTTTCCGTGTCTTGTAATTAATCTTTCTTGGTCTGTCCCTCCTAAGGAAAAAAAAAAAATGTGTAGAAAGGGAGAAAAATGAAATAAAAAGCAAACTTGTAGACTGTAGTTAAAATATTTTGCTTTATCACGCCTGGCGGAAAAAGAACCAAGAAAGCTGAAGTCAAGGCAAGCAAGAATCACAAGCCGGGTCCTTCCAATTCCGAACCTTAAGTTTATTTCTTAAAATCTTGGGGGCTTGGTTATTAAGCCGAGGGGACTTGGCTAAGAAGAGAGTGGATTGTAATTCAAGAGGAATTGAGAGAGGACTCGGGTTGGGAATGGAACGTGGGGGGTTGCTGGGAGGATTGGGTGGGCTTTCTTCAGTAACTTTTTCTTGGCAGGTTTCATGGGCTGCCCTGGGGTGTACACCGAGTCTCTAGGCTCACCTGGAAAAGTCACTGGCTTCATGGCACCCGCTTTGTCCGATGATCCTGGATAGCTCACGCTGGCAGAGACCCACGGGGAAACAAAATTCGCCCATTTACGACATCTTTTCCCCCTGTCCGAGTCGGAACAAGGTTTGGGGGATCTCGGCGCTCACGGGGATAAATAAGTTTTAAGTGGGGGCACATGTCAAAGTTAAACAACATTTACTTCGTTACTTCGCAGCTACGCTGCAGGGTGGGTCTTCATTTCCTAATTCACCATTTCTTAAAAAAAAAAAAAAAAAATTCCTCCTTAACATCTTTTTCTTTTCTTTTTCCTTTTTCCTCCCTCGATTCCTCCAAAAAGAAAAGGAAAAAAAGAGAAAAAACATCACCTGGCTTTGCCTTTAGCGCCCATGAGCCGACTTTAACTTGTGTTCCTTGTGCGTTATCAGGGCAATCCGGGGCCTCGGCCGTACTCGGGTTGGATTTTATTTGGGGACTTTTGAGAAATGTTTTGGGAACAGTGGGTGTGTGCGGAGAGCCGGGGAGTGTTGCAAACCTAAAAGAGGCAATTTTGTACACGGAGTGTGAGCCAGGATCCCCGAGCTCTGTGTTTCGGGGACGGCCGAAGCACCGCTTGCCCGAGTCCAGCGCAGTTCTAACTCGGGACGCGTCCCCGAAGGGTTGTGAGCTTTAGGGAAGGAAAGGGGAAGAGAAGGAATTGCCACCTCGGCTGCACTCCTTCGGTTTTACTTTTGCAATTGAAGGCTCCGGCTAGGGCTGGGTGGCTCTGGGCGGAAAGCTGGGCCCCAGGACTCCGAGGCCTTTGTCCCTGCCACTCCGCAGGCTTCGTAGTCCCCTCCCCTGGTGCCCGCCCCGGACGCGCCTGCTCCTTCCCGCGCCGACAGCAGGGGAAATTGAACCCCAACTCCATTTTGCATTTTGCAGCCCCTTTAGAGGGACTCTGAGGGGAGGCCAGAGAGAAAACGTGAAAGGACAGGCTGTTATTTATGACTGGTGAGTTGTACTGTGGCACCAGATGGCACCAGGCTGGGCCACCTCCCCCCCAGCTTCCCGGTTTCCCTAACGTTACTCCAACAGGGTCCTGTGTGGCAGTCACCCGCAGGGCAACGCCTAGGGGGCACCCCCTTCATTGCCTCAGCTCCTCACCACATCGCTTTAGCTAAATAAACTTGATAGTAAAAAGACTTAAAAAAATGTATCCCTTGCTATTAGAACACCCCCCCCCCAACCATCCCACGATTAATGATCTTTTGACATCTGTACACAGACAGAGGTGCTGTCCTTTCCGGAGGAGCGGAGGGGGGAGGGATGGCCAGGTGGAAGGTGGGGTCGGGTTAAGAAGCCCAGAAGGGCCTCACTTCCTCTTCGTTTTGTCGCCCTTTGTTGTACATACGGGGGCAAGCAAGGTCTGCCAATCACTACCGTCTCCCTTTCTTGTTCTATAAAGACAGGGTCGTCACAGCAACCGGGACATGACAGGCTGGTATCTCTCTCGAGCTCCAGGGGGCCCCTAATAGGATTGAAGAGAAAGATCAAGCGAACAGTTTCCTATTTGGGGCCCTGTAATAACTCCTAACTGCTTGCATATACATGGCCCTTACAGTTTGGGCAGACAACTTTTAATCCCAGAAAACAGGCCTGTTCTCCAGCAGGGTCTACTTTTAGAGAGAACCCTGACAGACTTTCTTCCCCTCCTGCCCTTATCCGTTCATCATCTTTCTTTATTTGAAAAGTGAGATGAACACTCTTCTCTGGTTTCACCAACTCCCCTCTCGGCAAAAACAAAACCAACCAACCAACCAAAAAAAAAAAAAAAAAAAAAAAAAAAAAAAAACCCAAAACCTGAAGGTGTGATTGCATTAATTCGTTATTAACCATCTGGGAATAAATTTAGAAGGAACAAAGACACCCGCTTTTTGGTATTCAGATGAAGTCTTGGGTGGGCTCAGAAGTTTGTCTTTGGAGGACATTGACCTTGAATGTGATTTCCCATAGGAGCAAAATGCACAGCCGGACCTGAGGCAAAGGATGAAAGTCTTTGCCCTGTGCCCTGTGTGCTCTGTGTTCCAAGAGAGAGAAACAAGGAGAGCTCGCCTTTCGGTGTGGTAGGAGGATGACTTGGTGTGGGCACTGGTGGCTTAAAGAGAAGAGGAGGGCGGGCGATTTCTTTCAGTCTCTCATCTGGGGAGCCAGCTGAACTGGAGTAGGAGGAACTAGTCTGAGACAAAGTGGGAGAGAGAGGGAGGGGAGAAGGGGAAGGGGAGAGGCAGAGGAAGAGAGAGAGAGAGAGAGAGAGAGAGAGAGAGAGAGAGAGAGAGAGAGAGAGAGAGAGAGAGAGACAGAGAGAGAGAGAGAGAGAGAGAGAGAGAGAGAGAGAGAGAGAGAGAGAGAGAGAGAGAGAGAGAAGGGGGCAGGAGTGGAAAGGAAGGAGGAGAGGGAGACTATTTGGGAAACCTAAATGCTAACTGCCTCAGAATAATCAGGATCACCAACATCTGTCACCACAGCTGTTTGTTTGCTCTCTGGTTAGAGAAAGAATCCCTCCCTCTCTCTCTCTCTCTCTCTCTCTCTCTCTCTCTCTCTCTCTCTCTCTCTCTCTCTCTCTGTGTGTGTGTGTGTGTGTATGTGTGTGTGTGTGTGTATTTTCCTCCTTCCCTCTCTCCCTCCCTTCTTCCCTCTGCCACTTCCTACCTCAGGCTATCTCACCCTTTCTCTTTCTCCCTTGGGCTGGCAGTGAATTCTAGACTAAAGAGTTCCAGGGTCTTCCTCTTCCAAATAGCATCTCTTGGGTCTCTGTACAGAAATTTGCTTAAAAACAAAACATGGTCTGTGTAGGGAGATGGCTCGGTGAGTATAGCAGTGGCCTATCTGAGTTTGGATCTCCAAAGCCCAGACTGTTTTAAAAGCTGATCATAATGGTGCAAGCTCTAATCCCAATACCTCCAAGGTGATGGAAAAGGGGGATCTGGAAAGCTGGGGTCAGGAGGAACTAGCCTGATCTACTGGTGCTAGATGATAAAGAGACCCTGAGCACTGATGCCTGAAGTTGTCTTCTGACTTTCACATGTGTGCTACACTCACATACATGACCATATTCCCTCATATTCACACACATCACACACAAAACAAATAAAAGGTAACAGTATTAATACGCACACACACACACACACACACAGAGAGAGAGAGAGAGAGAGAGAGAGAGAGAGAGAGAGAGAGAGAGAGAGAGAGAAAGAGAGAGAGAGAGAGAGGGAGAGACCAGCAGGACACTACTACCTTTTATGTAAATACAAGTAGTCTTGTGAAATGAGGAAAATGAGCTTTGTCATGTGGTCCCAGTTAGGGAAACTGAGGCATGGGAACTCTTTCAGTGGACTTCCTGGGAAGAATCAAAAGGCACAATTTTGTCTTCAGCTGCGGGCAAGCCTACCTCTTAGAGTTGGTAAGACAACACTGTCACCTACAAAGCTCACCCTGGAGGACTAGAGAAACAAGTTATAAAAAATAAATCACAAAAGAACTCTCATCATTATAAATTCAATTTATAATTTTAAGTGGGTTGCTGTCATGGGACACACATGGTCTATGGGCCACAGTTGGAGATATCTAAACCACTGCATTCTCTGCACACAGAAACTCTCTTCCTGCAAGGGCTTGTGAGAGGCAAGGATGCTGATAGCAGAAACACGTGGACATGTGTTCTGAGGTTATGGGGAAGAGCTCTGACAAAGAAGCATGGCCACCTATCCGGCTACCACCATGGCCACCAATTGGCCATGCTATGGAAGGTATCTCGGATTTTGATGAAAGCTTGAAGAGAGTCTCTGGAAGACAGATAGCCGACCAGGGGACCAAAGTAGGAATAAAAGAGGAGAAAGCAGGGCTATGGAGCCCTGAGGTAACAGAGGTAACATATCTGGGGTTATTTTAGATGGTACCATGTGGTATCATAAGGCTCTAGTGTAGAATTTTCTTTCATAACTCAGTAAGACTTGGGATATTCTTAAGGAGACTTGTTAAGACACAAGAAATAAGCAACCTGGGAGTCTCAGGAAGTCCCTGAGAGTGATTGGATGCACAAGGCACTTCCCTCTCCAAGCTTATATAAGTAGGAAAGGCTGACAAGAAGACAGAGAGCAGCTGAGCTGTCTGGAAGACACAATTCACCTGTCTAGTTGCTTGAAGCTCATGCAGAGAGCTCCAGGTCTCTAGCTTTCTTGAGTCACTGGCAATGCTGGGTTGGCCTTTCACTGATTCAGCTGTCTTTGAGTCACCCATGTCCTATAAGCCACGGCTCATGCATATTCTATAAACCTAACCAACTCATTGGCTCACCAATTTGGACCTTGGTGATATTATTACTTTGGTCTGTATCTGGGCTGAACAGATACTTGTTTATGTGTTCCCAGAAATAGTGTCACACAGGAGAAGACCTGGATTCTCATATCTTGGTGCTATGGCTGTGGTACGAATGAGATATGATCAGGGCTGTTGCAAACCAGCTCAGGGCAATGTCTGATTTCCCTTTTCTGTGGCTATGATCAAACACTCTCCCAGTGACTTATGGGGGAAAGGGTTTATTCTGGCTCACAGTTCATCGCATCAAAGCAGTGGGAGCTTGAAGCAGCTGGTCACATTGCGCTCACAATCATGAAGCAGAGAGCAATAAACACGGGCTATGCAGCTCAGAACCCCCTGCCAGGGAATGGTGACACTGACAGTTGGTGGGTCTTCTCACCTCAATCTGATTAAGATAACCTCACAGGCACAGGCATGCCCAGTAGATCTCAAGCTGACAACAGGCCAAAGGATCCAGAGCTATGAGCAAATAGGCAGACATAGGTGATTTGGGTAACTAGAGGACGATGCAAGAGCTTAAATATTATTTAATGTATTTGAATGCAGCATTGCCCACAGAAGGTCTGGTCCTCATGATGACACAGAAACATAGACTCTAGATAGATGAGCTTTCTTACAGCATTGACCCTTTCTTTGTCAAATAACTGGACACTTGGCCTTGTGGCTGAACCTCTCCTAGAATTCAAAAGCTAAGACCTGGAATTGGGAGGTGGTTGCACAAGTGTGAGGAATTAAGTTTGATCTCTAAATCCATGTGAAAAAAGCCAGGCAGAGTGGCATGTGTTTGTAATCCTAGCACTGGGGAGAAATAGGAACCCTGGGGATTTCTGTTCAGCCAACTCAACCTACTTGTTGCATTCCAGGCCAGTCAGAGACATCTCAAAGTAAAGGTGGACGGCACCTGAGTCATGACACACAAGGTTTTCCTCTGGCCTCTACATGCGTGTGCACACATGTACACAAATTCACCTTTACATACACTGTGGTGGTTTGAATAGAATGATCCCCAGGAGCTTATATATTTGAATGCTTGCTCATTAGGGAGTAGGCTATGTGACAGGGATTAGGAGATGTGGCCTTGTTGGAATAGACCTGGCCTTGCTGGAGGAAGTGTGTCCCTGGGGGTGAGCTTTCGGGGTTCAAGAGCTCAATCTAGGTTCCTACTGCCTTCCAAACTGGATGTAGAACTTTCAGCTACCAGGTCTGCCTTTGCACTGCTGTGCTCTGTGGTATGAGGATAAGGGACTAAATCTCTAAAACTGTAATCAAGCCCCACTTGTGTACTTTCTTGTATAAGAGGTGCCATGGTACTGGTGTTTCTCACAGCAACAGAATACTGACTGAGACATGCACTCACACATTTATCAGTGTTCGAAGGGCACATACCTGGTCATCACACACCAGAAGGATGGAGGCTAATGAAGAGTATCTGCCTGGAAATTTGGGTCCAGCTTTCTCCTCCTGTCTCCATCTTCTGACTGTTGGACCTTACTATGGGAATCTACTCTACTATCTGTCCCTTCCAAAGAAAAAACTAAGCTGGATGACCTTTAAAGTTGTCCTGGCTGTAGGTGACTGCACCATTGACATTGTGCTGTCTGTCTGTCTCTTTGTATGTGTATGTGTGTATGTATGAAATCTGAATATGCAGCTATGCATGCATGTGTGTGCCTGTGAGGATGTTGCTTCTCAAATATCCCCCACCTTAGTTTATGAGAATATCTCAGAATATCTCATTGGCTTGGAACTCAAGTTAGCCAGTGACTCCTAGGAATCTATCTGTTGTGAGCATTCAACATGTGCATCACCGTACTCAGCTTTTGATCTGGGCCCTGGGGATCTATCTCAGATCCCAACACTTGCACTGCAAACTCTTCATTAACCAAGTCAGCTTCCCAGCCCCAAGTTTTTTATACTCTGTCTACCTTGCCTGAATCAAAAGAAGCAATATTTACATCTGGCAGGTTATTTTTAGCTTGGTTCTTACTTTTTGATAGACTGTCGTTATTTTTATTTACGGTTTGTATTTGAGTGTGTGTGCACATGAGTATAGATGCCCACAGAGTACAGAGGGGACTGACTCCTGGGGACAGAGTTACCAGTGCTGATAAACTGTCAGTCAAGGGTACAGGGAACTGAACTCAGATCCTCTGCAACAGCAGCATGCTCTCGTAAACACTGAGCCATCTCTTCAGCCTTTCGTCTCGTTCTTAACAACTTTGTTTGCATTGAACTTTATTAATATTTTGAAAGCTTCATCCAGTCCACTCTCACTTGATCCATGGGATTGTCAAAGAAAATGCATAATCCAGGGACTTTATCCTTTCCTGTACAACTGTAATAATCATTTCAATCTACACAGGATCTCTACATGTCAATGCCTGCCTTACGTTAAATTGATTTTTGAATCACCACAACCTGAAAGGTGTCACTCTACTTTAGAGAATGTTCCCAACTCAATGGCTGAGTTCAAATTTAAACTCAAGTCTCAGAATGCCATGCTTTATAAATCCTGAAGAAATCCCACAAGGCTCGCCAGGCAAGATGCCTCTGTCTTTAACCACTGTTTCTTGTGTACCTTAAGATTCTATCTCATTACTGAAAGCTATTGGCCATTGAAGCTCTCTTTGCCCTACCCATATGAAATACAATGAAACAAAGGAGGTTGGGGAGATTGCTCAGAAGGTACTTGCCTTGCAACCATGAAGATCTGAGTTCAAATCTCCAGACCATGTAAAAAAGCTGGATGTGGTGACGTACTTTTGTACCCCTAGAGATTGCTGGCCAGTCAGCCTAGTCTACTTGGAGAGCCCCAGCCCAATGAAAGGCTGTCTAATAAAGCAAAGTAGGGCCAAGGGGAGATGGTTCAGTGGATAAGAGAAGAGGTGCAGGCCTGAATTTAAAAAACTCCAGCACCCAGATAAAATGCTGGACCTAGATGCATCTGACTTGATAACCTCAGAGCTTGTGAGTTGTGGAGACAGGGCCTTGCTCCATGTCAGAATACCTTTAGTTTCAGTGAGAAAACCTTGTCTCAAAGGAATAAAGTAGAAAGTGATGTAGAGGGACACTCATATCCTCTGCTGGCCTCTGCATATGTGCCAGGAATGTATATCTACACACACACACACACACACACACACACACACACACACACACACACACACTTAATGAATATAAAATAAGATAGACAGCACCTTAGATACCACAGTTGTGTTTACTGGTCTTTGTCCTTTACAGTTGCAAACACAGGAACACATCTACACATTCACGCACCTACACCTACCCCCTACCCTCACACACACATACACCAGGCAAGCTGCCAACAAATATTGATTGAACACTTATTGTGCTCAATCGGTACACCATAGTCTTCTGGATCCTGAAGAAATTTTAGAAAAGTCTCGTTCCTTAAAGGCCTTACACTTGAAAATCAAGAAGCCAGTGAAATTGGTACTATGCCAAAGAAAGAACCATATCTCGTATCTAATGGAGGCCACCAAACTTCACTCTGCTCCTGTGGCAGTATGTTGGTTTAACTTCTTCCTCACGAAAGGTGACCGTGGTGGGAATTCTCTAAAACTCTTCCATATGAGGCATTGGTACGGAGACCCAGTGTTCCACGGTAGCCTACAGGAAGCACAGCAGCTTGGCACCTTATTTTCTTCCTACAATAGTATGTGATTTTCCTCTGGGGATAAAATGATCACCCCCTTGCCATTTTAGAATAGACAGCACCTTGTCTAGGGGCCCATGGCAACTGAGCAGGACAGCTTCAGTGGTATGGGTCTATGGTAACAGAAACAGAGCTATTGGCGGAAGTGGGGAGGCTCCCACACCTCATCTGTAATTCCAGCCCTTGCTCCTCTTTTCTCCCCCAGCCACAAGTGATTTGAGGACATCAAGGAGTACCTAGGAAGTAGAACATTGACTAAAAGATGACGAGTGATTCAGTTTCCATCAGGTCATGACCTGCTATGTCATAGTGACGTAAGTATTTGGAAACCACTTATGTACCCAGGAAGCAGCTTTTCACTCATGCAAATGAGCCCCCAGAAGAAAAGTTTGCTAAGTTGGACTTTGGTAGGATGAGTTCTTTGGTCGGTCTTGGGAGTGCATCTGTGGCAAACAGGCACCTTCACACCTTTCCAGAAAAGAATGATACCATACTTTCCTGTACTAAATGGCCTGACTTCATGATTTGCTCAATAGCCTCGAACCTCAGTTTTCTCACCTCAGTAGGATGGTAGGATGCTGAGCTGTCCTTGGGATGGATGATCCATGGAGGATGCTCAAGGAAATGACAGCTATCAGAACTCTACTGTGGTAGTATGTTCTTGAACCTATGAAGGGACAGCTGGTTCAAAATGAGGAGCTCGGGAAGTAGATTTTTACTCAATGACTTCCGGTTCTGATGTAACCTTTGGAATTTGAATCCTGTGATTCATAGATAGCCAACTCCATCCCCTTCCGGTTGTGCAAAAAGAAGGCCCAAATCAAGGCCCAAATCACAACCATTGGTGTGGAGGGACAACTGGGCTAATTGTGGATAGTTCTTTTGTGAGAATGTAGACCCCCAAAGTAAAACTTGAGTGTTGTTCCTTGGCAGCTAACTTCCTTGGTTTTTGTTTGTTTTTGTTTTGTTTGTTTGTTTGTTTGTTTGTTTTGGGTTGAGCTGGGTTTCTGTTTGTTTATTTTTTGTGGGTTTTGTTTTGTTTTTTGAAATGGATTTTCTTAGTGACCTGGAGTTTGTTGATTAGGATAGGCTGGCTGGCCAGAAAGCAGAAGGGACCTGCCTGTCACCACTGTCTTCCCAGCACTGGATGGCATTTACTCACTACCTCATCCAATCTCTGTGTGTGGGTGGCAGGGTTTGTAAACAAGTCCTCGTGCTTTCGGAGAAGCATTGTACTGATTTCATCAAGTAGCCCACTCTTGCTTGGAGTTCCTCAGACAGTGAGGGCCAGAGTTCTGAAACTAAAGCTGTCTAAAAGCTCATGCCTTAATGCACCCAGCACCTGGGCAGCACTCTTTGGAGCTCTCCCTTAAGGTGGCTTCTCCGTGTGAATGTTCTGGGATGGTGTCCATTGATCTTCCTCGGATTCTCTGAAAATTCTGAACCAATCATGGCAGACAGTGTCCTCAGGGATCTGGGCCTCAGCCTCCTTTAGCTTAGATTTTTGTTGTGGTAGATGAGGCTAGGAAGCTCTGGAACAAGCTGAGGTATGCCCTGAATCCCTAGTACGAGGACACTAAAACAACGAAGGGTGGAGGGGAAGGTACCAAGGATGGAGGCTCAGTCATACATCCTATCCCCCAGAACATTCTGCAGACCCACACCCCACTGAATTCTATAAGAGAGAATCTCAATTGTTTCTTTCAACCTTTCATGTCTGTTGTCTTTGCTATTCTTATTTTTTTTTTAAAAAGCTCTGAGATTAACACACCCAAGGAGATTATGTGCATCTTCCTGTGAAGACCCACATCAGCTTCCACTGAGGTTTTGGGGACCCCTTTCCCAATTGCCATTGGCTTCAATGAAGGGTGAGGCATACACCTTCATACCCCTTGTTCCACAATCTGGCCTGACCACTGAGGAGTTACTCAAAGGAACCAAACCACATCGAGATTACATTTGAGGTTCAATTCCATTTCCTCTGCCTCTTCACTGTATCCCATCCCCGATTCTTACTCTTTTCCTTCCTCACTTTCTCTCCCTTTGCAGTTTTTGGAGTCCCAGAAAGCACTGTGCTAGCAAACAGCCTCTCCCTTCCAGCCGTTAAAGCAGCACACTGCTCCCAGGTGCAGAATGGTATTAAAGCCAACACCTGCTCCCTGACATTTGCTCTGACACTGTGGAGTTCGGTGTGCCCATGTTTACTCAGCCTTTGAGGGCAGCAGCACACCTCTGCCACCTCTAGCTTTAGAATGATCACACTTGAAGCCCATAGGCTGCTGCTATAGATCACTCATCTAAGGCAAACTGACTGTTCCTCAGTGCTAGGGACACGGATGGGGGTCTGAAAAACTATGGAAAAGCTAACTCACTGAAAGCCAGATAATCCCCAGACCTCATTTTTCCCACTGCAAATGACTGCCTCCAGTTCTGCCCCTTTGCCACACCAGCCAAGAAGCCAGTGGACCGCTTTGCCGGGCTCCTTTTATCTTCCTGGCCCGAGGGGGGCATGGGCTAATGATCAGTGAAATCAGAAAAGGCCAAGAGGCCTGGCTAATCCACAAATTGGATCATCCTTTCCTGAATAATCAAGAGAGTGGCTGGCACAAGAGTTGGCTTCTCTCTTTGATCATTGGCGTGCTCAAAACACACCTACATTTGCTTCCTGTGGGAATTCTCTAGGAAGTTGAGGGCTGGTTCTGTTTGGCTAAATAAAACTCATATATAGGACAAAAAAAAAAAAAGGAAAAAAAAAACCTACCCCACCATCTCTGGAGGGAGTGTTTTAATATGAGAGGAAGAAGATAACTGAAACTCTACACAGGTTGTGCAAGCTCCAGGTTAGATGGGCCAGTGCTGTTTGGTTCTGTTGATGTCTCTCTGTGATCATCTGGAATTAACCATATGTAACAGTCACTGTGCTCTTTGTAATGTATCTGTCATACTAGTGGTAATTATATTTTGATATGGTGTTGCCAGTAACAATTAAATATGAATGACTTTACTTTTTGAAAATTCATGTACAGAGATGTTAATTTTTTTAGTCGAAAAGGACTCTTCTGTGATTTGTATTACAAGATGATTTTTTTTCTTAATAAGGTTTTCTTTGAGGTTCTTTTAAATGCAGGTGCATTTGTGGTTGTCAAGTAATTTGGTTGGCAAAGTGCATTCACATGCAAGTTCTTATGGTAGGATTCATGGTACATGTACTTTCATTACTAATTTGAGTATGTGTATGTATGAGTGTGTGTGTGTGTGTTTGCAAGTGCGCGCGCATGCGCGTGTGAGTGCACCTGGAGGCCCCAGGTCAATATTGTCTGTCTTTTTTACTTTCTCTTTATCTTATTTTTTAAGACAGTAAAGCAGAGCTCACTCATTTGTCTACCCTGGTTGAAAAGCAAACCTCAGGAATCCTCTGATCTCTGCCTTCCTGGCATCAGGATTGCAAATAACCACAATGCTTGGCTTTTCACCCGGGTGCTAGGGATCCAACTCATGTCCACATGGTTGTGCAGCGAGTACTTTATCAACTGAGCCATCTCCCCAGCTCCTAGGTTTGAATGATCATTAAGGAGCACCCATCTATTCTTGATCCTGGCCAAAAGCTGCACTGCACAAAATAGATGTCCATCCTCAGCTTGGGACATTTTCCTCATCACACTGTAATGGGATTAGGCCTCTTCAGCAAAGAGAAGTAAGCATGTCATGAAGAGACATTGATGGGAAGACAGAGGTTCCAATGTCATGCCCCTGAAGAGGCAAGGACCCTGCATCTCTGGCACTGAACTCTGACTCTGCTACTTGTTATTACAACAGCCACTATCCTCATCAGAGCTTCTGTGGCATCTTGAAAGATGTACCCTAGATCATGCCTGAAGATTGTTGATACTTTCTCACAGATGCCAAGGGTGGTTGGAGATTCTAGCAGCTTCTTCCTGCACCTCCTGGCTACTTGTATACAACGTTGGCCCAACTTTGCATTGCCTTGTGTGGTCTCCAGGAGTATAAGACTGCACAGAGGGTCAAAGGTTAGCTGAAACGGGAGAGGAACTCCATTCTTTCAGCTATGCACTCTGGGTGAGATTTCTGCATTGAGGTCACTTATGCTCCTGTAAGTAACCTCTGGCCCATATCTTGTAAGCAAGCCAATAAATTAATTTGTGCCCCAAGTTGGGCTTCAGTGGGACAGAGCTATGACTGATTGTTAGAACCCATAAGAAAGGATTAGGTATTTGCTTACATTTCCCCTAGGAAAGTACGTTTCTGGAGATTCTAGGAGCAATGTCATATTCATTCTCAAACTTTTTTTATTTAACTATGCTTCTGCCTACTGCTCAAAATCCTCCAATATTTCCCCATCTGGCCCTGAATCACATCCAAATATTCCTCATAATCCCACAGCCCTCATCCCATGCCTGCTGCTGGCCTCTTTCAGCAAGCTCTTCCTCACAGGCTCTAACAAGGCAGATCAGCCAAGTTCACTGGTGGCCCATTGGCACACATACTTTCCGTCCCCAGAATGTGTCCCTCTAAGCCTTTGCCCAGTTCTCCTCATGACCTCATTCAGGTTGGATGATAGCTCCACAGAAAAGGCCTTCTGAGGCATGGAGACTCAGCTCCCCTTTTCTCTGGCCCCTCTGCTGGCTTGATTTCACTCTACACTTCTTATGACCCTCCCCCACCCCATCCTGAGTCATTTGTTGATCTGTCTGCTGTCTTTGCTGATAAAATTGTAAAGCCATGCAAGTAGGAACTCCCATGTGACCACTGCCTCGAAATCTGTCTGCGTCTGATGCCCAATAATCACAAAATGGGGGACTTGGGAAAGGCGGTCCTAGGAAAACAAAAACCCTGTTTGTGTTTTCAGGATTAGGAGCCAGGCAAAGAAACCTTAGTGGAAACAAGTTGATGGTGTTATTGTTGCTGACAATTAACACAAGACCTGATAAAACTCACATCTCTGTAAATATTTGTTAACATTTTGGCCTTAAAGAGCCTCAAGGAGCCTTCAGTGCAAACTGAAACAAATTTTCTTGTTAAACATGGCCTCTCAAACCTATCTCTGTCTTCCCTCTCTTCCCTCTCCCTCTATATTTCTCTTTCTTTCTTTCTTTCTTTCTTTCTTTCTTTCCTTCCTTCCTTCCTTCCTTCCTTCCTTTCCTTCCTTCCTTCCTTTCTTTCTTTCTTCATTATTTCTTTTCTTTCTCCCTCCCTATTCTTTTCTTCTCTTCTCTTTCCATACCTCCCTTTCTTCCTTCCTTAACCAAGACCCTCATACATGCTAGACAAGTTCTGCACCACTGAGCTACCTTTCCAGTCCTCATTTTCACTTATTTTGAGGTAATGTTCATCTTAGCCTTTCAGGCTGGCTTTGAACCTTTTTCTGTATCTCAGAAATGGCTTGAACTTGCAGTTGTCCTCTGCATAACTGTGGTAACAATGGTGTGCAGCCAGGCCTGACTAGGAGCCATGTTTCAGATACAACCAGGAAGAGTCCTCCCCCTGTTCAAGAGTATAACTGTAAGAAGACAGTACAGCCATCATTAGCAGACTGTCCAGGGCTGGTTCAGTGGAGACAACATGTAATGGTGTAGGCTTGCCATCTTCCTCATTTTTCAACCAGAAATGCAGAGTCATCCTACAAATCACATTTGAAAATGGTTGTTATTATGTTCCGGAGTTTGAGTCCATTGTCATGTTTGTAGGTTCACTGGGAGGACCCTTAGGAGCTAGTTTACCTTTGCCTTGACAGTGAAACTCAAACACAGCAAAGGCTCACGAGGAATTATGGGGTTGTGGGTAGGCTCCTCATGTAACCTCTTCCCCCAAAGAACTCACATCTTTTCCAGCAACAAAAATGACAATGTCCTCCTTGTACACTTGAGGATAGTATGTGTGTGTGTGTGTGTGTGTGTGTGTGTGTGTGTGTTGTGTGCATGTGATGTTTCTGACTATGGCTGTCTGCCAGTTTTACACTGGGGACAGGGCTCATACTGGTAATTCCAGTGCTTGGGAAATGGAGACAAGACATTCTCAGTGTTCCCTGTTAAGCCTGGTGAATCCCAGATTCCAATAAGAGACTGTGCCTCAAATGGCAAGGTGGAAAGCTTCCAAAGCTGGCCCATGGCTTCCATATATAAAGTGTATGCATACTCTTTCACATACATGTGCAATATCATACATAAGAACCCTTCCCCTCCACACAAATATAAGCTTTTTGCTATGGGATCATTCAAGAACACATAAAAAGAAACCACATTTTGAACCCCTGTGTCTCCATCACCCTGTTGCTGCAATGACACGCCTATTTGACTCATCAATGACCTCACCTACTTCTTGTCCATCTGAGTCATCTCTGAAGCAAATCTCAGAAATCCCATCTTCTGTGTACCTCATCAGGGACCTGATACTGTAAGGGACCTGGAGAAAAGTCCCTTGGAGAGGGCTGAGAAGATGGGTTGCCTGATCTTGGCTGGCATGAGGATCCAAGTTTCATGCCTAGAATCCACGTTGAGAAATAATGAAGCGAGTGTGGTGGAAAGCACAGTCCTGGGGCGGTAGAGGCAGGCAGTCCAGCTTCATCAATAGCCAGCCAGCCTAGCCTGTTTGGTAAGTTCCAATCAGTGAGAGACCCTGTCTTTAAAAGCAAAGCGGATAGTGCCTAAGGGATGACACTTGAGGCTGACCTCTCCCTTTACCCAGGTGCACACACAGTATGTGAAAATGTAAGTGTGTTATACATAGACAAGAACAAGAATGTCTCATCAATCAAGGACCACAGCTGACCTATTGTGCATCGAGACAGGGTAACATGTGGGGATCTTGAAATTTGCCCTTGATAGCAGCAGGGGAGCCCATTGCAAGCTAAACCATGGCATGTTACGTTTGCCTGTGATTTGTTTCGAAAGTCTCACTGTGATTGCTTGGGGGCAAGGTCACCTGGGATTGGAGGAACAAAATGGAGGTTAAGCTTTTGTGCTAGCCATAAAGCAAGTGCTCTACACTAGCGTATTGTGGTAGGGATGCAAGGAAGGCAGGATGACTAAGCAGTGTTCAAGGCTGACTCAAAAGTAATCAGCATGGATGAAGAATAGGTTTGTGGGGTGGGATATGTGTGTACATATGTGTGTTCATGTGTGTGTATGTGGAGGCCAGAGGTCAACTATGAGACTGTTTCATGAGTGTATTGGTATAATATGTTTGTTGGAACAGGATTTCCTACTGATGCTAGAGCTTGATGATTGGCTAGACTGGGTTATTTGCCCATCTCTGCCTCTCCAGTGCACTGGGATTGCAGGAGCCACTCCTGGTTTTGGTATTTTTTGTTTGTTTGGTTGGTTGGTTTTAACGAACTCAAGTTTTCATGCTTGAAACAGACTGAGCCATCTCCCTAACCTGAACAGATAAGGTTTTAAGGCCTCCAGCTGAGCTAGAGGATTAAGAAGGGAATCCAGATTAATCTCAATAGCTAACATTTATTGAGTACAGTCAACATAGTTGAGTGCTAGAAATGTGGTAAGTTAAAATCCTATTTCTTTTCCATGACCAGGTTTCGCTGTGTTGTTTCTGTTTTGGACATAGGAGAACTGAAAGCCACTTATTCAAGACACAAAAGCCTGTATGGTTGTGGTGCCTTTGGAATGTTGTAAGTTGGCTAGACTAAGCAAATTTTGCAAAAGTGGAAAAAAAAAAAAAAAAAAAAAAAACCCTCTCTTGTAAGGTTTAGCAAGGAGAATTGGGGATGGTCAGGTAGTGGGTATTCCGAAGCTGGCACAGGTACATGATGCTCTGAGGGACCCGTTCTTCACTGTCAGACAGCAGGTGGGCCTGACTCACCTTCCCCTGACCGGGGTCTCTCTACCTTGTGTGTAGCGTAGTGGTGTGTGTGTGTGTGTGTGTGTGTGTGTGTGTGTGTGTGGGAGAGAGAGAGATAGATAGATAGATAGACAGAGAGAGAGAGAGAGAGAGAGAGAGAGAGAGAGAGAGAGAGAGAGATCTTTCTTCAGCTGCTGTTACCTTTGCTTCTCTGTTTAGACAATATCTTTCACTGGACTCGAACTTGCCAAGCAGATTAGATTGGCTTGTCTGTGAGTTCCAGAGATCTGTTTCTGCCTCCAGGAGCATGACTCTTTTCAAAATGTCCCCCTCCATTGTCTCTTTACAAACTGTGAGTTCTGAAAATTGAATCAGGCCGTTATCCTTGGGAGCCAAACCCTTTCCAACTTAATCACCTGATCCCAGGACTCCAGCCCCATAGTCACTAACAAAACTCCAGCTCCTACAGGGAACTCCCATCACCAGACTCAGAGACAGCAAAAGTCCATCCTCATGAGCCCTAGTTAGTTCTTTGTGTGAATCCCAGGTGGTTCATGTCTCTGTCTTCCTTCCTGAGCTGTCTGTCCAGCAGCTATCAGCTCTGGAGTGAGACACAGAGCACCTTACACAAGGGCCAGCTCTCACAACTGTATAAGGCCAAAGTCCTATAAAATCACTTGTATATACCTAAAATTATACATTGTTATCTCTTTTTATGAGTCATGTGTATGTACATATACACGCATATTTGTCTATCCATTCTATTTGCCCATGTATACCTATGTATGTATGTATGTATGTATGTATGTATGTATCTGTGTGTTTAAACTAGTCTACCCAGTTCACTCTATTTATGCATATATGTATATATCTATGCATGTATGGATATATCCATGTATGTATCAAATATACCTGTCTAACTATCTACTTACCTTACTTCCGACCCATACATTGATCCATCCATATCTCTTAGTGGTTTTGCTCTTGGTATTAACTTGATCACTGTGAAACATGTACTCAGTGATGTGAGGATGATCTGACCTCCAGCTGTTTCAGCCCAGTATCTGCACACTTTCTGACTCAGATTATATAGCAGTGGGAGGGGCCTTCTCAGAAAGAGCTAAAATCGCCATGTTTATACAGTCTTGGAGCGGGGAAGTCACAGGTTGTTGGACACTCCAGAGGATCTTTGTGTGCTGTGAATAATGAGGAAAGGGACATCAGTGTGGGTTAGCCAGAACTGGAAACAGGTTTCATGGTGAGGAGACTTGATTTAAGGCTTCCAGGCTGGAGGGAGCTGGTTAAAGAAATGAGAAGAGAGTGGCTGTTGTGAGAAGACAGCCAGCAAGGAGGAAAGGCCCACATCAGGAATAAGCAGGGCCCAGAGAGATCAGCCTGAACAGTCCGGGAAGGCTGTATTGATTATGTGGCCATTCCTATCTATTCAGGCCCATGAGTTATACCTCCCCAAGGGTCTGGTAGACTCTGGGTATTGTGTATTGTACCTGGCAGGCACATTTCTACTGTGATTAAATTCAACCTGCCTCAGACATTTTGTGAGCACCTAGTATACAGCAGGGTAATATTCACTCTCTATGTGAATAAAACATGAACTCTTTTTCTGAAGAAATTGGCTGTCTGGTTATTGAAAGTCTATTTATTTTGGCTAAATTGGATTGAATGGAAAACTTGGGCCAATAGCAGAGCTGACCTTGCAGGTTTGGTTCCAGTTGTGGTTAACTACATGCATAAACTCTGAAATTTAGGTCGATCTATTTACTGTCCACCCCAACATCACCAAAAGCTAACTAGATCTGCCTACTGATGATCTAAGTTATTTCTATTTAAAATTTACCAACTTCTTTTTTTTTCTTTAGGTAAGTGGGGGAGAAGTCTATAGAACTAGTCATATGTGAGACTTTTTTTTAAATAGGTAAATGCAGATAAAATAGAGAAAGCTAGGGAGATTTTTCTAGTTGGTAAAGTATTTCTCTTGCAAGCATGAGGACTTGAGTTAAATCCTGAGAGCCATTGCAAAGCCATAGGGTGTGGTAACATGAGCTTGTAATCCTAGGACCAGTGAAGAAGAGACAGGCAGGTTGCTGGGACCCACTTGCCAGCCAGTGGAGCCTCCTGGGTATGTTGTAGGTAAGTGAAGACCCTGTTTAGAAAATTAAATTAAATTTGAAAGATGGCTAGTGTCTGAGGAATGACACCTGAGGTGTCCCCTGGACTTCACACATGCTCATTCATACATATGTCTGATGTCTTCTTACATAAATTGCACACACACATGCACACATGTATGCACACTTGAACACACATGCATAGAACCCCCAACTCCCACACACAGAGGAGGCATACATATCTATTAAGTTCTGATAAGTGTCACTGACCATGGTAATAATCAGGTATTACAACCAAGTGTCACATTCAGTGCTGAGTATACATTGAAAGCTTGGGTATGATGGATAAAGAAAAAGAATGCACAGCATTTTGTTAAAACTGGAAGGAGAAAAAGAGGGCAAGCCGAAAGAGGTAGACTTGCTCTGGCATCATGTGGAGAGGGGATTTACTGTTCTAGGGTCCTGTAAGGACCAGGGGAACATAGAGGACAGATTTCTTCACTAGGACTTGTCCGGACAGTAGTGTTCCTCAAGTGTTTCTCCTATGGACCTTCAGTGAAGGCGAAAAGCATGCTGTAAGTCTAATTCTAGCACAGGCTTTTCTGTGGTCAGCTAAGATAGTAAAGCCCAATTGCATTAGTCTCATGTTCATTTGTGTTGAAGAGAGAGTGCCCAAGGAACTCCAAGGCAGGGCACACGACAGCTGGCCCTGAACCTCAGTCTTTCAGACACCAAATTCTCCCAAGAGCCTTGAGCCAAAGAACTTCAGTCCTCATCTCAAGAAGGATTTCTGGCCTTGAAATACACACACTCATCTCAGAACTGGCTGTATCCTAAAAAAAAGAGAGTCAAAAACTTGATCCTCTGCTTTCCGTCCTGTTTTGTTTTTTAAAAAGCAAGGGACAGAGATGGCGATTTTAAAACAGTGTGTTAGGACTAGAAACATGGCTTTGCAGTCAGTTGCTGTTCTTATAGAGGATCCAAACTTGGTTCCCAGAACACATGTCAGATGGCTTTCAACCAGTCCTCTGCCTTGAGGAAATTCAGTCCATCATTTTGCCTCCATGGGCACCCACACACGTGTGCACCATGACCCACCCCCAATACTCATACACACATATACATATCTACATACCTACAATCCAGCTCCAGTATTTAGGACCTTAATGTCCTCTACAAGCTGCTGGTTCTTAATGTGTCTGTGGAGCGTCTGGCCAATTAGTTACCTAGTTACCAACTTGTTATCTGCCTCATTCTGGGTAGCATCTTAGCTAAGCATAATATACTAAGTTGCATAGTTAGAAAGTCCCTTAGGATTTGCCCCAAGTTTATAACAAACCCTTGGGGATACAATGTCAGTCTTGGTGAGCACAGGGACTCATGAATGGTCAAGGGGAGCACCCTTGAAAAGTAGTGCCTGGCTGGATCCCCTGCCTCTCCAGCAGATGCTCTTTCCAGGGACGATCTGAAAATGAGGCTCGCTCACCCCTTAGGGTTACTGCTCTTGTTATGCAGGTAGTAGATATATTTTATAGGTAATCTCATCTAGAAATAAATTTTAGCAAGCACAGCCTGCCCCCCCTTGCCTACCAAAAAACACATCATGGAGACAGGTGGAAAAGCCATCTTGGCTCTCCTGTATCCTCGGCTGCCCTGTGTGGTCCAGGGTGTCTGTGCCTAGCTGTGTCTTTTTACCTCCTTTGCCTGCTTGAGTTTCCTCCAAATTTATGCCCATGCCTCGCTCCCCACTTGGCAGTCTTGTCAGCGTGCAGCTCTTGTCACGTGGATTCCTTTCTGGAAACCTCCAAGGCTCTGTATCATCCTCTGGATACAGCACAGACTCCTACCTCAGAAACCGAGCTCCCCTGAGACCCCAAACCTCCTTTCTAGCTAGAGGAGACACAAGTCACAGGCTTGAGCAGCCACGGAAGCCAGTGAAATGGTTAGCTTTAAAATAGCTACGTCATATTACCCTGAATGGTGTTGGGGAGAGGCTCCGTGAAGGATTGGCTAGATGGCCTCTGGGTATAACTGGAGGAGAATCTTCTTGATTACACTCAATGATATGAGACGCTCTAACATACTGTGTGTATGTGTTTGGGGGCACCTCTGGTAGGGATCTTATTCAAGAACATAGAAGAGAAATTTCACTGCTTCTAATATGGCTCTCCAGAAGTGCCTTGTGGACTGCTGAGTTCTGGTGTGAGACAGCCACAGTTGAACTGCTCAGAACTTATCATGTAAGTTGATCTAATAACTTCATATTCTTTAAGTATTTACATAGTCTATAGGTTCTATTCTGCTAGAGAACTCTGGGTTTTAGACAGGAAGATACATCAGTTGCTCTTGAAGAAACCTAGTCTGTATTGTCTCCTAGGTAACCTTCCTTGCCTCCTTGTATATATGTTTCTTCTAGACTTGGGCTAGACATCTTCATTATATCTACATTTTCCTGTACATGTGTTTCTTCTAGATCGAATCTCTTCATTGACAGTTGTCGCCTCTTGGTCTGTTCAGAATTCCTAGTGTTTGTTAATTTGTGACTTCCATTCTCCACTTTGATTTCATCCTGACAATGTCACATTAGAAGTTCAGTGTCACCATTTATATTTTCCTTAGCAAAGAGCTTTTCTTTTTTTTTTAATTCGATATTCTATTTATTTACATTTCAAATTTTATTCTTTTCCCAGTTTCCCCTCTGCAAACTCCCTATCCCATCCCCCCTTACACTGCCTTCATGAGGGTGCTCCCCCACACACCCACCCACTCCCACCTCACCACCCTAACATTCATCTCCATTGGGCATCAAGACCAAGGGCCTCCCCTCCCACTGATGCCAGATAAGACCCCTTCAGCTTCTTCAGTACTTTTCCTAATTTCTCCATTGGGGGTTTGATGGATGGTTGGCTTTGAGCATCTGCATCTGTGTAGGTCAGGATCTGGTAGATCCTCTCAGGAGACAGTTGTACAGGCTCCTGTCCACAAGCACTTCTTGGCATCTGCAGTAGTGTCTAGGTGTGGTGTGAGCATGTGGGACAGATCCCTGGGTGGGCAGTCTCTGCTCTACTCTTTGTCTCTGTATTTCTTTTAGACAGGAGCAATTCTGGATTAAAATTTTGGAGATGAGTGAGTGTCCCCATCCATCAACTGAGGGGGGGTGGTATGTCTAACCTCTGGATATGGTCTTAACAGATTCTCCCTCCCCTTTGTGGGGAATTTCAGCTAATGTCATCCCTGTGAGGTCCTAGGAGGCTCTTGCTTTCCTTGCATCTGGGACTTTCTAGGTGTTACACCCAGTTCCCCATCCCCCATTGCTACACAGCTCTGTTCAATTTCCTGACCCTCTGTCCATCTCCCCCATCTCCTCTCATACCTGATTCTGCCTCTCTTTTCCCCTCCCCCTCCTTTCTTCTTCCCAAGTCGCTCCCGTCCTCTACTTCCCTTCATTATTTTGTTCTTCCTTCTAAGTAAGACTGAAGCATTCACTCTTTGGTCTTCCTTCTTCTTGAGCTTCATGTGGTCTTCGAGTTGTATCGTGGGTGTTGCAAGCAACAAAGAGGTTTTCAACATTGTCCCAATAGTGTCTGAATGAATAGCCTTCTCTTTATAGCTCTTTAAAGAGGACCAGGACAGACTTTAATAGGGTATGGAGCCATGGCCTGCTGAGCCTGAAGAACATGTGTCCAGAGAAGTCAGAAACTTGACCGTGCTGTGAGCAAATGTTTTTGGTCATGTGCTTGTGTTCCGGTCTGACTCTCAGCATCCATTTTTCAAGTGTAGGCATTTGGTCACAAAGTCCATAGTTTTAGGGAAATGGAATGCTGGAGTGGTGGATAAATGGGTGAGCAAGAAACCCTCTGGGCCAAGACTTCAGGGATCCAGGGCCATTGGTCATTTTTTGTTGAGTTACATCATAGAAATGCTCCTAGGTGACCTCTAGGTACAAAAAACTGGCATTAAATTAAGAATGTGGGGTATTAAGGAGTTGGCTCAGTGGGTAAGGTGCTTGCTATGCAGATATGAGGATCTGAGTTCAATGTCTGGAACCCATGTGAAAAAGCTGGACGTAATGGCTCAGACCTGTAATCCCAGCATAGAGGCAAAGGCAAGAGGACCCCTGGGACTGTCTGAGCATCCAGCCTAGTCTAATTGACAAGCTCTAAGTCCTAGTGAGAGACCCTGTCTGAAAAACCAAGGTAGATGGAGAGAGCTCCTAAGGAAAAACAGCTGAGGTTAGTCTCTGACTTAGAAATATGTACACATACCTATATTCACATGGGCACTGGGGCATTAGTCTGTCCGTGTGTACACATGCACGCACGCACATGTATACACACGTCTACATATTCATACCCACATCCCCAACCCCACACATTCACACATCTCAAGACCATACCCCTATACACACACACACACACACACACACACTCAACCCACACACACTCATACAGTCAATACACACACACACACTCACACACTCTCACACATACATCATTCACACTCACCCTCACACACTCACACAGAGAAGAAGTTTTCTAACTCAGGATTACATAAAGCATGAGGAAGGAGCTGAAAGTACTCAGTTTTAATTGCTCACACCAGAATTTGAAAGGAGATGGCTGCTGTGGTCATGTGACCAAGCCCAGCCTTCTCCATCCTTTGACCCAAAGCTAGAACACCATACCAGGGGTTGAGCAAGAATTAAGCCTTTTTGGTTAAAAGCAACAAGAGAGCCAATGAGAAGAGCCACAGTTTACAGCCTCTGTGACTTCACTGCAGGCCCATCCCCACCTGCTGGCTATTTCCTTCTATCAATAGCTGGAAAAGCTTTCACCTTAACAAGGTTGAGGTCATTTCCCCTCAAAAGAGCAAACTGGGACACCATGCATTTTGAAGGGCACGGGAGCCCCTGAAATTGAACAGGGCTTCTCAGTGCTTCATTTTAATGGGATGAGTGGCAGAAGCAGAAGAAGAGAAATAACAGCCCTATCTTTGTGTTTTGTAATGAATAATAAAGTATTTTAACCTCTTTAGGGACTTAACACCACGTTAATCCTTTAATCCCTGGAAAAACCAATTTTGTTGACATGAAAAGGGGATATTTAACTTCATCCAATTAATTTCCTACCTTGGAGATACCATGATTATGAAGATTAGATTGAATAGATTCATTAGCGCCACCACTGTGTGCATCAAATAGTGGCTTTGACTCCCATAAACAGCACCAAGAGAAGAAATTCTATGTCACAGGTTTGATTGCACTCCTGCACTTTCTGCAGTGGCTTGGAGTCAGCATTGCACCTAAACACTTCCATCTGCAGCCGCCCAGCTTCCAGGCAGCCCCTAAATCAGAAGGCTGGAGCCCAGTCTTTCCACAGCAGCCCATGGCCCCTTTCTGAGCCCCGGATGAGAAACTGCACCTGTACGGGGGCCTGTGGTGGCTGCTGCTGAAAAGGTTCCAAAAGTAGAACGTTAGCTAAGTGTGAACTCAGTTTTAAATTACACAGCAGGGGACGCACACTGCTCAAACCCTTCTCAGAACAATGGACTGAAATTGGAGATGGGAGATAGAGGGTCGGGGATTTAATTATTTTTGCTTCTGGACTTTAACATGAGCACACGGGGAGGTTTTAATTCTGCACACTCCCACACGTATCGCCAACCAGAACGGAGTTTATAGGGATGAAAGGGGAAAGCAGAGGAAGAGACAGGGTGGGTGCCTTGTTCATTTAATGGTGGGGCAAGAAGCTTCTGCATTCTTCCTACTGGAGATTCCCTCTGGGGGCAGGGCATTGAAAGTGTCAGGGTGTGCTCTTATTCTAACACGTGTGTGTGTGTGTGTGTGTGTGTGTGTGTGTGTGTGTGTGTATGTGTGTGTGTGCATTTTCATGTAAGTGTGTTTGGAGGTCAGAAGTCAATGTTGGGTGTTGTTCCTTGGGAGCTATCTAACTTGCTTTTGGTCAATAATGTATTTACTTATTTAATATTTGCTTATTTAATTTGTGTGTGTCGGGGGCGGGCGGGCGGGGGGTCTTGTACATGCCAAAGAATGCATATGGTAGCCAGAGGACAATGTGAGGAAGCGGTTTTTCTCTTTCCACTGTTTGGGTTACAGGACTTGAACTCAGATCTTTAGGCTTGGCTGGAAGCAATTTTCCCAATGAACCCTCTCATTGGCTTCCCACCCAGTGTTTTGAAAGATCTCTCACTAAACCTAGCGTTTGCCCATTTGACTAGGTTGGTTGACCAGTGAGCCCTAGAAATCTACCTGTCTCTGCCTCCCCAGTACTAGGGGTTATGCGCATTTACTACCACACTCAATTTTATATGGTTTGACTCCCAGTCCTCCCAACCGCCATTGCTAAGGGATGAGTAGGATGCCAGGATGTACTCCTGGCTGGCAGCCCAGTGCAGATGACCTATCTCGATGTTCCTTCTGTATCTTCCTTAGTGCTCGGCGTGCATACAGTGCTGTCTGACTAAGTGCTTCTCATTGATCAATGATAAAGCAGAACAGCCAAAACATGACGCGGGTGACTTTACAGGGCGTGGGCTGTACCTTAGCGGTAGCGCACTCCCCTGGCATGCTGATGCTGTAGGGTCAGTCTTCAGTACTGCCAAAACAAGTAAGAAGAGCCCGGATGTTCTCACGCAGCCTGTGATGGGACACATGGGACAGAAGGAGCTGTCTGCTGTTTCAGCAGTCCCACAGTTGGAGCTTTGGTTTTTGGAATCTTTGACTTTCAGGTGGTATGCAGTCTGGTAAGAGCTCTTCTGGAGCTCAGTCCTCAATGCTATGGCGCCCTGGGCTCAGGACTCAGCAAAGAGCAGCTATAGGGGGCACCCTAGTGTTTCCTTCTCTACACCATTCAACAGCCGAACACTTCTGTTCTTTTAAAAATTGGCATAAAGAGTTTTAGTTTTCATTATAGGGTTCTTTTTTTAAACAATTAGGTTTTATTGGTCTTCCTTCCACTCTTCTCCCTGTCCCTTGGCCTCTCTTTTGTCTCCGTCCACCCCCAGTGACTTCTTTTAGTCTCCCTCTGTGTGTGTACATGTGTGCACACGTGCCTGCATGCATAGGTCAGTACACTTGCTTAGGTGTCATTCCACAAACTTTTCACCACCTTCTTCCTCTTCTTCTTCTTGTTTGGTTTGGGTTTTGTTTGTATGTTTTTTGAGACATGGTCTCTCACTGGCCTGGAACTTGCCAAATAGGCTAAGTTTAGTGAGTGAATCCCAGGATTCACTGCTTCCCCAGTGCTGAGATGATAAAAAGTGTGAAGTCATCATGCCAGGCCTTTAAGTGTTAATATGGGTTTGAGAGATCTATATCATGTCCTCAAACTTACCCTCTTCCACATCACATAGGTCCGATTCCCATTTCTCCACCCCAATCCTAAACACTCTGTTTCCTCAATCCTGTGGACTCATTTCTGGTGAAATGAGGCATACCTTCCCTTGCATCCCTAGAAATCAAGGAAATTTGATCTGAGAGTCAGAGTTCTGCATTCTCGTCCTTCCTAAGATCACTTTGAAAAAGTAAGATCTACACACAAGGGAAAGCATGCAGTGGTTTCATTTGTTTCTTTTTAACTTTGGAGTACAGTACTTAATATTTTTAATTGTCCATTTTTCTAAAATCTCCATAATTTTATTTTTCTTCATCATTGAACATGACTCTGCTGCCCATAGCTACAGTTCATTATCCATCTATCTGCTGGTAGACAACTAGGCTGGCTCCATTTCCTAACTACTGAGGCTAATGTAGCGATAAACACGCGTCCGCAAATGTTTCTGGAGCAGGATATCGAGTTCTTTGGGAATAATAGAAATTAATACATTATTGAGATCACCTCCTTTAACTCTTAATTTTACTCTTGAAAGGTAATAGATTTGTTTAACTAACATCAGGTAGAAAATTGATGCCAGAAAGGATCAGAACTTAGCATCCTGATGCTCAAGCCAGAGCCATTTTTATGACCTCCCAAAGCTTGTTTGGCTCACTACGAATTTATCATCTCCTCTGTTTCCAGGAGCCTGAAATGCAGTCCCTACTGCAACTGGTTTTCTTTCCACTTAAGGCTGAGCTGTGATCATTTCAATAAAGTTACACAGAATTCACTCCCCATGGTGCCTATATGCCTTGCCTGCTTTGGAGCCTTCATCTGAGACTGGTACCCTCAGAATCTAAAACACGCTTGCCCACCTATCACTGAGGTCTTTTCTGTATTGCTCTCATCAAATTCTGCCTCATGTTCTCTTAAAGTTAAACCATGTGAGCATGAAAGAATGGCCTTACCTTTTAGGAAGGCAGCCAGCTCTAACTCTTCACCTGGGACACATTCCTAGGCCTCTGTGGATAATGGAATAATCACTATAATACAAGTGGTTAGATTTCTTGCCCACCACCCACCCTGTCCTATCTCCTTCCAGTTGAAGATATAAAGGTACGAGAGCCTCTTCTTGGGTTGGATAGAGACCTATCAACGAGCTTAGAGGTTGAAAGGTCTTAGAGGTGTGAAGATGTTTGGCCTTGGAAGGATTAGACCAATCAAGCAGGAAAAAAGCTGGGGCTTGGGATATCTTCCAGGGCTGTTTCTTGGTTCTGATGTATGATGGTTGATTTTGACTGTCATCTTGACCAAGTCTGAGATATACCTCTGAGAGGATCTTTGAGGCCATTTTCAGGAATGGTGAAATGGGGGAAAACATATCCCTCCACAAACAAACTTCCAAGTGCCTGCTCAGATATATAGAAGATCAAGGGGGAAAAAGCAGTGCTGCTTTTCTGCATTTACTTTATACTAATAAATTTATCTTGCTCTCTATTAGTGTTGCTACTGATGATGGTGATGCTGTTGCTGTTGTTGTTGTTGCTGCTGCTGCTGTCATCAGAACCCACCTTCTTTCACCTTCCAACACAGACTGAAGATTACCAATTCTCTAAGAATCATTCAGACCCTCTGTATCAAATCAAAACTACCGAGGCTTTTAACTTTGCAGATTGAGTGGTCACTGGGTGTTCAGCTTCTCTGGTGTGCGGATGACCCATGTGGGACTACCCATTCCCTACCATGCAAGTCAATCTAATGCACTCCCTTTGTAGTGAGTAAACTCATTCTATTGGTTCTGGTCCTCTAGAGGAGCCTGACTAGCACATGACCCAATATCAGATAAGGGCTTTGGATGAGCCTACTTCTCCCCCATAGTCCCTCACACTGCAGCCTCTCAGCCTGCATCTCTGCTGCCTGTCAATAATCCATCAATTAAGGCCTGCTAAAATGTGCATCCACACAGAGCTCTTCAGGTCAATGTTGGTA
>NC_137975.1:12696067-12950098 GCF_963924665.1 Micromys minutus | reverse complement strand
TGTCCTGTCTGCCTTTGGATTAAGATGTAGAAATTTTGGCTCTTCCATCCCCATGTCTGCCTGGACAGACACTGCCATGATCTCTCCTTGATGATAATGAACTGACCCTCTAAACCTGTAAGCCAGCCCCAATTAAATATTGCCTTTTATAAGAGTTGCTTTGGTCATGGTGTCTCCTCACAGCATTAGAAACCCCAACCAAGACAACCTACCAGAGAATTTTTAGTCCCTTAACTAGGGAAGTTCTTCCTCAGGAGCCAAAACCACTTTGAGAAGACATTTCCTTTGTGTTTGTTCCACCTTCAAAGAGCTGAACTAGCGAATGGGAACGTAAGAACTCCATCATCCCCTCCCCTGTCTGTCCAGTGAGTGGGATATACCTACACAGTACAAGTCCCAGTTCCTAAACACCTGTCTTAGGATGCATGGAAACTCTGAATTCCTTTGGCATGTGTTAGTATGCGTGGGGTGTATGAGTGTATGCATATTCACGTGTGTATAGATGCATTTTGAGGTGTATGTGGACATTGTGCTGACACCTTCCTTCACTGTTCTATGCTGTATTTCCTGAGACAGAGTGCAAAGGTCAATGACGCAGCTGCTCACTGTCTCCCCAGTGCTGACATAGCAGATAACTAAACCCGGCTAACATTTATGTGGGTTCTGGGGATCCAAACTCTGGTCCCCACACTTGCAAGACTTTACCCTCTAATTTGTTTCCCCGACTCAATTCTGAAAGCATTCTGAGCCAGGGCAAATGAGACCCTCTCTCTGTTCATCTTTTCTCCAATGATGTTCTTACTGTCCCCACCATGACCTCTGATGCCTGGGACTTTGGTATAGTTCCCTTTCTTATCCATTGCATGTCACCTCTCAAACAGGAGTGTGTGGCTTCTATACAAATTACACACACACACACACACACACACACACACACACACACACACACATATAAGAAAATCAGTAATCTCTGTATTTTTGATACCTTTGTGTGGCTCTGGAGCACCGCATATGTATGTGTCTATGAGCACAGAAGGGACAATAGCAAAGGCACACCTCTGAATGTTCACAATGCACACCCCAGCAGGCTGGGACCTTACAGAGCTAAGGCAAGGCCATGAATCTCTCTTTGTTGTTTCTCTGTTTAATAGCTTGTGCCAAACACATTTTGCATGCACACACAGCTTCATGTACATATACACAAATATGTTCACATGCATACTCACATACACAGAGAGACAATCACACATATGCATGAACATGCATACACGTGCATGAACACACACACACACACACACACACACACTCACAGAACCATAGACCAAGGAGGGAAAGACAGGAACTGCACTCCTGCATCTTATGTACTAGTGAGTTACTCATTTCTCTGAGACTCACGGAGTGTTTAGGAAACAGGAACAGCCTCTTCAGCCCTCCCAGACTGTGTAAATGCAAGCTGCAGCTTCAGTGATTCTTTGTGTAATCATTGGTGACTCCAACACAGACCAGGTGTCACATTCCTGTTCAGGTCTGAACAAGATCTATGCATCTGGTTATATATAAGTGGGCACGGGAGCACTCAACCTCAGGTGGCATTTCATGGGTGCTTGCCAGCTTCCCCCCTCTTCCCTCCCCTTCCTCTCCCTTTCCTTCCTATTTCCTCCCCTTACCCCCTTCCTCTCTTCCTCTTTCCTCTCCCTTCCCCTCCCTTTCTCTTCCCTCACTTCCCCATCTCTTTCTTCCCCTTTCTTCCCCTTCCCACCCTTGTTCCTCCTCCTCTTCTCCAACTCCTCCTTCTTCTTTCTTCTTTTCTTTAAAGGAAGCATCTCTTACTGGCCGGAGCTCATGAAGAAGGCTAGTCTGGCTGGCTGGCCAGCAAGCCTTGGAGATCTGCTTGTCTCTTCCTCTACATACACACACACACACACACACACACACACACACACACACACACACACACATATAAACAAACTTCTTGCTTTGTGGCTAAAACAGGAACAAGAACGATCTGGATCAATCTGGATGCCCTTCCTACTTTCCAAGGAGTTTCCTGCTCCCCTGCACATGGCCTGGCACAGGCCGGCTCCTTCTCTGTGAAGTCTCATTTCTCTTCTTTTATTCCAGATCCAGTGCCCAAGAAGAGAAATGGGGGGGCCTTCTGCATGGCAGCCATGGCTATTCACCTGATCCTGCTCACGGCAGGCACTGCACTGCTGCTGACTCAAGGTGAGGTGCTCCTAGTCCTGGTCCCGATGTAAAGTTCAGACTGACTAGAGGCATCTTGAGAATACTGCTGCCTTCCTGCTAGGGCAGGGTGGTTAGAACCACGAAGGTAATGGAGGAGTGAAAAGTGAAGAGGGTGTGTGTGTGTGTGTGTGTGTGTGTGTGTGTGTGTGTGTGTGTGTGTGGTGTGTGCATATGAAAGCCATTTCAGATGTATTGTCCATTTTGAGACCGTCTCTTTCTGGCCCGAACTTTACCAAATGGCTAGGTTGGCTGGCCAGCAGGTCCCAAGGATCTTATATGGGGAGTTCATTCTGTTTCTTTTCCCCACAATGCACAGAATTTGTGTTTGAAACTCCATGCCCTATAGAAGACATGTACGTGTTACACAGACTATCAGGCACCTGCCCCAATGTCTCAGACTTCAATGGGGCCCCTAAATGACGTTGTGGGTTTCAGTGCTCAATCTGCAGGAGCAGCTCCAGATCCTAGATATGTCCTGTGGCAATGGAACACTGGCCGCTGAGGACAAGTCAGTCTTCTTCCTACAGTGGGCTCGTCCCAAAACACACATGGTACCAGGAGCACAGGGGATGCAAACCTTGCAGGCCCAGCTCAGCTGGGTCTACACCAGCCAGGAGCAACTACGTCAGCAGGTCAACAACCTCACTCAAAATCCAGGTACCACCACACCCGGTTTCTGGGGTTCTGGGGAGGAAACCCAGGGTTTCCATGCATGCTGGCTGAACACCTTAGCAACTGTACACTCCCAGCCTGCAAAGACAGCCATTTTGACCAACCCAGATGGGTTTAGGGCAATGCTGATGTAGTCTGGCAACCTAAGTATTTCTGTACCTCCACAACTTCTGGGGGGATATGGTTCCTGGTCTCTCTAAGCTTAAGAACACATTGAGGTGTTATTGTTCAAACTTTCAAGGCTAGAAGACCCATGGGTCCTCAACCTCCCAGTGCAGAATCTGTGAGTTCTCTGTGGGGACACAGAACAAAATAAAGCGTCACTCTACACCCTGGCTCAGTCTGCAACCTTCTCTCCTTCCCTTGCAGAGTTGTTCGGGATGAAGGGTGAACGAGGTTCCCCAGGTAGGTTCACTTCCAGTCTGACCCATTCTGTCCTTATCTAGAACCTTCGCTGGAAGACTCCTTAGCTGGGAGCCTTCTGTGGATTTTCTAAGCTCACCTTCCAATGATCTGGTCAGTCCATACGCTGCCTCCTTCATGGGACCACCTCTCTACCCCTGCCCGAGTGAGACACCCACCTCAGGACCTCTGCCTTCCCCTGAGCCAAATGATAGCCTTCTCCCGCCAAACTATAAATGTCAAATAAAACATACCCCCAAGAGCAGAGTGCTGTCCAGCCGTGGGCACCAGCAGCTGGCCCGCACCTATGTATGGACTTACGCCCTGTCCATTATTTATCCCTTTGTGCCATGAATGCTTCAGGGCATCCCTTTTCCTGTGCTATGCAAAAGCTTATCCCTGGGAGCTGTGGACACAGGCCTTTGTGCTGTAAACTGAACTCAGGTCCTTGGCAAGAGCATCTTAATTGCTGAGCCATCTCTCAGTGCTGAGGGTGGAGGCGTAGCCACAATTCATTCTATTGTACCGAACTGTAGAAACTCTTTTAAAGGTGTACTGACTTGCGGAGTTGAGTTCATTAGGGGAAAGGGCAATGGTGCCTTTCGTAGGAACTTTAAGGAAAGATTTGGGGAAGGTGACCCAGGTCCTGCTGAGGCCAGCTGAGTTGGCTCTGGTTCTCCCAGTCCTGACCTTCCTCTTAGCTGCTCAACGTATCTGTCACACACCCTGACAGCTGCAAGTTCTCTTATTATCTTCCCATGGGTTCCTAACCTCCTGTTTTAACCCTAACGTCTCCAGGTGTCCGAGGACCCCAGGGCCCACCAGGCACCAAGGGAGAGGCAGGTGAGTAGGTATCACAGGAACATACAGTGGGCTTTCTCCGTGACAAGGACCTACACCAGAGTCTAAACCCTGTGGGGCAGGCCTGCACAAGGGGAGGCAGCTTGTATGCGAGCTGGGGTGGGCTCAGAGGTGAGGGGGGAGGAGTTCACAAACAGTACTATTGCTCAGTGGTACCTCAGCCTGGACAGATTGTAGGCCGTGGACATCACAGTTGAACCGTTTCTGCTAAGGACTGCAAACCTGTGCAGCTCCATGGGGGACCGGATGTGCCTGTGGTCTTCTCTCCCCCATCACGACCCTCAGTTTCTTTTTACATAAAATGCAGCTGAGACTTTTGTTGGGCATTTTTCATGTTATGCATTGCCCTCCCATCCCTCTCTGTGCAAGGGTGCACACGTGTGTTGTGTATGTGCAAGTATGTATTGTGTCCTCGTACACATGTGCCCACATAGAAGCCAGACTCAACCTTGATGGTCATTCTTCCGGTATTGCTCATCTTGGTTTTTGTCTTTGTGTTTATTTTTAGCTTTGTTTTTGCTTCATGACAAGGTTAGTTACACTGGCCTGTAACTTATCAAATAAACTAGGTAGCTAACCAGTGAGTCCCAGTAATCCACCTGCCTCTGCCTCCTCCGTATTGAGACTACAAGCACACACTGGCACGCCTAGCTGCTTTACATGGGTTTCGGGGGTTAAACTCAAGTCCTCATGCTTGAAAAGGGAGCCCTTTACCAAGAAAACTATCATCCCAGCCCACTGCTTTGGGTTTCTTTGAACCCAATAGTAGCCCAGACTTTCCTTGAACGCTCAATCCTCCTGCCTCAGCCTCCTGAGTGCTGTGATGGCAGGCATGCATCACCATACCGGCTTCTAGATAATTCTGAAGATCCACCATTGCATTAGGTTTCCGTGTTTCAGGCTGGGGCTGAGACCTGTCCAGCCCCACACACACAGCTCTGCCAGAGTAGCAGAATCAGAGCACTCTCTCTCCCCTACTTCTGTCTCTGGAGACAAAAGCTTAGGACCGTGACTTTCACAGAGCTCCCCCAATACCCCATAATTCAGTCTGCTGCACGAGGCAGAATCCTAAGACCTTTTTAAGAGGCAGGAGCAGAACCAGCTGGTCTAGATAAAAGGGGAAGTAAACAAACCAGCAGGCTTGCCCGCCCTTCCCCACAGAAAGCCCCAGCAGCCACCAGCCAGAACTGGTGAGCAGAGAAAGCTACTTCTAGGAACTGGCTCCGTTAGGAAGGCAGTTACTAGGATCCCCGGGAACCCATTGTTCTCTATCAAGGCAGGGCTTCTTCCAAAAGGCTTTAAAAATCAGAAAGGAAGATTATAGTGTGGTGAGGAGCGTGCATAGACACTCATGCTTACCCACTGCATCACCACATGCTCACACACACACACACACACACACACACACACATTTATAAGCACATGTCTACACACATTGTGTCTTCACACTCATATGCTACACACACAGACACAGCCCCACATTCACTTATGCACACATATGAACACTGGTGCCTTCCCATGCATGCATCCTTACACTCACACCACACACACAGGGCCACACACTCATGCACATGTGTGTGCACACACGAATACTCACACCATACACTCACATACATGTATGAGCACACATTTTGGCATCCATACTTTCTCACAATACACATAATCATGGCAATACACACTCACATATTCATGCACATGCGCACGAGCACACATTTATGCACACATGCAGCCTTGCTCTCGGGTGCTCACACACTCAAGCACGCATATAAGCTTCTGCACATGCTCCAGTGCTCACACTTACAGCATACTCATGCTCACACATGTGCACTTGCAGATACTCACATGGCCTATACACAAACAGTCTCATACACACACTCACACAGTAGGCAGGCCGCTCAGAGGGGATCTAGTCTCTCCTCTTGCAACTCAGAGGCTTTAAGTAGGTTCCCCAGATCCCAGAGATGGAAGGACAGATACAGTGCATTCCTACAGGCACAGTCTGGGGGCTCAGTCTTCTGTGGCTCCAGCAGAGAGCAGGAGAAAGCTGGGCAGTTTTACTAACCCCCTAATACTCACTCATACTTCTGGAACCCACAAACCTAATGGGGGGCAAAGTGTCTGTGATGGAGACCGTAAGCCCAGAGCAGCTGGCATCGCCACAAAAAGCTGGGGCTTGGGCAACCAGCAAGCTTTTCTCCACACCTGGCTTGGCAGCCTCTCTCCCTCTTCCTTTCCCACCCACCCCCTGGGATCTCCCCATGTCTCCTCATGCTCACTGTCCTGCCCAGGTCCTCCCCCTTCCTCCCGGAATGGCCTGCACTTCAGGATGAAACCTGCATGTCCTTTCAGCTGGTCCGGTGTCCTAGGAAGGAGCCACTGTTTGCCAACTCCATTTATGTCCTGGGCACAGGATCACTAGTGAGATACCTGCAGAGAGCCCAGCCTTCACCAGCCTCATTTTACAGATGACAGCATTGTGACAAGGGGTTCTGAGGTGTCTTTTCCAAAGTCATCTACTGTGCTTGGAGAGGCAGCCATGATTCAAACCCACTTGCCTTGTTCTAGAGTTTTCTTCCACGGCTATGCACTGGCCCAAGCCTGGGACTCTACCATGAATGTTTGATTGTGCATTTGTGTATAGGGTGGAGGGCTCCTATTCTTGGATACCTCGGGCCCCCAGAATGTCAGCTAACTAAAGAACACAGTGACTGAGTCCTCCTTCTCTTCTCACAGGCCTTCAGGGAGTCACGGGTGCGCCGGGGAAGCAAGGAGCAACTGGTAACTTGGGCTCCCTCTGCTGGGAAGGCCAATCTCATTGTCAATGCCCCTGGGGCAACTGTCCCCATGAGTTCTCTCTATAACCCCATCCTGGCACCTGACGGTGAATGCCTTCCTACTCCCCTTTCCCCAAGTCTCCAAGAGATGAACGTGTGCCCTAGGTCTTCCCTGGAGACCCCATCTCCCACACTCTGCTTCGTTCTGCAGGGGTCCATCCTCAGTAGGACAATGGTGTTCACCTCTGTTCTCATCCCAGGTGCTCCAGGACCTCAAGGGGAGAAGGGCAGCAAAGGTGACAAAGGTCTCACTGGCCCCAAGGGGGAGCATGGCACCAAGGGAGACAAAGGGGACCTAGGCCTTCCAGGTAAGGGTTGTGTTGGGGTGTTGGCATTCACAGTGAAGCCTGGGGGAGCAGAAAGTCTAGTCATTCTGGCTGAAAACAGGACTTGGCTCAAGAACGGCATGCCCAGCTGTTTAAGAGAAGCCTTAACTGTACTCTAGTTCTTTTGAAAAATTAGCTAATTAATTTCAATTGATGCATAACCACCCATGTCTGTGAGTTACAGTGTGATATTTATATTATTCAAAGATTTTTCTATGTATTTATTTATTGTATATACTTTCACTGTAGCTGTCTTCAGACACACCAGAAGAGGGCATCGGATCCCATCGCAGATGGCTGTGAGCCACCATGTGGTTGCATGCATGTTTAATGTGTGTATGGTATGTGATATGCATGCATGTTTAAATGTGTATATGGTATGTGATATGCATGCATGTTTAAATGTGTGTATGGTATGTGATATGCATGCATGTTTAAATGTGTGTATGGTATGTGATATGTATGCATGTACACATGATTGCATATGCATTGCTGGTTTGTTTTTATTTAAAATAGTTTTTTGTACAGTACATTCTCATTATGGCTCGTTTCCTGAGGTAGGGTTTCTCACTGCACCAGGCGCTCATTTCCTGGCTGAGCAGCAAGCCCCAGGGATCCTCCTGCCTTGACCTTTGGTACTGTAGGATTACAAGCATGTGTTACCATGCCTGGCTTTTTGCATGAGTGCTAAGATTCAAACCCGGCACCTCAGGCTTATTCAGCAGGGTTATTCACTGAGACATCTCCCTAGCCCCGGAAAGCATTCGTTTCTTATATCCTGAGTCGGCTAGCCTCCCTCCAAAGCCTCGAGCTAGCCTAACTCGCTCAGACCCAGGGAGGCTGGTTCTTGCTTGCTGTCTTCTTCAGAATCTTTCACTACTTAATTGTGTCCCCATTCTGAAGGGATCTGGAAGAACCTTGGCATGGTGCCTAAGTCCTCTCCCAGACCCTTGTCAAAAACAAACAAACAAACCAGAATAGAAGTCTGAAGAGATGGCTCATTTGGTGACGTATTTGAGTATCAGAACACAGGTTTGATCCCAGAACCTATGTGGAAAGGCCAGGCATGGTCACACTTGCTTATGATCCCAGTGCCAGGGAGGCAGTGACAGGCAGATACCTTGGACGAGTTGGACAGACTGTCTGTTGAGTTGCAAAGCAGGTGAAGTACCCCACTTCCAAAACAAAACAAAGTAGAGAGCAACTGAGAAACAGCACCCAGGGCTCTCTGATTTGCAAACTTATGTCCATGAACACCCACACATAAATGTTCACCCACACATAACTCTTCACCCACACACTTGAGCATAAACAGGTATATATATATATATATATATATATATATATATATATATATATATATATATATATATATATATATATATATATATATATATATATATATATCAGGACATTTCAATATTTGAGAACAGAGCCATAAGTTCCTTTTACTAAATTCTGCCAGCTTTCTAGTAGAAGGTAGAAAAGGTTGCTTTGGGGTGACAGTCCTCTTTAAGACCTTGCCCTGTGTTGGTCCCACCGGGAACCAAACTGAGTGTCTACAACCAGTTGACAGTGTGACCTTAGTGTCTCCCGGAGTAGCTAATACCAAACAAGCCCACTGTGCAGCCCCTTCCCAGCTGGCCTGCCCTTCAGGAAGGAGGCCGCTCTCAATTGATATGCACCAGGTACTAAGAGAACAGAGGAGGAAGAGACAGAGGACTCAGGAGAGGACTAGCTGGATGCGCTCAGAATGCTGATGACAAGTGGAAATTTTGGAATCTTGGTTGCCAGGGAAGCCCGTGTCTGCACCGCTGCCGGGCACAGAAATTACTGCACTTTTCTCGCTCTCAGTGACCTTTGCTATTCTCGGAATCCGGGAGATGTTTTCTAGAACGTTCAGATTTCAGTCCGAGAGGTTACAAAAGATAATCCCCTAATGTACACAGGAAAATGAGCCCCCAAGGTACTGGGTGACCCCAGGCTATGACTCTTCTCCTCGAGGTAAGGGTTCTGACCAGGGTCCTGGAAACCCAGCATTACTGGTATCCAGTCACCTGGCCAATCTGTTATGAGTCTGTGTCCTGTGTCTGGGGAAGGAGCTCCTTCCTGGAGAGCTTCCCTGGCAGGCAGGCACAGGACATTCTAATTTGGAATTTGGGTAAGACAGGAAATGCCTAAGTGGAGCTGTTTTACCCTCCTCCCATGTCCAACCTCGATTTCTTTTTTTTTGTTTGTTTGTTAAAGGAAACAAAGGGGACATGGGCATGAAGGGAGACACAGGGGTTATGGGGTCCCCTGGAGCCCAGGGAGACAAAGGAGATGCCGGAAAACCAGGCCTCCCAGGTAAGAGGTTGCACTGTGGGGCCACAGACCTGAAGGTATCGCCCTTCTCTCTGGTAGCTGAGCCAGTTAAGAGCCAACAAGCTTCTTATGAGTCCTGTCCTTTGCAGGTTTGCCTGGATCTCCTGGAGCCAAAGGCGACCAAGGTAGGAGCTGTGGGCATCTGGGCAGATTGGCTGTGGTCCCCAGGAAGAGCCAAGTAGGGAAAATCTCCAATTATCTTCTTCCATCCCTCTTTCCCTTCCTCCTCTTCTTCCTTCCTTTTTTCTTTCTTTAATTTCTTCTCTTTTTTTCTTTTCTTCTTTTGTTCTTGCAGGGTTTCATATAGCCCAGGCTAGCCTAAACCTCATTATTTATCTAAAGATGACTTTGAATATCTGAATCTCCTGCCTCCAGCTCCCTGTGCTGGGATCTCAGGAGTGTACCACCATGCAGGTTTCATCTCATCGTGGTGTTAACCCAGAGAACTCCAGGAGCTTAGGAACCTGACTATACCATAAACAAACAGTCCGTTGGTAGAGGGGGCAGGCTCTAATGAAAACAGACTTTACCTGTCTCCCTCCTGGGCTGCTGAGGGGCAGAGTTGGGTGATTCCACTTAAAGTTCACAATCTGTCCGTCATCTTAGATTCCACAGCTGTGATGGAGGAAATGGAGCTTACAGCATTGTTTCTCTCTCACCCACAGTGCAATAGATGAATCCTAAAGGTGGTGGAGGCTGGTGTCAGCAGATGTATGTCACAGAGGATAGGGAGCCTGCCCTTGTACCACTGACCCCCTAACCCTGCCATTGCCCCTTACGTTTCAGGAAAACCTGGACTGCAGGGTGTTCCAGGCTCTCCAGGTGCACCAGGACCTTCAGGTGCCAAGGGTGAGCCAGGACGCACTGGTCTTACTGGGCCACCAGGTGAGGAACCTTATTCTTTATCCCTGCATTGGGAATGGTATCCCAGCATCCATCCATTCTAACTCTTATGCCCATGTGCTGTCTGTCTTCTAGGACCCCCAGGGATTGCTGGGAATCCAGGGGCTGCAGGTGTGAAAGGAAGCAAGGGGGACACAGGTAAGTGAGTGTGCAGGGGTGAAAGGCAGGGTTGCTGGGTTCTACGGATAGACAGGAAGGAGGATTGCCTCTCAGCATCCCACAAGAGGCACAGATTCTCCTGTCTTCTGGCTTTGGAGGCTCCTGATAAAGGAAAGTAGTTTCCTCCATTATGACCCCTTGAGCACAAGTTCCCTGGTTTACAAGGCGTTGTACAGCCTAGCAGAAGCTCTCCATATACAGTGAATCTAGGGGATCGTCTGAAAGTCGCATCACAAAGACGTTCTTTTTCAGATTCTGTCATATAAACTAACAGAGAGTCATTCTATCCTGTCATATAGACTAACAGAGTCATTCTATTTTACAGTCTGGATTATAAAAAACTTCCTAGGTTTGTCTGTGTCACATGACCTCTCATAAGTGTGGGTCACTTGATGAGACCCTGAACTAATCAGTCTGATATCTGAAGCTACGTTTCTACATTGTGTTCAGCTGGCCTAGAAAGTTCAGGCCACTGCACTGGGCACTAGTGGTGATGGGCAGATGCCGTAGTCAGACTGTGGACTCTCTAAATGTCATTCGGAGAGCCCTGGCAGTCGGAAGTGCCAGTTGGGAGTGCTGTAAGGATGAAGAACAGAGCCAAAAAATTAGGCTCCTGTCTTCAAGAATGTCCAAGGGATCCCTGCCCTGACCCCTTTCTCTCCCAGAGAGTAAGGTTGAGCAATGTAAAACAAGTTTGGCAAGGCTGTTAACACACACAAAGGCTGGTCTATCCCCGTTTCAACTGGTTATTCACTCACTCGTGGAGTAGTACATCCTAGCAGGCCTTGAACTCTGAGTATCTGATCTTTGTTTCCTTCCTGAAGGCTATTAGGAGCCATGGCTAAGGTATCAGCTGCATTTTCTCCATTCTTTGATTCCCTCAAGACTCACACTCGCTTACAGCCCCTTACCAGGGTTAGAGCGATAGCTTATTGAATTAATTTTTCCCTAGCAAGCATGAGGACCTGAAGTAAATCTCCAGAACTCATGTTAAAATAAACCAGTGGGCTTGCTTTTAATCCCAGTTTGATGGAGGCGGAGATGGGTGGGTCCCTGGGGCTCGCTGGTCAGGCAGCTTAGCCCACTCAGCAAGTTTGAGGAGAGTGGGAGATGCTATCTCAGAACACAAGTGGGAAGCTTCTGAGGAGCAACATTTGGCTTTGTCCTCCATCTACCATGTACATGTGCATATGTATACATGTACACACACACACACACACACAAGACCCCACACCAATGCATACACAAAAAAACATATACATACATGCACCTGCACACACAGAATCATACACCCAAGACCATGCAAATACGATTACAGACATCTTAGTCTGTGGCTCATTGAACTTCCTGTATCTGGTGAGCATCTTTATGTGGTGTCTGTGTGTATACATCCAATTAATCATCCATAAATACCCTCAGTGGAACCCTATGGGTCACCCGTTAAGTATAGCATCCATTAACGATGGATTTTATATTCAATTTATGATGTATGATAATCACCATTTAGGTTGGTGGCTCACCCAAGACCAAAACTTGCCTTGGTGCAACATCTGCTGGCTTATGTGAACTCTCCGGGGAAGGGACTTCCCAGAACTCTGTGGGCTAACGAGGGGCCACACAGATTAGATTTGATGGTTCCTGGAATGAATATCCAGGGGGAGGGTGGCAGATGTGACTTGAACGTCATCCTCATGTTTGAAGACAGCATCCCTTTGTATCCTCACTGCAGGAGGCTGGGAATTCCCAAGCCAGAACTTCTATGGCAGTTGTCCAGTTTTGATAAAGCAAGCCAGGTTTCAAACCCCTGGGTTTCCCATTTTGTAAATAAAACTATGAATCTCTCAGTGGAACAACTAGCTGATTCAGATGAAGACAGAGGAATGACATTGCACTGGCTTGGCCTGGATTTAATTACTGTGGGTTAATTATAAACAAGGAGAGGTCCGTTTGCTGTTAAATAGGCCCCTGGGCTACGCCCTGTGCTCCAAACTTTACCATCACACTCTATCAACCCCTGCTTGAGTTTTGTCTTCCATGCTCAGCAGTCAGGAAGCAGAGATGGGGCTGGGAAGTGTCTCAGTCTTAAAGAGCATGTTACACAGCACGAGGACCTGAGTTCAGATCTCCGTAATCCATGTAAGAGCCAGACTGACAGAGGCCACTTGCAATTCCAGCCTTCAGCAGGCAAAGATAGGAGATCACCAGGGCACGCTGGCTAGCTACACTAGCCTGAACCAGTTAGCTCTGGGTTCAGAGACTCCGCCTTGATAAAGAGGAGGTCATTAAGGAAAGCATTTGACATCAGCTTTGGGCCTCCATGTGGACATTCACACACAGATACGTGCCCATATATACATATGCACATACACATCACAACGGCTCAGAGAGGCTAAATTCTCTGTCACCGGCTGCTAATGCACAGTGAGTCTGATCCCAAAGGTGTGCTTTTGTTATATGGAGTAACACAGGTTGTAACGCATGAAAAATCAAAGCTGCCCTTGCTTAGGGCTGTCTTAGTGAGGCCCTGGACCAGTGAATTGTTAGAAATGTGTGTTCCTGGGTTCCCATGCCCAGCCCACTTAATCAATATCTCTGAGTGGACCTGGTAAGATGTTTCTGTGTAAGCACTCGTGCATGCGTGCATGCATGCGTGCGTTCTTACGTGCAGAAGCCAGTAGAGGAGCTTGTCACTCTTCCTATCAATTCCTGCCTTATTAATTAATTAATTAATTAATTAATTTTTGAGATAGAGTCAGTCACTGAGCGAGAAGTTTACTACCTATCTCCATTCCCCAGCACAGGGTTACAGCCATGTGCCGCCATGCGCCGTCATGCCTGGCTTCTACATGGGTGCCGTGGATTCTTACTCGTGTGCACATGGCTTGCACAGGAATTGTTCTCATCAGTGACCCACTTTCTTGCCCCACACAAACCACAGGCAGGAGATTCTGAGACACGTTGAAGTTAGATGGTGACATCATTCTGGGGAGCCTGGAGAGACCTGGGAGGTCGTTGAGACCAAGCTAAGGGAGACTTCAGGAAGAAGCAAGCTGGGCATTCTGATGGGACAAAGACAGCCTAGGGCAACCTCGGGAGCTGGAGTCTGGGGAACAGCCAGGCTGTTCCCTCCTTTAGGACCATGGATAGATCCTTCCTGCGCATCCTCAGTACAGCTCCTCTCTGAAGCGGGGAACCAGTGGGGATCCTCAGGGGAGTGGATGATGACAGAAGACAAGGCTGGGCTGCACAGACAGCTCTGCTGGTAAAGTATCTGAGGGTCTGAGTTCAATCCCCAGAACTGCTGTGAAAACAAGCTGGGCTTGGGGGCAGCCATTTGTAATCTCGACACTGGGAAGATGAAGATCCCTGATGCTCAGTGGCCAGCTAGAGTCGGTGCATGGCTGAGTCTGTGAGTTCTGGGCCAGTCTTGGACTTGCACCCAGGTCCCTCTTCTCCTCCTGCTGGCACTGTGTGAGGTCTGGAAACTGAGAAGAGGGTGGTGGGAGGGTCAGAAAGGAGCTCTCCTCAGGCCATGACAAGGAGGTGATGGCTCTACACTGGTGTGTTTGTGGTAAGACTGACCCATATCACCAATGTGAAACCTGTCACACACAAGGAGCTGTTTTATCATCTACTCTTTCTCAATGGCCCACAGTTAGCTTGCACCCACCCACCCGGGTTTGTAGAACTGTCTGAGGGAGTCCCACTTATCTGAAAGAAACCGGTATGGATCCTTAAAATTCTAAAGGAACAGATCATGAGCCACCGTGGGGATGCCTAAAGGGTGCTAGAGACAATGGGTCTTCTATGAAAAGTTAGGATTCATAAAGCAGTGACTGAGAGGAGAGGATGGGTTAAAGCAGGGAAGGAGGGCAAAGTGAGATGGTTCATGGGTAATTTAGTTTGCGACTGGACTAGACATCCTGAGTCTTATACTCAGGACCCACAAGATGGAAAGAGAACTGACTTCCAAAAGTTGTCCTTTGTCCTGCTCCCCCGACCCCTCTCACAGAGACAGACAACCTCCCGTGTCCCCTGTCCTCTACACTCCCTCACACAAAAACAAATCATTAATGGCGCATCTACTACAGGTGATAACCCCCAAGGATCTGGGTGGCTACTGCACAATCTCTGGAACAGAAATGTTCCTTTATAAAATATTTCTGGTTGAAAAATACTGATCAATAATATTGTTGAATAAAACATTTAGGTAATAAATAAATAAATAAATAAATAAATAAATAAATAAATAAATAAATAATATTTCTGATCTATCTTCTGAAAATCTCATGAAACAATAAGGACACGGGATGGATTTAAGGTCAAATCAGGTCAATGGTGTCCAGACAGGGAAGGCTGGCCAGGGCATCTGGAATCTGCGTACCTCAGACTTCCACCCAGCACGTCGTCAGCATTTCACTGAAACACGCCCATATCTTCATCTGACCGCAGCCTGTCTCCCCTTCCACCCCATCATGAGGGTTGAAGCAATCACAGAGAACCGCTGTACCCTTCTGTCTGCATTAATCAGACAAAGGGAGAGGCTGTCTAAGATTAAAAGTGTCTAATATCTGAGTTTTATTATTCTCCCCCCCCTTCCCTGTGTCTCCATTTTAGGATTTCAAGGACAGAAAGGCACTAAAGGAGAATCAGGAGTCCCAGGTAAAGGGCTGACTTCATTTTAATTTTTTGGGATGGTGACTGAGAGACCTGTGTGTGTGGAACTAAGCCTTATTGACTTTGAACACTGTGACCTTACCCTCAGAGTTGAGGCAGAGACTGAGGTTTGCCACCCAAGCCTCTATTCCTTCCCTAGATGATCTGGGTTAAATGGCAGGGCCTCAGTATCCCAAAATGAAGAGAAAGTGAGTCAGAGTCCAAGGAGGATGAATAACGTATGCAGAGGTGCCAGGCCATGCTATCACCAAAAGATCTGGATGCACCCTGTCTCTCCTTAGGGGTTAAGGCTACCCAATCTCTGACTTGCTTTGTTTTATCCTTCCTGGTTCCCAAGTCCCTCTTCTCCACTGCTGCTATTTCTCATTAGGAATTCTTCTTCTTCTTCTTCTTCTTCTTCTTCTTCTTCTTCTTCTTCTTCTTCTTCTTCTTCTTCTTCTTCTTCTTCTTCTTCTTCTTCTTCTTCTTCTCCTTCTCCTCCTTCTTCTTCTCCTTCTCCTCCTCCTCCTCCTCTCCTCCTCCTCTCTTCCTCCTCCTTCTCTTCTCTTCTTCCTCATCTTCTATCTCCTTTCCATCTCCTTTTTCTCCTCCTCCTCTTCCTTTTCCTTCACTATCACCATCTCCACCACACCCAAAGCAGTTTACTTTACAAAGGAACAAGTAAGTGTAAGATCAGGGGCATGGTGCTGGTTTACACTCAGCCTTAATAAAAGCCATGTTATAGGTGGTGTCATAATAGAGGCATGGCCCAAAATGACATAAACTCCAATGAGCAAAAATAAGAATAGAATCTAGTTTGTTTGGGTGGTTTGGTTTGGGTTGGTTGGTTGGTTGGTTGGTTGGTTGGTTGGTTGGTTGATTGGTTGGTTGGTTGGTTGGTTGATTGGTTGGTTGGTTTTTTGAGATAGAGTGTCACTATGTAGCCCTGACTAGACTAGAAACTTCCTATAAAGAGCATGTTGACCTCAAACTCAGAGATCTTCTTGCTTCTGCCCCTACCCCCAAGTTCTGTAACTGAATTTTTAAGCAGACTGAAGTTTATTGAGCCAGCCAGCAAGCTGAGAAAATTGGAATTCTCTTCCCATCTATCCATCTGAACCATCTATCAGTGAGAGCTCAGAATGACAGGAAGCCAGAGAAGCAAGATCCCAGACTCTTCTGCAGATAGAACCCCCACATGACCTGGAGAATTACCCACCATGACCATATCCTCTTAACACCTCTTGCCTGAGGCTCAGTCTTCCAACACAAGAACCTTAGTAGGGTGTGTTCAAACTATACCTTTGTCAAAGCAAGTCTAAAATAGGATGTGGGCAGACTTCTGGAGTGTTTTCTCTTCCATGTGAGCTACATATTCTACTACAGTCTTAATTTACTAATCAGACATAGGGACCTAGAAACACTCTAAGAAATTACCACAGACTAAAACTTCTACATAATTATCTCATCTTCTAAGGACTCTACCAGCAATATCCTCCTGTGCATTCCTGATGGGATTAACATGGGAGACCAGATAACTAGAACAGCCCCCTGTTGGACCAAACCCTTGGCCACAGGCTTACATAGCCCTTTACTGAGGAATTTGATAGTCCAGGGTCATTTGTATCCTAAGCAGAAAGGCCCTTGTGTCCCCCTAGGAAGCAGAGTGGGGCATCTATGTGGCTAACTATCTCCTCTCAGGCCTTGTAGGCAGAAAGGGAGACACTGGAAGCCCTGGGCTGGCAGGTCCTAAAGGAGAGCCTGGACGAACCGGTCTAAAGGGAGAGCCTGGGGTGAAAGGTAGGTGGTGCTTTTGTCATTGACTTACAGGTTATGGGTCTTCAGAACCAGGCTGCAGAAGGTGTCTTTACTGAGTTTCCAAGTTACATGCTAGGAATTATATTGGGAAAGCATCATCAGGTTTCCCCAGGAAGCAGATAGCTTTCCCTTCTGTGTTCTGCCTCAGGCAGCACCACAGCCAAATAGGTCTTCCCATAAGCTTTGTTGCTTACCGAGTCTCTCTTGTTAGCCTAACTCCTACCCTTTGGTCCATATGAGGCCTGCTTCCTCTTATTCTGGTGCATAGATGGCTATCCCCAGAGATCCTCAGATCTCAGCAGAGAAACTGAGCCCTCGTCCCTCTAAGTGTTCTGATGTGGGGAAATGGGGTGAGGAAGGCCTTGGATCAAAGTGTGTGTTTTTTATCTTCATGACAGGCTCTTCTGGCCAGCAAGGACAAAAGGGAGAAAAAGGTCAAAAAGGTAATTGATGCCTTTATTATCTTTTATTTATCTTTTAGAGACAATTCAGCGTCATGTGTTAGGGGGTAGAGTTTATGTCCCTGGAACATTCTTCACATATAGTCTGAGCCAGTTTGTGGTCAGAGGCCTAAGCAGCACCCCACCCTGCCTTTACACTCCATCTTTTCTGCCTCTTCCCCTCCTTGTTCGTATCCCCTTACCTCCTGCTCCCTTCCTGTTTCATCTCCCCCTCCTCCCCTCTCCATCTCCCCTCTTCATCTCTCCCTCCTCCCCTTTTATATCTTCCTTGTCCCCTTCCATCTCTCCCTCCTCCTCTTTGCCCCTCTCCCTCCTCCCCTTCCATCTCTCCCTCCTCTTCTTCCATCTCTCCCTCCTCCTCCTTCGATCTCTCCCTCTTTTTTCACCTCTCCCCTTCTTCCTCCATTCCTCCTCCCCTCTTCATCTCTCACTCCTTCCCTTCCATCTCTCCCTCCTCCCCTTCCATCTCTCCCTCCTCTCCTTCCATCTCTCTATCCTCCCCCTTCATCTCTCCCTCTTCCCCTTCCATCTCTCCCTCCTCCCCATTGCACCTCTCCCTTCTTTCCTTCCACCTCTCCTTCCTCCCCCTTCATCTCTCCCTCCTCCCCTTTCACCTCTCCCCCCTCCATCTCTCCATCCTCCCCATGTTTACCTCCATCCTTCTTCACTCTCTCCTTTTCTCCTTTTTCTCATCATTTCTCCATCTTCCTCACTACCTCGTCTCTTCCTCTTCTCCCTACTTTTGTTCCCCTTATCATTTTTTTCCTTTCCACCACACATGGCAAGACAGGATTGCACAGAGGCCTCTGCCCCTGTGCCTTGTTCCCTCTAAAGCAGGATGCAGGAGAGCGATATACAAGGAAGTGCTGGTGCTGAGGGGGTTCTCCAAAGCTCTGGTGACATGGGCCTGTTTGTCCTCATAGCTGTAGAACTTTTAAGAGCAGCAGAAAAACCACATCAGTACCGACCACCATTTGCCTCACCTTACACATACGTTTTTAACCCAGGTGAACCCAACCAAGTCGTCCGGATCGCGGGTGGCACCAGCAGAGGCCGAGCTGAAATTTTCTATAACAATGTCTGGGGGACAATTTGTGATGATGGCTGGGATAACAATGATGCCACCGTCTTCTGCCGCATGCTCGGTTTCTCCAGCGGGAAGGGACTGAGCAGCTACGGAGGTGGTAAGTGACTCCACAGCCAGGAACTGTTTTCCTACGCATGCCCAAGTGGTACAGTGACAGCCTCTGGTGAAGTGATGTACTGTGGCTGTGGCTAACGAAGGAACTGGAAAGTCCTGCAGCTTCGCGGCAGGTAGAGTACAGTCCACCACTCTGGGATCTGGACTAAGCTCTTTCCGCTTAGCCACCTGTTCTGAAGGACACTGCCACATTTCCAGCAGTGACCGCAAAGGCTATAAAAGGCTCTGGGTCACTGCTGTGGGTCATTGTCCATCCCGTCTTAGAGTCAGGATGTCACTTGGCCAAGATTATTTATGGAGTGGGGATAACTGCGGCCATTGAGAATAGCGGGAGAAGAGGGAGCCATGGCAAAGGGAGTTGTTTGTTTTCACGTCTGGAAACCCAAATCAGTAGCTGCCAGAACTCTTATCCATGAAGATAACCCTCCTGTGTGTGTGTGCGTGTGTGTGTGTGTGTGTGTGTGTGTGTGAGAGAGAGAGAGAGAGAGAGAGAGAGAGAGAGAGAGAATGTGTACACACACATGCCTGTCCATGCCTGTTCATGTGTGGGAGCACGCATGTGCGTGCACATGTTTATGAAGGACAGAGGACAACCATCTCTCCCTCCTCCCCATGTTTACCTCCATCCTTCTCTCTCTCCTTTCCTTCTTTTCCTTATCATTTCTCCATCTTCCTCACTACCTCGTCTCCCCCACCCCCACTCCCTCCTTCTGCCCCCTTTACCCTGTCTCTCAGTCCTTGTTTTCATGAGGCAGGGTCTCTCACTGGCCTGAAACTACTGACTTGATTGTGTTGCCTGACCAGGGAGCACTGGGGAGCTGTCTGGAGACACCCCCTAAGCACTGAGATTACAGGCACACACTACCATATCCTGGTTTTGATTTTTGACATGGATTCTGGAATCAAACTCAAGGCTTCCTGCTTGAGTGGGAAGCACTTTACCCACTGAGCCATCTTCCCAGCCCTTGTGAGGATCTTTTAAAGAGGACATAGAAAGTTAGATGTGGTGGCAGGCACCTCTTAACTCCAGCTCTTGGGATACTAACACAGTATGATGGAGCATGAAGGCTATCCTGGGCTACATAGAGGCTATCCCGGGCTACATAGTCGAGCTCTGTCTCAAGAAAAACAAAAGCAAAGCATGGGAAGGGGGAAAAGGCCAGATTTATTATATTCAATTTGAGAAAGCTGCCACGGCGCACAAAATAGGTTTATAGCCCACTACTCCTGCCCTGGCAAAGACGCTGGGTGGACAACAGGGCACAAGGCCATCTCCCTTTGGTCCTTGGGTGTCCCCTGCCTTACTCCACCCAAATCACCTGCAGCTCTCTCAGAGGCCGCTCTCTGCTTGTTTCCTTGAGACAAGGTCTCTCACTGAACCCAGAGCTAGGCTGGCAGCCCTTTTATGTGGGTACCGGAGATCCGAACTCAGGTCCTCGAGATTTTACAACACGCATTCTTACCCACTGAGCCAATCCTGGTTTTGTACTTGCCTCTCAATAGCTCCTAGCTGGGCTGTGAAACTCTGAATAGTCAGACACATTGAGCACAGCTGACTGCAGTCCAGGGCTCTGTCTTCGGTCCTGTCAGAGGGAAGGGGTCGGGCAGAGGCTGTGTTAGGTCCCTCAGACATTACAGATACAGCAGGAGGAAGGTGAGCTTACGGGGAGCCGATGGAAGGCTGTGTGTGCACACATACTGTGTGGATTAAGTAGTAAATATTTGCACGAGGTTTTCACTGTGCGGTTGAGGTCAGAGAGGAACCAGAGATATTCAAGATATAATAAGAGCTCACCTAGCCTCCCACACGTGCTGGGAGGTGGCCTGGACTTCTACATTAACATCCTTCCTTTCTCTCTCACGTCTCAGGCTCTGGGAAGATCTGGTTGGATGATGTGAGTTGTGCGGGGTCAGAGTACAGTTTGTGGGACTGCAGTAAGAGCTCCTGGGGCTCTCACAATTGCAACCATAATGAAGACGCGGGCGTGGAATGCCGCTGATGTGGGAGCCTGAGAGGTCGGCGGTGTGTTCCCAGGTGTCTTTGGGATCTACCTACACGGATTTTGTGGGCCTGCTAACTCTGTTGAGGGGAAATTAATAAAGCTCACCTGGGGATCCGCTGTGGCTGAATGACCCTAAGCTAGCTCCCCTGTGCTTTATAGCGCTGCTCAGTCAGTATGTGCTAGGTTCATAAATATGTCCTTGACCTCATAAGCTGGGTGTGGGGGGAGATGAGTCTGAAGCATGTCAAAGGTACTGTAGCCGTCTAGACGATCCCTTCAGACCTTCATCGTCTTCCAGGGTCCCTCCCTCATTCCCTCCTCCCGTCACCAGCACATGGCCCTGTCTCTGGCTATCCGCTACCTAGAGGTGCCGGGTCACAGGATACCTGTGATTGTCCCTTTCTGTCTGAGGGCACTCTGAGCTCCATAACTGTGAGGACCTTTGTCCATCTCACCCTACCCCGACTGATGCCAGAGTAGGAACTCAGAAAAAAACTTACTGAGGACAGAGGAGATGGCTCAGGGGATAAAAGCCCTTCCTGAACTAGTGTGAGACCAGACCTGGAGAGATGGCTCAGTGATCAAAGCACTTACTGCTCCTACAGGAGACCCAGCTAGGTCCAGTGCCCAGCATCCTCATCAGGCAGCTCCCCAAAACCTGCCACGCCAGTGGCTCAGATATCCCTTCCAGCCTCCACAGACATCAGCAGAGGAAGGAATGGCTCGGGACTTAAGAGCCTATGCTGTTCCTGCGAAGGGACACACATCAGGGTTGGGAGTTCAAGGTTATCCTCTACTACACAGTGTGTGAACAGGCTAGCCTGGGTTACATCAGACTGTATCTCGATTTTTAGAAAGCATTAAGACCCAGCTGGAACTGTACCTCCTTTAGAAAATGACCAGCACACCCTCACTCCAAGGAGCAGCTTCCACTCTCTAAATTTCCATAACCCACTTATACGGAGAAGGAAACCCCAGTGCTGAGTCTGAGGCTCAGCGTGTGCACCTCCATCTCACAGATGGGACCCAGGTACCCGTACCTCAGTGCACTGGACCCAGCTCCCTCCCTGCTCAGGATTCTGAATGCCTTTGCATCTGTACAGCGTTAGGCTCCAGAAGCATCCAGGAGACGTGCGTTGCTGCTCTTTGTTAATGCCACACACAGAGCTCACCTGACGAGGCTGTGCTAGGTCTGTGCCAGCACCAGGTGATAGTATGCAGGGATTTGTTCAAACTCTTTCCACTTCCCCCTTTGTAATGGGGTAATCAGAGGGACAAGTGGCCAAGAGGCCGTGTCCCGAGAATACAAATCATCAATTCACACACTAACGAGAGCCTGGAGGCTGGAGAAGTGCCTCCGTGCTTTTGAAAACTTACTGCTATTCCTTTCCTAGTTCCCAGCTCCTAGCAACTCCCATGTGGAGGCTCAAAACTACCTTTAACTCCAGTTCCAGGGGATCCAATGTCCTCTTCTAGACACTATGTGAACTTCATGCATGTGATACACAGACATACGTAGGCAAAAATATATAGTGTGTTATATTCGTGTATACAGGGTAGCGCAGCCGGTCAGACCTGGTGGCAACATACAACAAAGGCAGAAGGAAACTCCTCAGGCTGAAAAGCAACTTCTAATTCAGATAAAATGGCAATTTAAGTGTGAAAAGATCAACAGGGGCCTGTAAAACACAGGCCAAATACACTACATAAAAAACGAGTAAATCTGGGGCTGGAGAGATGGCTCAGCAGTTGGGAGCACTGACTGCTCTTCCAGAGGTCCTGAGTTCAAATCCCAGCAACCACATGATGGCTCTCAACCATCTGTAATGAGATCTGATGCATGTGTCTGGAGACAGCTACAGTGTACTTATAGATAATGAATAAATCTTTTAAAAAACAAGTAAATCTTTTTTCAAAGAGCCTATAGGCTAGTAATTATATACACATGTATATATGTGTGTTCATTCTTACTTACTATAAAAAACTGCTAATAAAAAATATATATGTCATGGAAACACTTCTTTGGTGCTGGGTTTAGAGGAGGGAGTATATATTACCTGTGGTCTACAGTCTAGATGGAAACTGGACTCAGTTGGTAAAATGCTTGGCCAGCATGCTCAAGGTCCTGGGTTCAATCCCCAATACTGCATAAATGCTGCATGTAAATCCTGTACTTGGTGGGACTTGATTGTTATCTCAGCTTTCTGAAGGTGGAGACAAGAGAGCCAGACCTCCAAAGACCTCCTTGGCTATATAGTAAGTTCAAAGCTAACCTGTGATAAAGGAGACCCTATGTCATGAAAACGTCTCTCCAAAGACTACCAACTACCACTACATGAAAAACACAGTGTGGTTGTGTTTTTCAGGTCTCTGTTGATCTTTGCACATTTCAATTGCTACTTCCCCTGTATCAGAACTTACTTTCCAGTCTGAGGAATTCCCTTCTGCCTTGTTGGGTGTAACCACCAGGCCTGACCTTCAGGGCTCCCCTTTCCTCTGAACTTGATGCAAGGGCTCCTCACAGATGAACAACCTTAGGATAGACAGTACCTCAGTGCGCTGAGAGCAGAAACTGTGGCTCAATGCACCCTCTTCTTAGTGCATAGCATGATACATGCTGCCTTGTGTGCACATGCATCCGTCACCCCTTTGTGTGTGTGTGTGTGTGTGTGTGTGTGTGTGTGTGCGCGTGCGCACGAGCGTGGTCCCTGGGAGGATGGGAAGAGTTCAGGACAAGATCTTGAAAACCCCTGGATGAGGAGCAGAGAGGGATTGTAGATGGGGTGCAGTGTGGGCTTGGCATTTTATAACAAGATCCAGTCAGTTTTGCTCGTGTCGATGAGTAAGAGGAGGATCAATTATTAAGGAGAAGGGACACCAGTTCTTAGAAGTAGAGTCCTCATGAAAAAGAGCTAAGAGGCAAAGGGTTCTTGGCAAATGGTGAGAGCGAGGGCAAAAATATGAATAAAGATGCAGTTTCCAGTAGATCTGGGGCTGGGAGCAGGCAGTTCTCTGGCGGTGGTATGTGCCCCCAAAGGACAAGAGACACTCTCTGCTGTCTTGATTGGAAATGTCAGTAGTCAGACTCACGCTGGCTCCTTCAGTGCAGAGTAATCTGTAAGGAAGACGCTGGGGTGCCATTGTACAAATGGGGAGTCATATCAAGCCCTACAGCTGGGGAGAGGAAGAGGCAGGGTGTGAGCTCACATGGTTGCCACGGTGACATGCGTCTGGAGAAGATTCCTGGCTGCACCTCCATGTCCCACCTGCTGGCTCTGCCTCTCTGGGTACCTAGTCAGGCCATCCACTGCTCGGTCAAACCTCAGCTTCTGAGTCCTGATACATCGCTCTAGTGTTTATCCCAAGGCATCTTATTTCTGTTGCATGCGCACTAGCACATGTGCTCGTGTAAGGTGAGAATTTACTGATCTGGCACTGTTAGCTGTGAAACAGCCCAGGGGAATGTAATTACAGGCTATGGCTTCCTCAAACATCACCTGAGCCTGCTGTTCCCATCCTGGATGAAGCTCTCCCTTCTGCAGTCCCAGCTTCGGGGAACAAGCAAAGGGCGCGTTCACTTTCTGAGCACAAGGGGGCGCTGCAGGCCGCGCTCAGCCTCCAGGCACTGGCCTGGGTCTCCCTTCAGCTCACCCTCAGCATCCAATCAGGAGAGGACAGGCAAGGTTCTCACAAAGGCTCTTCTGGAGGCTGTAGATTTTCCACCTGCGTCTGTATCCCAACCCGGCTTCCCACAAACTCCCTCCTTAACCTTTCCTCCCTGGGTTGCATAGTTACCAGGACAGATGGCATAGACAAATGGCAGCAAGGGAAACTCCCATTTACTGATACTGAACAAGGTGAACAGGGCTTCTGTGCACATGAATTCCTCAGAATCATCCTATGAGGTTATACAGTTCCAGGCACAAAACCGAAGCTCAGAACAGTGAGGTCACTGGTCCACAACCGCACAGTGAGCTGCTGATCAGGCTGAAGCCAGTCTGAAACAAAGGCTGATTCTGAATTTCAAGTCTCTCTGCTCCTTTGGCATTCCCTTCTCACATCCCTGCTTCAGGTAAGGACACTGAGCAGGAAGATGTGACTTCTCCAGGTGGCTGATGAGACTCTGAAAGCTCTATTGTGGACAACTCCAGTCATTCAGGGTCAGGCTCTAATCCCAACTGTTCAAACAGGGTTCCTGACTGTAGTGGAGCGGTGGTGGTGGGGGGAGAGGGTCCTTTCCCTTCCTAGCCAGTTTCCTCCTGCTAATGACAAAAGGGTTGGACTGTGAAAATTCGGGGCACCTGGGATCAGGAGGATAAACAGGGGATTCCAAATATCTAGAGAGGAGATAGCCAAGCTGCCTAGATAAAAGGGGGGAAAAGGCTCTCAGCAAAGAAGGAAAGAGGCCAAGATCCTCACATCTGTAAATTCAAGAGCTTTCCATCTCTCGTGTGCTGTGCATGGAGAACAGACCTGGACGGAGCTCCTGCTCCTGTGAGTGCTAGCCAGGAAGGATGGAAGGAAGCCAGGAGGGGCCTTCTTCGTGCCCACCATCATGAGGTAGCTGCATCTGGAGGTGGGGTCCTGGTGCCCAGGGGACAGGAAGTATAGAAGGGCCCTGCCTTTGCCTCAGCAGCCAGAGGGAGAGACTGTTCTGAGGAAGTGTAAGTGCCTCTGCCTTCCCTCACACCCTCTGTCATCAGAAGACTCCTGGCTGTGCAAGCCTGCTTTTCCCTCCACATGTCTCCTCAAACTCCCTTGTGTTTCCAGTTCCTGTTTCAACAGACTGTACCGAGCACATCCTAAAAACCAGACCATGCCATGGAATACGGCAATATGATTTGATCGACGCAGATCTTCCAAAGACTTATGATCCAGCTGGCTTAAAAGTTTAGTTCAATTCAGTATGGAGTTGTCCAAGGAAACTCTCTAGGGCTGGTAGTCACACACACACACACACACACACACACACACAATCTTTTCTGTAAACCAATCCTGGAGATGGGGGAAGATCAGAGAGGGGAAAGGGCAGACCTAAGACCTTGCAAGAGCTTCCTGGCCCAGGCAAGAGGGCTGGTTCTACAGGGTAAGCTCAGCAAGTTGGCCAGGGCAGCTGGTTAGGCAGCTAAGGCAGAACAGGGGCTGAGAGAGAGGAAGGGGTATGGGATGGAGAGCTCTCCTCGGTGCCCGGAGTGCAGGGAGGGGTCAGGACTGATTGATGACATACTGGCTGGTGGCCCAGGAACACAGCTGTGTGAATCACAAACCGGAGAATTCCCTGCAGAGGCAGGATGGAGAGATTGGCTTGGGTTTCACCTGTGGGACCTTGTTATGCAGCAGTTTCTTGAGAAGTAAGGTGTTCTCTCCTGCAGGGAAGAGGGAAGCTCAGCAGAGAGAAGTGAACTGGTAAACAAGACTTCTGCCTCTCAGAAAGCTCAAACTTACCAGAGTCTGCTGCTGGGGAGAGGAGGCTCTCCCACTAACCCAGCAAGCTGTGCAGAAAGCCCCAGGGACGTAGCTTTAGCAGTGTTGCTCATGATGCCATTGGGCTTTGTTTCTGTGATTAACAGCTGGTCATACTCCTCAAAGGACCCCCAGTACACCCATCAGCTCAATAAACTGGACTTTGGTGCCACTGGTGGTTTTTGCCTTTTGTTTGGGGGAAGATGGCGTCCTAGCTAAATTGTCTATACAGTTATTCATGACACCCCAGGAAAAGCCACACAAACAACGGGTCGGAGGGGACCTATCCAAATGCACGAATCAGCAGGACCCTTTCAGGCTTCCTGAACATTCTAGAGAGGATCCTCCAGGCAGCCTGAAGTGTGGCGAGTTCTCAGAGGGGAGGAAAGCAAGGATTCCGGATTCCACAGGCGCTGATTGTGGCTGCTGCTGTCACCAATAAAGAAAGAAGCTGCAATTAATTAAAAACTACTTTCCTCCCTGTGAGCTTCAGTTACAGGTGCTTCCCGCTCTGCCTCTGATGGTCTTTATCTACTGGACGGACACAGTTGTCAGTCACTAGGGCTTCATGGCTGCTTTAGTAGCCCCGAGACACAGCTCCCACTGGACAACAGGACAGAATGGTCACGGCTGTCATCAGTTTCCTAGAAGCCTCCTCACACCCATCCAAACCCTCGAGAGTAGCTCTGCTCCCCCAGAAGACAGACGGGGATGCGACTCCATTGCTGGATCACTTGCTCTCTTAGTTTGGGTTACTATTACTGGGATGAAACAGGAGGACCAAAGCATGTTGGGGAGGAAAGGGTTTATTCTGCTTGCACTTCCACAGTGCTGTTCTTCACTGGAAGAAGTCAGCTACGGACATTCAAACAGGGAAGTGTCCTAGAGGCAGAGCTGCCGCAAGGCCCCTGAAAGGGTGCCACTTACTGACTTGCTCACATGGCTTTGCTCAGCTTGTTTGCTTATAGAACCCAGGACCACCAGTCCAGGGATGGTACCACTCACCACAGGCAGGGCTATTCCCGCCAATCACTAGTTAAGAAAACTCCTCACAGCTGGATCTTATGGGGGCATTTTCTCAGTGGAGGTTCCCTTCTTTCAGATGACTCTAGCTTGTGTCAAGTTGATGTAAAACTAGCTAGAACACTTGCCTACCCTGCATGGAGCGTGGTTCAATCCTCTGCACCACATAAACCAGGCATAGCAATGCCTGTGATCCCGGCACTCTGGAGTTCGAGGTTATCCTCAATATACAGCAACTTTGAGGCCAGCCTGGGCTACGTGAGACTCTGCCTCAAAATAAAACAAACCAGCAGAGGCACATTTTAACCCAAACACTTGTGTCTGTGTTGCTCATCATCCTTGGTGACAAACTCTTTCTATATATCCTACCACAGTGATTACGGGCCTCATACTCATTCTATGGTTACCAGAACTATCAGAGCTTGGGCCCTGCAGCCCTACTAAGCCAGGATCCCCACACAGGGAAATTTAACATTCGAGTGGTAGTGAAAAGCAAAGGAGAGAGAGACGCACTGTGGCCACACTAGGAAGAAGGGCAAAGGGGTCCAGTGACCCCCCCATGAGCGTATTCTGAGACTTCAGTTTTTAAACAGAGGGCAAAAGCTGGGTTGAAGGAGTGACTCAGGGGTGAAGAGCACTCGCTGACCGTGCAGAGGACCCAGGTTTGGTTCCCATCACCCATAACAGAGGCTTACGACATCCATAACTCCAGTTCCAGAGAGTCCAACAGCCTCTTCTGACCTTGCAGGTCACCAGGAAAACATACGAAGCATGCAAACCTAGCATTCATATACATACAATAGAGTATGTTTTAGAAACTACGTAGAGGGTAAGAGGTAAGCACATCTGGCCTGGGTGTGGTCCAGACCTCAGTCTGTGGTGCAAACTCCCCTCCTGGCTGAAACCAGGCTTCAGCCATTCCTTCTTTCAGCACGGGGCTCTCAGAAGAAAGAAATTCTATATTCTTAGGGTACATTGCCTGATAATCAAAACAAGAGGCACAAATGTCTCTTTGGACTAGCTTCACTTGTGCCAAGAGCATTACACTTGCTGAGAATGCTTTGGGATAATTCAGACAGGATATCAGGTTTTCCTTAAAATTAACATACATTCACCAAAGTAAGCTTGTGGTGCTCAGAGAAGCTGTGGTTCCGGATGGTCACATGACACTTCGAAATTTAGATGTGGCTGAGTCACCCCAGAACCCCTGCTCGGAGGTCCTGGGTTGGTGCGGTCATTGAAGTTTCAGCTGTGTCGTTGTGTCTGTCTTTGCACTGAAATGTGTGTGCAGACACACCTGGAGGTTCACTGCTGAGCCAAATGTGAATGTGAAGGGCTAACCTGCTCCCAGATTACCTTCTGAAAAGATGGTAATGCTGGGCATGGCAGCACATGTCTTTCATCCCAGCATTCCCAGGCAGAGGTAGGTAGATGGAGTTCCTCAAGTTCGAGTCTAGCTGGTCTATCTAGTGAGTTCCAAGACGGCCACAGCTAGAGAGCCAACCCTGTCTAAAACAACAACAAAGATGGCATCACCGCTCCCCATGCCTTGGTGTGCCAGGTAAGACCCAGCTGGGGTATCTGTGCCCATCAGAGGAACTACTAAAGCATCGCTGCCGTTAAGAATATGTCCCCACTTATGTGTCAAGTTCAGGATGCTTTCCTAGCAGCTTCACCAGCGAGGGCTTCGTGTTCACATCTGCTCAGCTAGAGTCTTTTTCTCGATGACCCTTTCAACATAAATTAAAGAAAGTGCCTTTTGTCTATTGTATGCAGATAACTTTACTCTTTGTCCCCAAGCTCTCTCCTCAGCTTTTTTACCTTTTTCATTTTAAGTGAAAACATAACACTCTTTTCCACCCTGGCTTCAGGGTTAGGCTATTACTTAAATATTTTATAGCTTCATTTCAGTTTTCACTTGAATAAGATGTTTAAGTTGCTGGAGGATTGACTTCCGGTTCGAACACAGTGTCTCATGCTTGTCAAGCCTGTATTCAAATGGAGACAGGCAGAGCTGATGGTAGATATATGGATAGGTAGTTAATAGATGATAGATCAGTAGATAATGACCTATGAATCAATAGATAAATAGGTCAATACATGAACTACACGTAAGTAGTAAGTAAGTAGGTAGGTAGCCAGCTTGATGGATAAATGACTGATTGATTTGTAGACTGATTGGTAGATGAAAAAGTGGATAAAGAGGGACAGAGAAGAGGTGATTGGAACTTAAACCTTTAGAAGACCCAATGAGTGTCTGAGTTGGTATGTGTGCACATATGTGTGCATGGGTATCCTAGCTTGCTTTCTGTTGCTGTGATAAACACTATGATCAGAAGCCAACTTTGCAGTTCATCATGAAGTCAGGGCAGGAACTCAAGACAGGAGCTTGCAGGCAGACACTGAAGCAGGGGCCATGGAGGGAAGCCATTTAATGGCTTGTCCCTCCTACCTCCACCCCCATATGCCTCACTCTGCTTGCTTTCCTACACACCCCAGGACAACATGCGCAGGTGTGGTATGCCCGCAGTGGGTGGGGCTTTCCCACACCAGTCATTAATCAAGACAATGCACTGCAGATTTGGCTGTACCCCCGTCTAATTGACGCATGTTCTCAACTGAGGAGCCTTCTTCCCGGAAGTTTCTGTGTCAAGTTGACAAAACAAAAACCTAACCTCCAACCCTGACACCAACAAACTCAATGCTTTCTGAAATGCTCTTTCTCCTCTGTTTTCTGGCTCTACCTTGAAGGACTTCAATTGCTTCCTGCCCCCAGCCTCCTCTTTGGCTCCTTTCTCTCCTCTGCCCACTTCACTGCTTCCCCTCCCCCGTGTTGCCCAGCAGGGATGGTGCCAAGGGGATGGTGGGTATCTCCCTTCCCCCCCAGAGAGAGGACAGAAGAAAAATAAACAGAGCACCTGCTTTGTTCTTAAGTAGAGTCTGCATTAAAAATATATCTTTCAAAGGGTGTTGTAGTTTCATTCCTGTTGCTGTGATGAGAACACCCTGACCAAATGCAACTCGGGGAAGAACAGGATTTGGGGCTTACAATTCATGGTCACAGTCCTTCTTTGCAGGGATGCCACAGAGGCAGCAGATTGAGACAGCTGCTCACACTAGACCCACAGTCACACACAGAGAGAAGCCGATGAACCCATGCCGCCCGCCCGCCTGGTTCTCAGCACCCAGCTAGATCTCACTACTCATGAAGTCCAGGGCCCAGCCGGGAGACGATGTCATCCCACCTCAGTTAACACTCACGACAATCCTACCACAAGCTGACAGGACACCCGAATCTAGAAGATTCTTCAGTAAGCCTCTGTCCCAGGTGATTCAGCCAGAACTAACTGTCCAGAGACTTTGCTATTTCCGCTGGTATCATCTAAGTAGAAACAGGTCACTGGCTGTGTCCCTGCAGCCTGGATCTGAACCATAGGCCCTCCCACTGCTGACACTTCTGGTACCAGGCCTATAATTGTGTCCACCTTGCCTGGCCCTCCCAGTGTCCCCCCTACACAACACCTTCCAGCCCCAAAGCGGGAACAACCCCTTCCCATCCCATCTCCTCACTTCCTTGAAGATGTGTTGTTCATGTAAACTCAGAAATGAGGCCAAGGGGCCCCTTTGCCTTCCCCAGTGCTTCTGGGTCCGTGACAAAATTTTGATGAAAGCATTTCTTGTCCCCAGGAGTCATTGGCTCAATCTAGGCTTCTGTCCACTCGAAGCTCAAGCACCCTCCAGCTGGTCCAGGAGACCCCTTTGGAATCTCTCTGCCCCTGTGGCTAAAGATTTCTAAAGTCTAACCAAACCTCACGACTCCCTCGCCCAGCTCAGTCCCACCCAGAGAGCAGACGACCATCTTTAAAGGTCTGAACTTGCAAGTGTGTCTAGCTTTTTGACATTGACCATTTAACACTGTCATCTGCAGAAGTCTCGCTGAAGGACCATGCAATCAAACCATTAAACCAGATTGTAAGAAGCAATCTCAGAATGCTTTATGAACAAGGGCAAGGCCAACCTTTCTCAGTATACCCTGCTGTATTGCTCTTGTTTTTTCCCTGTGTGAGAATCACTTTTTCAATATGGACATTGGACACGCGGCCTGCTAAGCCCTCAGTGCAAACTCTTGCAATTGGGGTGTACCCATAGATATGCGGAGGTGAATATGGTGTATGCACCCTGGGTGTGAAACAGGAGCTCTTAAGAGATGTGGGCTCCAGTAGATGCTTTCTGGCACTCTAGAGGCTCCCAGGACTTGCCCATCACTGCTGCCTGCCTGGGTTTGTTGAGATGAATGGACACCTAGGAAGAGAGATCCAGGTGGAAGAGAATCTAAGCAGGGACTTTAGGTGTGGGGGTGCATGGTTCTTATTAATTACCAACTCGATGGGACATAGAGTCTCCAGCCAGGCACGTCTGTGGAGGGTTTCTAGATGGAATTAACTGAGGTGGGAAGACTCACCCTATGTGGGCAGTGCATCCCATGAGAAAGCAAGCTGGACACCAGCAGCCATTACTCTCTGCTTACCCTCTGTGGCTCCTTCCCCTATGGTTGGCCATGCCTTCCTGACCTTGAAGGCACTCAGAAGGTGAGCCATGATGCGCCCCACCCCATTAGGTTGCCTTTGGTCAGGGAATTGGTCACAGCAATGCGACACATGGTGAATATGGAAATGGGGCATGGAGGGCTCAGAAAGCCAAATGTCTATATTGGAAAAGTGATTCTCACACCAGGAGAAAGCGACACCCGTACAGTGGAATGTACTGAAAACCACCAGACTTACCTGCTCGCCGGCTTCTTAACAAGCTCAGACTCCACCGGAAGTGGAGTCATTCCCGACGGGTACTGCTCACGGGAAGGCACAAGTACCTACCTTCCTCAGAGAGCCATCTTGCCACTTAAGATGGTGCCTAGGATAGAGGCATAGACCGCATACCCCTGTGCCTGACAGCCCAGCAAACTTAAAGTCTCTCAGGAATGAGCAGGCCCGCAGGGGCTGGAAGACAGTGAAAGCATGAAAGTCAGAGTTTAAGTCACAGGACCCATGGAAAAATGAACCTAGCTGATGGCAGATGTTTATAATCTTAGCCCTGTGGAGGCAGAAACAGGACACCTCAGAAAAGGGTGTGGTGGTGAGTCTGTAATCCCAGCACTCAAAGGCTGAGACAGCAACGACCCTAAGAACCCTAAGTTTCAGGCTCGCCTGGGCTACCCAGTGAGACCGTGTCTCAGCACACACACACACACAGAGAGAGAAAGAGAGACAGAAACAGACAGAGACCAAGAGATAGGAAGACAGACAGACAGAGAGAGAAACAGAAAGAGAAAAGGAGGAAGGCCAGCAGGCTGGCTGAATATTTAACTCAGTGGAAGGTACTTATTTAACTCGTGCAGAGCCTTGGGTTCAATCCCCAGCACTGCAAAAATAAACAAAAATAGAATTTAAAACAACGAAAAGCAAAGTGCTATTTGGTAAACATAGCTGTGGCACCACCCAGAGGCTCACTTGACTGACAGCCCATTAACAGTGCCTCCTGGAGCTTGGGGGGGGGGGCCCTGACCCACGCGGAGCACAGTCTTCATTATTTTGCCAATAAACATATGGAAAGTGAATCTCTCTGCTGAGCTGTGTCTCTTGGTGATGAGCTGGAATGAGCCTCTTTTCACATGTTTATTAACTGTCCCCACCCCTCCCCCACGGTCCATGGCTGTATTAATTTCCAATCGATTCTAAATTGACTCATTGTTCTTCCTTTCTAATTTCTGAGCCCCCCTCCCCCCTCCCCGACCCCCAGAACTCTTCCATTGGCAGGGGTTTGAATATAAACTAGATTCCAGGCTTGGTTCCTCCACTTCCTTTCTGTTCCCTCTCACCAAGAAGAATAGCGTCCTCATTTGACAAAGGCTTGTGAAGAGGGTGCTCGTCCTGGTTTGGCAGGGAGGAGGGGGATCCTTCAGCTGCACCTGACAGGAGCAAAGGAGATGAGAAGGAACACGGAAGATTAATGTGACCGGAGCAGTTAGTGGGGAAGGATTGATGAGTGTGAGCTGTCGGGGCAGGAGAGATGGCAGGCAGCCGCAGGGGAGACAGGCAAAAGCTGGCTGAGAGAGAGAGAGAGAGAGAGAGAGAGAGAGAGAGAGAGAGAGAGAGAGAGAGAGAGAGGCCTGAGTTTACTGAGTTCAGTACCTGGGTCCCACATAGTAGAGAACCAACTCCCACAAGTTGTTCCCCACCTCCCCACCTGCACTCTCGATTTTCCCTTCTCCTTTCTTCTATCCCCCTCCCTCTTTCTATACACACACACAATACTCCTCTACAGTGGAGCTGGGGAAGTGATTGCCTAGCACGGCTGAAGCCCTGGTTCCATTCCCAGTACTGGTAGAAGAAGGAAAGGAGGGGAAAGTTTCCAAGAACTGGTTTAAGATTTGGGGCTCAGGCTGGAGGCTCAGGCTGGTGACTCAGCCCAGCGGGGACAGGACAGCTCCAGTTCTCTGTCTAGCACCACATAAACCTGGTGTGGTGGAGCACTCCTCTAATCCCAGGGAGGTGGAGGGAGAAGGATCAGGAATTAAAGGTCATTCATATCTACACATGGAGTTTATGAAGTTTGAGGCCAGCCTGTGATACATGAGACATTAAAAAAAAAGTGTCTGTGCCCAAACGTGAGCTGAACAAAGAAGACAATAGATATGCCAAAGGGGATGGGAGGGGGAGGGGCACATAAAGCCACAAGCCCTCGCTAAGAACTATAAGCATCTAAGTGGTATTTAGAGTGGTATAAAGAGTCCTCACCAGGGAGGAGCACATCAAGTGGTTACCCAATACTGGATGGTTAACTGTGAAAATATACAGACAAGTAACATCATACAGACGGGTCAGGTTACATTTAGGAATACATATGTATGTCCATCACACGCGTGCACACATACATAGATGTAACGACAGTTAATAAAAAAAGACGTCATGGGCTTGAAAGCAAATGGTGAGGAGCATAGCAGAGTTTGGAGGGAGGAAGGGAAGGGGGAACATGATCACAGAAATAAGGGGGAGAAGCTCTTAATTCCTTGTAGAATTCTAGACACTGCTCTGTGCATTGAAAATGTTTTTTCTGTTCTGGCTTCGCAGTCTGGTATAGAGTGCTGTTCTGTTATTAAGCTGGAGAAGAGAAGGTTCAGAAAACTTTATGGAAGGTCACACAGCCAATAAGGAGGAGAAACAGGCCTGCCTGAACTCGCTGCCGTGACAGCCTGTGAGGCCTGAGCACAGGGGAGGCACCCGGTGAACTTGCTTGATCTCCTACAACTTGGAAGGGAGGAAATTAGGATTTGGAGTCTGACTGTTGACTCCCAAGACCTTGCTGTCCTTTTGTGACATACTCCTGAGCACAGAGGGCCCAGCATGGCTCTAAGAATGTTCCCAGTTCTCTCTGATGTACCTCTGAGTTTAGTGACATACTTTGCCCCTCTTTTGTGACATACTTCTGAGCACAGAGGGCCCAGCATGGCTCTAAGAATGTTCCCAGTTCTCTCTGATGTACTCTGAGTTTAGAAGCCCTGCCCTTGTACAGTGCTAAGGCTTGAAGACAAGCCCATCCTGTTATCTTCTGCACACAGCTCATGGCTCACCTGGAGAGCCAGCCATTACTGCTCATACCTGCCGTTTCCCCAACTGAAACCCAGCCAGGAACACAAAAGCAGACCTGGATCCCTAGATCTGCCCGAGCAGGGCACTGAGGTCTAAACTGAGTCCTGCGTGGGTCCTGGGTTCGGTACCCAAGACCTTCTAGGACTTACAGAGATGTTTACAAAGAACTCCTGAGCTGGCATGGGCTGCTGCCCATGTTTCTCTCCTTCCTACACCTCACCTCTGTCCCACTCACAAGATCAAAGAGGCAATCATAGGTGCCCCCGGGCTCAAGGCTGATGAGCCTGCTCCAGATGTGGGTGAGGAGGGTGGGTGGCAGCCACTACCCAGCATACCTTTCCCTTCCCCAGAGATCAGGAGCCTGGACCTTCAGAAACTTCTGGGCATTGACTTTGGGAGACCCCGACACTGGCTGGTCAGAGGACTTGTTCTGGGCTCCGTAAACACGGAGCACTTTTGTGGGGTTTGTGCACTGGCTTTCCTTTTATGGCTTCTGTGTGGGTCTCAGGGCTGTGGCACCCAAAGGTGGTGAAGGGTGGTAGCAGGCATCCAGTACTCATGTCCTTTCTGTGGCTGGCACCAGATGGTGTCCCTACCTCCTCCTTTGCAGCAACCTTGTTGGGCCCATCTCCTTAGCACATTTGGGGCCAGGGCAATGAACCTTTTCAACTGATGTGTGTTCTTGTCACTGATGGATGCTAGGATACTAGGCTCCCTGAAGCTTCCTACAATAACCCACAGAGGACAAAGTCTCCTTGCACAAACACACCAATCTTTTCCACGAAGGCTAGAGTGTGGGCCACATTGACAGCTATCTTATCCTAGGGTTGTGGCTATTACAACCTGCTAGTTTAAAACATGTCCCTAGGCTGTCTTGTTTATGATTCTAAATTACAAGTGGTGAATTTAACATGACAGGAAAGAGATTTCTTGCTCTCACTTGCCTACATTTTTTTTGGCAAGACACACACATGTGGCATCAACCTTATTGGGTGTAGAATCACCATGGAAACGTACCTGTGTGTGCCCTTGAGGTGTTTCCTGAATGGTTTAACTAAGCTGGAAAGACTCACCCTAAATGCGGTGGCGCCATCCCTTGGGTTGGAATTCCAGACTGAATTAAGATAATAAAGGGAATTGGGAGCCGACATACAAGGCGTCTGCATGTGCTTATAGAGGTCTGGGACAAATGTTGTCTCAAAGGCACCATATGCCTTATCTTTTGAGACAGGCTCTCTCATTGGACTAGGCTAGTCCAGCTGCCCAGTGAGCCCTAAAACGCTACTTATCCCCACCTTCCCAGCACTGAGACTACATGCACATCCTATAGCCATCTTTTTAAAAAGATTTGTTCATTTTATGTATGTGAGCACACTGTCGCTGTCTTCAGACACCCCAGAAGAGGGCATCAGATCCCGTTACAGATGGTTATGAGCTACCATGTGGTTGCTGGGAATCTGGTAGAGGGTTCAGTGCTCTTAACCACTGAGCCATCTCTCCAGCTCCACCTTGTTTTTTAAACATAGGTTTTAGGAATCAAACTTAGATACTAGTGTTTCCGAGGCAGGCATAGTGATGGTTGTGCCATCTCTGCAGCCCATGGTTTGGTTGTCCAAGCCTCTCTTTAGATTTATGCAGTTGGCTGGTAGACAAGAACAAGCCAACCACATGCTTTCTGTAGCAGACAATTAGGCACTCTAAAGAAGTTTCGTCAATAACATAGCCCAAAGGCCAAGGGCAATACCCATGACACATGGCTCTCTCAACTGCCCCGTTGTCTTAGGGTAGGTGGCCAGATATCTTAGTTTCCTATCTGTTTATGTTATACAACACCCCAATGACAAGCAATTTAGGTGGGAGTTTATTTCACTCTGAAATCCAGATTACAGTCCATCATAAAGAGGAAGTTGAGGCAGGAACCCAAGCAGCTGGTCATGGCACATCCCCACTCAAGATAAATACATACAAGCTACTGCTCATTTACGAGATGAACTCCTTTACACTATAAGGACCCTTGCCTAGGGAATGGTGCTTCTCACAATGGGCTGGGACTTCCAACATCCATTATCAAGACAACCCCCAACCCCATAGACGTAATGTCATGCCAAACATTTATACCATTAAAAAGTCTCTTCCCAGGTGATTCTGTCATGTAAAGTTGACAATTAAAGTCATCAGCACACTGGCCTTTACCTAGCACAGCCAAGCTAGGCTAAGAAGCAGGCTAACTGTTCACACAATCAAGACAGACATCTCCAGATGACAGGTCACCTAGGTGTAATTCTAGAACACCCTCAACACACACACACACACACACACACACACACACACACACACATTTCCACTTCTCCTAACTTTCCGGAATCTTCCTTAGCATCTTTACAGTGCTTTTACCCACCCAGGCATCTCTCCAGACTGATTTCTTTTTGTTCTTTTTACTGTTTTCTCAGTTAGACTGCCTGTCGAATAAGGTTTGCATAGTGTGAGAGAGAACAGAGTTGCTTGTGATTTAAGAATGTAAATTGCTTTTTAATTTGCAAGAAAAAAAACTGCTTGGTCTCGAACCAGTCAGTCTTCTCTTTAGATGTACAGCCAAGCCTGGTAAGTTACTCTTTTGGCTACAGGGCCTTGGTTAAAGACTCTCTGCTGCACCAATAACTCTGGTAGTGCTGTAATTGCTGCCCCGACTCCTAAATCTCCCTCTGGCCACATCTAGACCGTTCATTCTCGTTTAGCCAATCTGTTCAGGATTTACAAGGTCCTCTTAGACTGACTTCAACCTTAAATTTCCCCTTTTTATAAAGTCCTTAACATTCGCATACATTATCGCCCTGGGGGCCACCGTCACCTACTCTTGACATCAGCTCCTGCCCCTGCTTCCTGAAGAGAGAGATGATGCTGATCCCCAATAAACTCCTGCCACCAAGTGTCACTGTTTCAGTTCCAGAGACACCAACGTGCCTGCCAATGTACTGTTTGTGTATATATTATGTGTGTGTGTAGATGCCTTGTGTGGATATGATATATACATATACATGTATATATATACATATATATACATGTCATATCTGTATGAATTATATCATATCTATAAACATAAATAGATAGACCAGCTTTCATTAGGTAACCCTGGTTTCCCTGAAATCCTCTATGTAGATCAGACTGGCCTCAAAAATCACAGAGATATGCCTACCCTGGGCTCCTAAATATTTGGATTAAAGGCATCTGGCACCATGAAAGGTGCAGATATGCACATACATGCACACGTATTTAAATTAAATGCTGTATTTTACAAATATCTCATTTTATGCCTAGGGCTGGTTCTCATTCAGTGAAGTGCTTTCCAGGCAGACACCAGGCTCTGAGTTCAAGCCCCAGATCCGTGCATCTTGTGATTCCCTGTGCTGAGGAGGCAGAAGCAGTATACCCTGGGGGGCTGTCCTACTTGAAAATTTATAGGAAAAAGTGAGAGACTCTGTCTCATTTACAAAAACAAAAAGACTAACAGGGACGCTATCCTGAGAAAAGATATCTGAGGTTGGCTTTTGCCCTCCATATACACATTTGCATTTGTGTGTGCACCTGAACACACACACACACACACACATACCACACACACACACACACACACACCACACACACACACACACACATCCATCTCCATATACACAAATTCAAACATGTATACTTTGATGTTCATATACATGTGTGTACATATACAGTCTGTTTATTGTGCCTGTAAATAATTTTCTAAATCGAAATAAATAATGTTCTCCCATTTTACAGGTGGACAAGCTGAGGAGAAACAGCAAGTGTATTAATTTTGGTCAGCAGTGCCAGGGATCAAACTCAGGGCTTCCCACAGGCTAAATGCATGTTCTCCTGAGCTACAGCTCCAGCTGTCTCTTTTGTTTTGTTTTGTTTTGTTTTGTTTTGTTTTGTTTTGTTTTCCCAGTCCTGCTAGGGTGATCAAGCCAATGGCTAAGTATAAAAAGTTCAGTCAAGTAAAAACAGATATGTTTAGTTGTGCTTACCTTCCCTGGCTGTGTGACTTTTTCTGAAAAGACATGAACAAGCTTCTGTTCACTTCAGAGAGGGCTTTAATGATAGACCAATTAGAGGATTCTAACTGAGCCTAGTTGGACAAACAAGTGGAGTTTTTGTTTTGTTTTGGTTTTTGGGTTTTTTTGCTTTGTTTTGTTGGTTTGCTTGTTTTCTTGAGTCAAGGGTCACTGACAAGAGTGTGAGTGAATCAGTTGTAGCTCCATCTGGAAAAGCCTACTGCAGCCCAATGACTCACAAAAGCTGTATCCCAGAGTTCCCTGCATGACTTGTGGGCAGCTCTGCCAGCCAGCAAGTCTCCTCTCCTGATTGTTACAGCTCATCTAACCCTGGGTAAGACCTGGTAAGTCCTGTAATTTTCAGGAGCTTGTTGAGCTTGTTTTATTTACTTCTTAGGCATTGTAGCCTCCCATCTTCTTCAAATGGGAAGGTTTTTATTTGGAGGAAAGAACTTCAGCCTGGTTCAACCCAGTCTTTGTCTCAAACACTAGAGACCCTCCCAGGTTGAGACAGGTTTCTTTTTGATTGCCCTTGGGGGTGCTATACCAAACTCTTTGATTTTATTTTCATACTTGGAGCTGACCCTTCAGATAACAACACAGGATATCATGTTAGCAATGATGACAGCCACAGGCATGTCCTACGAGGAAGGCTAACCTCTGGGTTCTCCTATCACCTGCCTCTCTAGTGGCTGTGTGGTCCCTTTGTATTCTATGTTCCAATTACAGCTCATCTGCCACATACTTCCTTGCTCCATAGGCCTAGGAAACAGTCACCGGTGGGAGGGGCCCACAGCCACTCTTGAACACTTACCCACATCTGGATTCTGCTAGCTTCATGCACAATAGGAAAAAATTAATTTTCTCTTGTCCTTGACTTTTTTCTTACCAAACACTAGCTCATTCACTGCTGTAACATTTGCAAACACAGCTCTCCCTGCCCCAGAGCACACCGCAGCATTTTTTCCTTGACTTGGTGTCTGCTTTTGTGTCCTTTTCAAACCTTGAAACCCAGACTAAACTAGCTCCCTGGACATCTATAGGACATCTCCTACTCTCTTCTCCTTTTCGGCTAAGCTCAGGGAAGCTGTGCATTCAGGACTGCCAGGCAGGTCTGCGTGTGGCAGATGACCATTGTTCCTCCACACCACAGATACTCCACCAAACATCTACTTTCCCATTAGGTACAGGGTGGTCAGTTACCTTCCTTTCCTTGAACAAAGAGCCCCCACACTTTAACCTCATGACTATGTTTGAGCTCCAAAGGACAAAAACCACTGTGACCTGTGAGCACTTTAGGTTGAACAGACATTTTCTCCAAACTGCTCATGCATAAGGCAGGGACTTTGCATAAGCAAGTGACTCACTCTGAATGTCATGAACAAAGAAGGAAGGATACGCAGGCTGCTGGAGCTCACTTGCTAACTCTGGTCCCTGCAGGTCCTAGGCCAGGACTGGAACTTATAGCCAAGGAGCCTTTCTGGGGACTGACTACACTTTCTCCTTACCCCAAAGGGAGGGTTTTCTCCTTTCTGCCTCCAGTTCAGCTCTAGCCCACTTCTGCTTCCATCATGGCTGTTGGCCCTGGAAGTTGCTGTTCTCTGCTGCTCTATCACAATGGATACACAATGGCTATGGTTGGATACAGTTTTCTCTCCTTGGAAACTATTGTTGATGTTTGCAGTTACTGCAGCAGTACTGAGAGGTGGAGTCTTAAGAGGTGATTAAGCTAACCAGGGTTAGTGAGGTTGGGGATCCTTCTTAATGGAGGGCATAGACTGGCTAACATGCACAAACCCTAGAGCAGAGTGTGGAGTTGTACAACTGCAATCCTAGCATTGGGAAAAAGGAGAAAGAAGGCTCAGAAGTTAGCGGGTCTGAAAACAAGAACCAAAACGTTCGAATAAACAATGATCACAACCAAAACACATGAAGGGCTTAACTATTCTTCCACATTAGTTACTCTGGAAAGAGGTGTTTATGAAGTGTAGACACATTTGTCTCTTCCCCCAACTGCACTCTACTTCCTTTTCAGTTGGCACAGTATGAGATATGTGTACTCAATTTGAACTTCCCAGACTCTAGAACTATGAGCTATATAAACCTCCTTTCTTAATACATTTCTCAGTCTCAGGCATTATGTTATAGCTACAGAAAAAAAAAAAACAAAGTTTTTCATGGACAAGGGAGAAAGATGCTCTGGAAGAGAAGGGGTGTGGAGGAAGGAGTGTGAAAGAAAGGGTCTCAGGAGGAAGGGGTCTCAGGAGGAGAGGTTCATCAGCTACTCTCCCTTCACTGACTGCTCTGGTCAGACCACTCCCAGGGTGGTGGTCAGGGAAGCAGACACAGGTGTCAATGCCAAAACACAGCCCTCACCTCAAAGAGACTGAGGGAGGGTTTAATCTGGAGCCAAATATGAGGGCCCAGTGGCCAGGAACACAGATTCAGATTATCCAAAATTCTATGTTCCAGTGGTAACAATTTCATAAATTTGGGGTTTTTTCCCCCATAGTAACTGAACAGAGAGGGTCGATAATTCTAAACACTTTTCAAATACATGGTGGGAACATTTTGTAAGTGGGTATACTAAAGAAAAATATCTCTCTTACAGGGTTCAGGTTCTGTTTAATGGCTTATCTGTAACTTTTGGTAGAATCTAGTCTGTTAATAAATTCTAAAAGATTTCACATTAGTCAAAAGGATATCAGGTCAAATATCAGGGAGGGCCAAAGATAGCCAAGATAACAGGCGTTGTTTTGCTACATTTTAACCTTCAGAAGCAATTGCCTTCCCTCCCATCAGGATCCACTCCTTTCCCATCTCATTAGAAAATGAACAAGCCTCTAATGATAAAATAAGATAGAACATAACACACAAAACAGGACAAAACAAAGAAACTAGCCAATCAGTCTTGTGGGATCATCGCCATAGGCTTGGGTTTTTGGTTTTTTTTTTTTTTTTTTTTTTCTGAAAACTTCAATTCACACAGTTATTTCCCCTCTAGGCACCCAGTGGCAAGGAGAATGACACGGTAGAGAGTGGGAGGAGCTTGCCTAAATAAAAAAGTTCCCCTGTTAGAGACACTCTTCCTTTCATCTCTGCTTACTCAGGCCTGTCAGGAAATAGCTGAATACTCCCCGCTTGTGGGGCTGGAAGAACAGGAGAAAGTGAGAAATTGCCCCTTGGCAGCTATTGTGAGGGTCAGCCCCACCCTTCTGTGACCCTGTGATATTCCAACAACCGGCCAAAGACTCGAAGATGTGTGATGGTTAATGTCGATCACCAGCTTGATAGGATTTAGACTCTGCATGTAAGCATATCTCTAGGCAGGTCTACAGAGGAGGGAGTTTCTAGACTGAGTTCACTGACCTGGGAAAACCCACTCTATTGGGCAGCACCCTCCAATGGGCTGGGATCCTGAACTGAATAAAAAGGAAAGAGAGCTGAGCACAGCCTTCACCTCTCGGCTTCCTTGCTATGGCCAGTTCTGTAGGCAGCCGCCTCGTGGTCCTGGGGCCAAGTCAGCCTGAGGCAAAATGACCCCTTCCATAGTTGTTTCCTGGAGTGTCCAGGAATTTTGTGGCGGCAACAAAAATGGACAGAAGCAGAGAGCAAAGAGAAAACAACCCTTCTGCAATAAATCCCACAGTGTGGTTCCCAGACTCCCGTTCCTTCCCGGAAGCTTGCTGTGGAGAGCACTCGGTGTAGCCGGCTTTGTGAATTGACTCCGTACTCCCACAGCTGTGTCCCTTCTCAGGACACGCATAAGTTCAGTGAAGCAAGGGTGGAAAGGACCAGTCCCTCAGTGTCATTTAGGCCATAATAGCCTCAGGCTACCTCTTAATCCAGCTTTGTGAAGATGGTGGATCCATGCCCAAAGAGCCAAATCTTCCAGTTCCTGAATCCTGCTGTCTCCCCGCTGAGGACCTCTGGATGGGTCAGCTAGGGCTAATCTCCAGCTCATCCTGTTTCCAGGGTCCCACTGAGGGGGGGGGGGGCATCAGAGTAAGCACCTGCCTAGCAGAAGATTGCTATTCTCCTGGGGTCTGGGTGCTCCGTGAAGCTGGGCTCTGATAGCATCTGCTACTACTGAGTGGCGACCCTCGAGAACGTTCTTCTTTGGTTGCTTTAATCCTCTCTTCAAGTGCTTCATTCTGAAGTCGATTTTGAGACGGGTTTAGTAGGAAAGCATTCGTTTCCTCTAGACTTCAAAACGATGGTCCAGATTTGCATACAAGTATCTTAATTTCTCTGGAATCTGTGGCTCTATTTTCATAGCCTTTCTCTGGGACTAATGAGAAAAAGCTGAGCACGTTTTGGTCACCAAGAGCAGTGTGCACACATAAAAAGCTTTTCTGAAGAGAAAATGTGGATTTCTCATTTCTATAACATAATAGGGGGAGAAAAAAAAGGAAACGATATCTGTTGTGTAAAACCTCTGTTTGGCAGGCAAGCGGAGCAAGAAGAGCAGGGAGGGAGAGTGAGGGGAATGGGAAGGCAGAAAGGAAGGAGAGGGAGGGAAGGAGAGAAGCGGGGAGAAAGAAAGGGAGGTGGGGGGGAGAGGGAGGAGGAGAGGAGGGAGGAAGATTGACAGTGACACAGAAAGATCAGAAACTGTCTTCCCATAGTACATAGAGCATGTGTGAGGCATAAAACAAACCACCTATAATTCCACACAGAGAAAGTAGCAGCTATGTAAGTGACCTCTAATCATGACTTAGTGGGTTGGGGTGGGGGTGGGGTCAGTGACAGCCATCTCCCACCCCCTGCTCTCCCCCAAGCACACGGGGAGGGGAGGAGACATCACAGGAACTTGGATCACAGCCCTCTCCCTTTCCCTCCTCCCTCTAACCTTTCCCGGGTCTCTGACCCTTTTCCACACTTGAGAGTGCCTTCCTCTTCCATAACAAAGGTTCTTGGGCTGGGGTGGAGGCTTGGTTAAAAGCACTTGTTGGTCTTGCAGAGCACAGGAGTTTTCATCATCTACATCTGGAGGCTCAAAACTGCCTCTAACACCTGCTCCAGAGGGATCTGACTCCCTCTTCTGGCCTCTGTGGGTACCTACAATATACTTGGAGACACATACTTAACTATAAATGTTTTAATTTCATAAAATAAACTATCTCCTTTTTACCACTATTCATGTGTCCCTGGTCTAGTTGTTGTTGGGATCTGTAAACCCCACCCCTCAGTTACCTGGAATAGCCAGGTATGCTCTTCCCCAGTGACCTTACACTATAGAGAGGAGCTGCTTTCCCCCTCCTCTCTCATGCTCTCTGTGCTCTTGTTCTCTTGGCCTCTTGGTTCCCACCCTTTGCCCCTCATCTCCCCCTCCCCTTTTCCCCTCTTTCTCCACGTGCTCATGGACGGCCTCTACTCCTCTACTTCTCTATTCCTCTCTCTTCTCTCTCTCTCTCTTTCTCTCTCTCTCTCTCTCTCTCTCTCTCTCTCTCTCTCTCTCTCTCTCTTTCTCCCTGCATCTACTCTCTTAACTCCACCCATGACCTGAACAACTCTATTCTATACTGTATTGTAATGTGGCTGGTTCCTCAAGGGGAAGGGATTCCCAATATGTGTCCCCCAGAGGATCCCCTTTCCCCCATGCCTTGCTGTACCTCCATGGGCCATATTCCTCCCCACACTCTCTTCATCTTTTTCCTAATATTGGTGCTAAAATCGGGGACATCATCTTTTTCTTTTTTTATATACATATCAGCTGTTGTTGTTTTTGTTGTTGTTGTTGTTTTTGTTGTTGTTGTTGTTGTTGTTGTTTTTGTTGTTGTTGTTGTTGTTGTTCTAAGGCACAGGAATTTGGGAATTTGGCAGGATGCTTTCTACACGCCAATCCATGACATCTGCAACAGTGGTCCAGAGACTCACACTGAACTGGAACGTACTGGCTCGGGACCCCGAAGACCAAGTTCTTGCTGGCATCACGAGTTCTGGGGTGGGACACAGAGTTGGACAAAGGCAAAGACTGGTGATCTATGGGCTTGGACCTCTCTCTCGATGTTTTAGGGACCAGAAGCTGATGACCTCTGGAAACGTAACTCTTTCTTACTGCTGTGTGCTAATAAGTGCTAGTTGCTTTTGTCTGGTGCTTAAGGATGACTGGGTGAGAGGCTTGGTCTTGTCAACTCTTGATGAACCAGAGAGAAAGTAAAAAAAGAAAAAAAAATTAATTTACACAGACAATATGTATGAGATGCACACACACTCATACATTCACACACACACACACACACACACACACACACACACATATTGTGGTCCAGACTTATCATCTGTTTCATCAGCTCCACATGTGTTCATGCATGCATACATAGTACAAATACATCTACACAGTATGTACATACATGCATATAGACAGACACATATGTATTTACATTTGAATGATGGGGCAGAGAGCCCCCCCATCCCTGCAAGCGACCACTTTGTTTCTTCTCTCTGGCCTTTTTATACCTTCATAGACAAAAGATCTTTAGAAAATTACCTCATAGAGGTGACCATTACATAAAAGGGGAGTTGCAGAAGGATGTTAACAGTAAGTGCAAAGCAGTGTTTCATTCTGTAAGCTCATTATAAGTTCAAAGCAACAGTTTCACATGGCCGTGCTTTATCATGGTGCACACCTGTGGCTTCATCCTTGGCTCTGACCTGGAATGAATGTTTTTCCTTGATCACAAATTTGTCCCAAGTCTGTTTCTCTTCTTGGTGTAATTTCTGAAAGCTCACAGTATTCCTCATTATACAGCCTTTACTTACTATTCTATGAGGAGAGAGCACATTCTATTCTTGATCCTAATTTTATTATATCTTTCTGGCTAAACAACTAAAACCATCTCTTAAAATTTCTAAAATATCTGAATTAAATCATGAATTCTATAAAAATCATTAATTCATCTAAACAGTGTTAATTCATGAAAGTTCATCCTTATGTTGATCTGCAAGGAATCCACCCAATAAGGTAGGCTAATGCCCAGGAATCTTTAGGCTAAGTAATAATGACAGGAAAGGCATATCAGCAGCAAGTAGCAATCCTGGGACCTTGCCTCTCAGGGCTCACCCATTGTGAGCCAGAGCAAAATGGTGGGCCATCTTCAGAAAACTTACTTATTTGCTTTTAGCCTTTCCTAGATGGCTCCTGACAAGCTCTCAAAACAAAGGAGAGATCTATTTGCCCCAGAGGGACAAAGGAAAGGAAATAAAAGACAAAGACAGGAGATGGAGTTTAAGATAGATGGGCATTTGTTCCAGAGCGTGAAGGACTGCCTGAATAGAACAGAGGTGGTCTAAAGGCAATTAGTGGTTTACAGAGGTAACGGGAAAGCAGGAAAGCCCCAGTTAGGGTAAGGTGTTTCATTTTAATCGGGCATGTTATTAGGTGAGCCAAAGGACTCTTTTGATGGCTGGACTTCAGTACTTTGACAGCTGGATCTTGGTTGTCAGCCTCAGGAGAAAGTGGCCAAATAAGGGGATAGACCTTGGAGGCTAGCCTAAGAAATTAAATCTAATGGTTTTTAGGAAGTCAGAGGGAATAAAGAAGGGCAAGGCCTGCCAGAGCCATGTTTTCCAGGCTTGGCTAGCTGGAATCCCTTAATACAACAATTTTTTCCTGATTATTCATGGTATACAAACATTGGCTGGTGAAGATTATGAAGGAAAGGTGAAAGGTTTAGCTGAAGAGCTGGCTTGGGGTTAAGGGTGCTTGCCACCCTTACAGAGGAGCCAATTTAGTTCCCATGACCTATGCCAAATGGCTCTCAACTGCCTATAACTCCAGCTCCAGGGGATTCAGCGGCCTCTTCTGGAATTCTTAGGTACCTGCATTCACATGAACATGCATATGTAAACACACACACACCACACAGACCACATTCACACACACCACACACACACCATACACACACACACAGAGAGAGAGAGAGAGAGAGAGAGAGAGAGAGAGAGAGAGAGACCACCAACCCACTCATACCAAATACACACAGTTGTTTTCAAATCACCAAGTCAGACAACCAATGAAATAAATAAAGCAAGAAAATCTACAGGGGCCTAGATTTAAATGACCAATAAATATGAAATATATCTAAATTCTGAATGAGTTCTAAACATAAATTAACACATAAAGAGTAACAATGTGAAGTTACTTTAGTCCTACCGAGTAAATTAATATTAAAATACCAGTCGTGAGAAGAATGGAGGATCCCAGACTACAGAGAAGGTGCGGAGGTTAAGAGCACTCATTCCTCCTGCAGAGAACCTGAGTTCAGTTCTGACAGCTCCCAACCAGCTCTGGGATTGGACTCTGGACTCTGAGGGCTCCACACTATCTCTGCCCATACCCACACAAACACATAAGGTACACGTACTGCTTTTCTCTGTTTCTTTTCACAAAAGGTACTGAGAACACCTCCTGTTGGGAGTAGCTGTGAAAATCAAGCTCATTAGAACCACTTTCAACCCATCTAATAAAACTAAGATGCTAAATTGTAAAGCACCCTCATTCTCAGTATTTATCCGACAGAAATAAAAGAATTCCTAATTAAATCATTAGTAAATTAGGAAGCAGAGGGATGGTCTATAGAAGAGTAGTTGGTATTTATAGCAGGACACAAACTGTAAATGGCTGTTGGCTAAGAGATGCTGAATAAATGGTGATATGTTATTCATTCCATACGCCATTATCATAATAGCCCGCTGGGCAGCCATTTAAGAGAGTGCCTCTGTCTCCTTCTGTTGTGTTTGGGTGAGTGTATGTATGTGGGGGGGGTGCGCACACTCTCGAACACGCACATGTGTGCGCTTAGAAAAAACTAAAGGACACAAATCACATGCCAGTTGTCTGCCTAAGTGACCCGGAGAAGGGTTTGGACTAGGGCAGGGGTTGTGAGCAGAAGTGTAACCATCCTGGCAGGAATGCAGCTGTTCTAAAGAGACACGTGTGCTCTTCGCTTCGGCTCTCAAACGATTGAAACAATGGATCCCAAGAAATTAGAATCTCTTAATCTCGTAAGGTTGGGGAAAGTGGGCGAGATGTGACACCAGCCAGAGGAGAGATTTGTTTCTCAGAGCAAGATTTCACACCGTTCTGACTTCTTAGACCCCCTTGCAGGAGAGGCTGGCGCAGAGACTGCGCTGCTCAGTGATGTGCATGGCCACCCGTGACCAGGACAGCTTAGCTACGCACAGCTCTGTTGAAACCAGGACCTCTTGTCAGGGTCCCAGGGAGATGTGGGTCACGGTGGTTCTCCCCCAAAGCGGTCACACTGGATAAACTTCCTTATTCTGTGAGTTTGTTTTTTACTATTGCTTCTTTAATAGACTGTTGAGGACAGGGGTCAAACCTGGTTTATGTGCCTGCTGGGGCCCAGGCTCTGACCATAAAGACTTCAGTAACAGAAGACTCTGAAAATAGGTATGAAAGAGCTACACATGGGGCTGGAGAAGTCACACAGTGTGAGAAACAAGCTCAGTTCCCAACACCCATGTTGGGTGACTCCCAACCACAGGAACCTCCGGCTCCAAAAGATCCATTGCTCTTTTCTGGCCTCCTCAGGTACCTGCATGCCATCCCTTTCCCTGTCTCTTACATACACACACACACACACACACACACACACACACACACACACTCAAGCACAATTAAAAAATAAAAATTCAATATGCAAGAAAACAGTTACATGTATTTTGCTGGGCATTTAATCACATTGTGAACCTCGAGACTGTGTTGTTTACTGGAAAAACCTGTTTCTAGATGTGGTGTGGCTCAGCCTTAGTACACCTTTAATCCCAAACAATGACGATAAAGTTAGTTTGTAGAAGGAAGCACCTACGTTTGAAAGTGAAGTCTAATTGAGCAGCATACCAAGTGACAAATCAGAGAAAGGTTTGACAGAATAGGATATGCCCATGTTCATGAGAACAGAGACGAGGAAAGAGAGGCTACCTATGAGAGAGCAGTGCCGAGAGAAAAGGAGAAAGAGCAGTTTTACTGGGAGACTTTTACAGAGTCAGGCTGAAGCGAGAACAAGCTAGACACAGGTGAAGACAGAGCTAGACATGGGCTAGAGAATGAGAAGAAGCCAGAAGATTAGAACAGATTGCCAAAGTTAGTGTGAACCGGAAGATTAGAACAGATTGCCAAAGTTAGTGTGAACCGGAAGATTAGAACGGATTGCCAAAGTTAGTGTGAACCGGAAGATTAGAACAGATTGCCAAAGTTAGTGTGAGGCCAAGCAGAGAAAAAAGTCAAGAGAAGCCAGATTGAATCATTAGTTTGGAAAGGAGGTTGAACCAGAACAGGTTCTTTTCCAGCCAGCCAGATCTCAGAAAGAACTAGAAGGGGTGAGTTTATTCAGCACCAGGTCTCAGGCTGAAAACTTTCTAGGCATAGATTAGGTTGTCTGGAGTCTAGAAGCTTCCAGGACTAGGCCTAGGTTAGCAGACTGAGGCAGTGAGCCTCAGAGAGGACAATTACTTCAGGTGGGTAAGAGATACTTTTACACGTGTATGTAAAATAAGATTGTTTATACAGCTTTATACAGCATCCTAAAATCTTCACAGCGTGAGGAGATGGCCTTCCAACTGACTGGACAACCTCAGAGATGTTGAAGCATTACCAAGACGAAATGGGCGGGGCTGCAGAGATGGCTCAGTGGTTAAGAGCACTTACTTTTGCAGAAGACCTGGGTTCAATCCCAAGCCCCCTGCCCCCACCATGTTAGTTCATAGCCATCTGTAATTCCAGTACCAGGGGATCCAAAGCCCTCTTCTGGCTTCCAGAAGTACCAGACACATGGGTGGTAAAGATACATACATGTAGGCAAAACATTCATACACATAAAAAGTAAATAAAAATAGTTTAAAAAACCAAACAAACAAAAGACCAAGTAGGTAAAGACTTGACACTGTGTTAGCCTCAGCTTCTCTGTGTCACCCCTGCCTCCTCCAGGCCTGCCTGGTGCTTCCTTCCCTCTGCTCACGAACTGTTTTCCTCGCTGTCCTAGAGTGGGAAGAAGCCTCTGGGGCCTGTCAATCTTGCCTTAAAGTGCAGAGGGCAGAACTAACCCCCAGAGGCTTAAAAGCCCATTTGCAGCTGCCTGCAGGGCACGGAAAACTGCCCCATGCTAGGAAGCCATGACTTGCTTGCTTGGCTGAGTCCCACCCTTGTTTGCTTTCTGAGGATGCAGCTGAGTTCTGTCCCCCACTTCTCTTCCTCTGGAGGGACACAGTCAGACTGCTTTCCTCTATTCTCTGACCCTGTAGCTAGCCTGACTCTGTAGGATTCCAGGCTGGTTGTGTATAGTTGGATCTGAGGGGGACTCTCATGTAGGTCACTCGGAGAGTTCTTGGTTAGTCTTTTCTGAATGAAACGACACAGGGGCTAAAGAGATCTGTCTTGCAGAGGACCCATGGCCAATTCCTAGCATCTACAGGGTCACTCACAACCACCTGCCACTCCAGTTCTAGGGGATCCGATATCCTTTCCAGTATTTTTTCTTTGTGAATGAAAATATTTCTGGTCTGGAGGAAATCTAATCTCCTCACACGGACACCAAAGTTGCTTTTATAGAATGTTAGGGAAACAATGACGTCCCGGGTTTCAGCACCAATGTTAGGAAAACGGTGAAGAGAGAGTGTGTACGTGGGGCGGGGGGGGGGTATGCTCCATGGAGGTGCGTGAGGCATGGAGGTAAGGAGGACGTCTCTGGGGACCCACGTTGGGAATTCCTTTCCCCTGAGGGACCAGCCACACAATGGTATAGTACAGAATAGAGTTTATTCAGGGCATGGGGGGGGGGCGTTAAGAGGGTGGTAGAGGCAGAAAGAGATTGAAGCACAAAAACCAAACTGTACATGTACACATATGTGTATGAACATCAAAGTATGAATGTTTGAATCTGTGTATACAGAGATGTGTGTGTGTGTGTGTGTGTGTGTGTGTGTGTGTCTGTGTTCAGGTGCACACACAAGTGCGCACATATATGTGGAGGTCATAAGCACGTAGAGAGACAGGGAGAAGGAAATGGGGAGAGGAGGGGTAAGGGGGGAGAGAAAGAGGCAAAGAGAGGGGAGGGGGCAAGCAGCCCCTTTTATACTGTTAGGTAACTGTTGACAGGTAACTGTGGGGTGTTGTTTACAGAATCCAAACACTTTGGGCACCAGGCACACATGTAGTACATGGACATACATGTAGCAAAGCATATGCATTCATGAAATAATTTTTTTAAAATCTTAAACATAAGGAATGACAGGAGAGGAAGGTCTGTGGCCCCACTGTCCCTGGTCTGTCTGATGAGTTGGCAGCACATGAAAACCGAGTGACAGAGGCAGGACCCAAGCCCTCCACCTGTGTCAGCCTCAATAGGTTTCTTTCTCTTCCCAAATTCAAGACCCTCATGAACAGGTTGATGTAGTTTTAGAGCATGAATGAAGCTTTATATAAAGCTGTTTTCATGTCTGTGTTTTTGCTCAATACAACTGCTTCATGTCACTGTTTCATGGGTCTTGATTTCTGGAAGGTTCTGAGCTTCATTCTTCTGACTTCGAGTCTGAAACACATCACAGTGGCCAGGGAACAACTGGAACGGCTGTCATTTGATGGTGTTGGGCGTCCCAGCTGACTCCTAAGGCTGCTAGGGGGTGGCATTGCCTTCGGGGAATGCAGCCAGGGGCCATCACCAGCACAAACATGGTGCCTCCCTAGGTGGACTAGGCTCCCTATTGTTGTAGAGTTGGTTTATTGCTTACATTATGCTAACTGGGTTCCCAAATTACACAGGAATTTTCATGTCTGCATGTGAGACATTATGGGTCCCACCACCCAGTTGGTTTGAATTGGTAAATAAAGTTGCCAGCGACCAATGGCTGGGCTTGGAGACAGGGCAGGACTTTGGATTTCAGAGGCAAGGGAACCATGGGAAGGTTTTAGATTCACCATACGGGGGAAGCAGGAGGACCAGACAGGTGAGGTGCAGAGGACAGAACAAGGATCATGTAAGAGCCGGGAAGAGTGGCCCCAAGGGACCCTTCTCCAATAGGGTCTGGGGTAGCAGAGATAAAATATAGATTTTAGTAAGTAATAATCCAGGAGTGTCGGAGGGGAGGTGTTAGCAATGTGGAGTTTGAGAGTGGCACACCTGTTGAGCTGCTTACGGCATCTTAAAAATAAGGCTGTGTGTGTGTGTGTGTGTGTGTGTGTGTGTGTGTGTGTGTGTGTGTGTTAATTCAAGAATCCAGAGCATCGGGGGGGGGGGGGATCGAGAAGCACACTAGATCAGATTAACCATACTACCTTTACACCCTACAGCTGACATTGAGCCTTGGCTAGGTTCATTTCTTACACAGTGCCCATTTCTCCAAACATGTCTAATCTATCTTCCCAAAATAGTTTTACTAAAAACTAAAATCCCAACCAAGATATATAACAATCAAAGCCATTTGATTTGCGCTGCTTTGGGTTTGAGGTCTCATTCTATGTCCTAGGTTGGCCTTAAATTCGTGGCAATCCTCCAGCCTCACTCAGCCTTTCCAAGTCCTGTAATTGGTGAGTCCTAGCTAGAGTTACTACTGCTGTGACGAAATACCACACCCAAAAGCAGCTTGGGGAGGAAAGGCTTTATTGGGCTCACATATCCAGAGTCACAGATCACTGAGGGACACTAAGACAGAAATTCAAATTGGGCGGGAATCTGGAGGCAGGAGCTGAGGCAGTGGCCATGGGGTAGGGGGTGGGAAGGGTGACTCTTACTGGCTTGTTCATGCTGGCTTGCTCACCCTGCTTTTTTGTAGAGCCCAGGACCACCAACTCAGGGGTGGCACCACCCATAGAGGGCTAGGCCCTCCCCCATGGATCATTAAGAAAATGTCCTACAGGCTTGCCTACAGACTGATCTTATGGTGGCCTTTTCTGATTGAGTTTCTCTCCTCACAGATGACTTTAGCTTGTGTTAGAGTGGCATAAAACTAGCCAGGACAAGGTGAGTGTTACTAGGTCGGCTCTTGGGACGTGTGTTTATCTTTCTTGGCCATGACTTTCTGGTCCCTGCTGGCCACTTGATGAAGTCCATCTCTTACACTTTGGTCTGATAATGGCTGAACCTCAGTCACACAGCTGCTGGTGGCAGCCTGTGACCCCCCAGAGTGAAAAGTGACAAAGTTAGAAAGCAAGCAAGAGACCAGAATGTTGAGTGGCTTTTCTTGTGAAGATGTGAACCGTTGTCTATAAAACCAACTGCAGACTGAACAACACCATCAACAAAAAGCCTCCCAGAAGCTGTGAATTTATTGGGGTTCTTCACAAAACAGTGGGTGACTCAGTGAGAGGACCAGCAGTAAAAAATTCACCTGGCAAGAGAGAAGACTCAGAAAACCTGCATCTGGGAGCTTCCTACAGAAGTTGCAGGCAGCTCCACCGAAGCCTCCTCTCCCAACCTGTCCTTACTGCTTACCCAGCACTGACCAAGTTTAGAAGCTCCCTGATCCTTGTGAGTTTTGTTTACTTCCTGGGCCTTATTGTTGGCTTATAGACAACCCCCCTAGGCTCCGTCCAACAAACTACCTAGAATGGCTTTTATCATCACCCGCCACCTGTGCCGTTAGCCAGATGTGGCTATAGTGGCAGCAGCAGCTGCTGAACAGAGTACAGCTCACTACTCCAGCCCTTCCCATCTCTCTCTCCCCTCTCTCTTCTCCCCCCTCCCCCTCCCTCCCTCCCCCAGTTCTGACATGTTCCCCCCCAGTTCCCACATGTTCCCCTTTCTGTCTTTCTTCCCCCTTTCCAGGGCTCCACTCCCCTTCCCTTTCCCAGCAAACTGTCTTTATATTAGGTCTGTCACGTGCCGTGATTCCTCTGGAGGACACTAGGTATGGGGCTGCCAAGGTATTCCCATCACCACCACAATTATCCTGCTTTATATTTCATAACGCATATGATTTCCTTCCTCCTCCCTGTGCAATCCTTCACTCCTCCTTCCTCCTCCCTGGTCCCTCCTTTCTCATTTCTCTTCCCTCTTTTTTTCTCTCTGCTTCCTCTTCCCTGCTTCCATGTCCTTTTTCCTTCCTCCCATCTCCGTGCTCTTTGGTCCCTGGTCCCTTCTCCTTCCTCTCTATTTCCATCCACCCTCCGAGAGAGAATTTTCAGTACACAGGAAAAAGCACCTTAGATATACCTGAGCTTTTTACCAGTGGAATGGCTCATCATCTATTCCTTAAGTCAAGCATTGAAGCTTTGGGTCTGGACTGCAGTTGGGAGTTGCTATCCATGTGACTTTTCTGCTCCAGTCCCTTTGCAAATGGGAGTGAAGTCTAGTAATTCACATCACTTCACCCTAAGGTGTGTTTGGCCTTTTGTTCCTTTGTCCTCCACCCCCAATACTACTCAGACATGATCAGTCTATTGCTCTCCCTGCAGGGACATGCAAGTATCCTTGAGAGTCATTTAGTAATGTTACTCATGAAGCAAGTGATCCAGATAAGGCTACCCTCATCTTTCCAGGGAAACTGAAGACTGGCCTCGGGAACAGAAAACGGGCAGCTTAGACCCATTGGAGTACTGGAGACACGCAGCTTCTTGTCTAAGCAGACTGGGTGTGTAGGGTGCTTTGTGCACAGGGCTCAACTGATGCAAAGCCTCTCAGACATTTCGCAGAGAGCCAAAACCTGTGCCTGTCAATCAAAAGTGTCTGCTGTTTGCTCAGACAACCTCATCACAGGGTAGGCCCAGCATCCATGAAGATGCTCTGTGGAGCTCCTAACCTTTTCCTGGTGGTCTGTGGAGATCCCCACCTCCTCACACACTCAGTGTACCAGCCAAAAGGACAAGGTACCATTCTTCACGGGATGTCACTCAAGATGTGGTTTGACTCAGAACTGACTCACAAATGAATCTGCCCTCCCAGTTCCCAAAATCAATATTTACTGTCCAGAAAGCTTAGGGACCACAGCAGGGGAGACCCCCCCTTCACCTGTCAGAGGAGATTAACTGTGTAGCCATCAAATCAAGGAGAAAAATGGGCAGCACACGGGAAAAACGGGAATGTGGCTGCTGGACACACAGGACTCAGAGGCAGACCACGGGCTCAGCTCACATCCTGGACTGTGCCCTGGGTTTCCAGCCTGACGAACCCTCCCTTGCCTTCATGAAGCTTCCAACAGGAAGAACTCTCAGGACAAGGCAGGTGTGAGTTCAAGTGGCTGCTAGCTGGGTAACTTGGACACCGTGCCTCACCCCCGTGGACTGTTTCAACATCTGACAAATGAGAAGAGAAAAATCTATGTGACTGTACAGCCTGGCCTGCCTGTCACTGTGCTGTCAATCTCTCGCTGTGCTCTTTCCTGCCCCTCCAGACACTGTATGTTCCACCCTTTCTCACATGCCCTGGGCATCCACACTCCCTCTGACCACAGGACCTTGACATGCTTCCTCTTACTAGGCCACTGCTCCCACCCCAGACTTTCTACATAGTTAACTATTCCTCACCTTTCATACTGCCCTTGGATCACTTCTTCCAACCAGCAACCACTCTCCAAACTAAGTCAGCTGGCCACGGGCATCTAATCACAGCTCAGTGAATGAATAATGCCATCCTCCTTCCAAGCCTGCTCTGTTTGCAGTCTCCCAAGTCAGTCATGAGCAACTTTGTTCGGGCTCTGTGGACCTGGAGTCTTTCATGAGGCACATTCCACAGGCTTCACCTCCATCCACACCTGAAGTTTGAACGCTGCCCTCCTCACCCACTGCCCACCCTTGGCACAAGATATCATCATTTCCTTCATGGGTCACAGCAGTAGCCTAATAGCCCTCTGCCATCTTGTCCCAATACAATGGTTAGGGTAGCTCTGTGTCAGCTCAGTAAAACCATGTCTCCCTCCCTGCTTAAGCCCTCCTTGCCATCCAGTTGCTGGTCCCCCTCCCCCCTACTCCTGCTGTGATGGCTGGTTTTATGTTATGGTGATACAATCTAGAATCACCTGGAAAAGGGGGTCTCAGTGAGGAATTATCTAGATTAGGCTGGCCCGTGCCGGGCGCTCTGAGTGGGAAGAGCCTGTAAGTTACGTAGGCAGCATCTCATGGACTGAATGGGATGGAGAGTGAGCCAGGCAGTAGCAGGCACACATCCATCCCCTGCTCTCTACTCCTGTGGGTGTGACGAGCCTTGATTTTGCTGTGGTGACAGACTGTGTAGTCTGGGAGTGTAGGCTAAATAAATCCTTTTTTTCTTGAGTTGCTTTGATCAGAGTATTTTACCACGATGGCTGGAAAAGAAAAGAGAAATAACATACATTCACTCTTGTGCTAATTACTGGCCTCCTTCTGGTGCCATAAGTGTTTCAGGTGTTGGGCCTTAGCACCAGTGACTGCACTGTCTTAGAATGTTCCTTCCCCTAATGCAACTAATCATTTCCTTGTTTATTGACTATCTGCTTGTTAGGAGGCAAGCCGTATGAGGGTGGATTGTGTTTCTTGCTTCCTGCTTCCTTCTTCCTGCTTCTCAATCCCTACTTCAGGGCCTATACCCTCCTGATCCACAGCCCAACTAGTACCACACCTCAGCTAATCTTGGAGATCCAACAGCTGGTGGGAGCTATGCCTTTAGGTGATTCTCAGGGGCACCAGGCCTACAGTTTAGAAGAAACCCAGGTAACAGAACTATAATAGGTTCATAACCCAAGAGCCAAACAACCACACCAAGGCCAGCTCCTTCCTCTCCCCTGTTCTATAACCAAAGTCTGGATTTGAATCAGTCTCCTGATCCAAGAGAGCCTGGCTCCCATTGGGGGACCAATGGCAGTCAGGAGGAGTTCTGCAGGGGTAGGCTGGATAAAAGAGGCAGGAAGGAAATGGGGCAGTAAGCAGAAGTAAACAGGGAAGACTTGCAGGAGTAGGCGGAAGAGAAGAGAGGTTGATGCACAGGGAAGACATCCCTGAGGGCACAGTTTGGTTGCCCAAGCCTAGACCAGCCAAACACAGGGACTAAGTGCTCGGCTAACAAAGCTAAGAGAACAGATCAGAAAACCCACCGGAGGAACAGGAGCTATATCTGTGGTACTGGCAGCGAACGGAGAGGCCAGGTCTGAAAGCACCTCCACCTGCCAGCTGAGAACCTCCGAGGGGCTGGAAGTAGGATGGAGAGGTGGGGGACATGTGGTGAAGGTAAAGAACTAGCTAGCATCATGGGGGGATGTCAGAAGGTTCATCTTCCCCTCAGAAATGGAAGGTCTGACTCAAGGTCAGAGCCTTAGCACCATCCACACTCCACAGAGCATCCCTGCTTGGCCCTCACTTCTAAGAATGCTGAGTCAAGAAAGTTGGCCAAGTGGCTCAGGAAGACAAGATCAGAGTCCCCCAACTCCTCAGTGAGGTTAGAGGTGGCAAAGTTACCTCACCAGTCATTTTGGTTAATGCTGCCCCTGGTTCACAGTGGAAACAGGACCACTGGGGTGCTGGCAGCAGGAAGGCTGGAGTACATTTAAGAGCGAACAAGGCCTGGTGCAGAGTTTCAACCATGACATTGCTTCTGGCTTCCTTCCCATTATTGAGAAAGGTCCACTCCTTCCTGTTAAGAGTGCGAGGAGCCGCCCAGATCTCTGCTCAAAAGAGCCAGGCAAGATGGAATCTCAGACCCACGCTGTGGAGTAACAGCCAGAAAAAAAGAAAAAGAAAGAAAGAAGGAAGGAAGGAAGGAAGGAAGAAAGAAGGAAGGAAGGAAGGAAGAAAGAAGAAAGGAAGGAAGAAGGAAGGAGGAAGGAAGGAAGGAAGGAAGGAAGGAAGGAAGAAAGGAAGGAAGGAAGGAAGAAAAGGCCAAACACCAACACCTTTATGCTTTTTGTACAACACGCAAACGGTGGACGAGAGCCTGGTCTCTCAGACTCCTCTCTCCAGGAGACACAGAGAAAAAGGTGCTCTGAGAAAAGAGAAGGGGGTCCCCCAGCTGACACCAGATGGGGAGATAGGCTATGATGGTTCCCAGGTGACTATGGTTCTGGTCCAGGCTGAATGACTGGAGGGAAATCACATTCACACTCTGACCTTATTTGTTTTCTTATAAAATGGAAGCCAGTGGCTCTTGGCAACTTGTTAGAGTCTGCAACAACTACTCAGTCTTTGAAGTGTTGTTTTTGTTTGTCTGGTTGTTTGGTTTTGATTTGCTGTTTGAGACAGGTTCTCATGTAGCCCAAGTTGGCCTCAAAACTCATTATGTAGACAAAGATGAGGTTGACTTTCTAATCCTCCTTCCTCTACCTCCCATGTGTTGGGATTACAGGTGTGCAGGACCATGCTGGGCAAATGTCATGCTATGGTGGAAGCCCAGGTTTCATGCAAACTAGGCATTTACCTCACTGACCTAGCTACAGCGGTACAAAGCCCTCTTTTATCTGGATATTTTACCTGAAATTGGCACTTATGTTTTTCTTTGTTGAAATTCTGAAGCCCTGATGTGCCACAGTGCCCATTCTTGCATGTTTGCCATTGCCAGCTAGTGGTCACTTCATGCCACCCTCCCCGACCCCTCCCAAGTGTACCCTCACCTGATACCTGCAAAGCTCACAGCCTAACTGGGTCAGATTTCAAGAAGTCCCAGGCTGCCTTGGTTCAGATGTTAGTCTCAGGTTCATCATCTACAAAACAAGAGCCCTTGTTTAGGCGTGCCATGAGAAATAATAAACTCACTCATTAAGATCTGGGGAGGAACATATATGTGCAAACAGCCACTGCATGCATGGTCATCAACCATTCTCCTTCCTCTTGGGGCTTCTACCACTCCAATTCCACCCCTATGCTCAAATTCCTGACTTAGCACTCCAAGACAGCAACCAGTGTCCTTCTGTAGATGGAGAAAGCACTGCATAAAGTTTATGTGCATTGTATGTGTGCATTGTACATGTGCATTGTCATACACTAACAGACATCCATACACAGGAGCATAAGTAAAACATGCATACACATGGACACACATCTGTGTATACATGCACAAGTATATATATACAGCTTGCATGCATAGATGCATTCATACCTGTAAGAAGAGCCAAAGCAGGTCTTAGGACTAATTGCCAGAACTGATGTTTCCACTGATCAGAAAACAAAATTGGATTTAAAGTGAAAGGATAGAAAATACAGCCTAACCCTCCTATGACCTCAAGGTGTTAGAAGTTTAGAAATACTATCTCACTCTAAAAGAGCCCTAAATCCTGCTCCTAGGAAGTCCCAAATACCTCAAATTCCAGACTATGCTCTCTGCCAGTAAATAGGTAAAAGGTAACACTTCTTGCTGTTCCAGAGCACTGGCTTAGATAATTTAAGATGATTGGTCCCCAGAGAGCGGGCTTAGATGATTTTAAATGATTGGTTTATAATTCGAAGGCTTTTGTTATGAAATGATTGGTTTGTGATTTGCAGGCTTTGCCATGATTGGTTTGTGATTCTCAGGCTTTATTGGAAACCCTATAGAAGCTGTCCAGATCCTGCACTCAGGGTCTGCAGTCCTCTACCCCTGCATGGTGTATGATTGTGGGCCCCAGTGAGCTTGGAATAAAAATCCTCTTGCTGTTTGCATCAAGATCGCTTCTCGTGAATGATTTGGGGTATCATCTCTCCTGGGACGGAGCGTAGGGGTCCTTGATTAGAGGGTCTTTCAAAAGCAGACAACTCTGTTCTGTGGCTCATACAGGGAAGGTGTGGTCCCTAGCCTTAAACTGACCTCTCTGTCTGTCTCCTATATGATTCAGCTGACTCATGCAGCAAGTGACCGAGGCCAGATCCTACAAGAATGCTGAAGGGAAAGGCCTGTTTTCTTTTCATCAGACAGAAGCAGACATGGAAAGGAAAAAGGCCCTCCCAAGGGATAGAGTTGTCCTGGTAAGTTTTTTGTCAATCTGACACCAACTAGAGTCATTTGAGAAGAGAAAACCTCAACGGAGAAAAATGTTCCCACCAGACTTGCCTGTGGGTCTTCTCTTGATTGACGAGAATGCTCAGTTCATTGTGCCTCCCTTGACCTGGCAGCCATGGGGTGAGGGGCATGTGGATCATGCCTCAAGGGGAACTCGTGGAACTGGCAAGAAAGGTAAAGCAAATTTGAATTCTGGAGATCTCAAAGCTTGAGACAGGCATGGGTAGAATTCGCTCCTTGCCTGTTTCCATGCCTGCCTCAGATCACATAACCAGGTGACCCCCAACCAGGTCATAGGCAGTCATTCACTGATCTGGCACCTGCAATGTCTCCCCATATTAATGAGGCATCTCAGTACCTTAGCCTTCAGACCTTTTCCCACCCTGGATATTTTCACCCCAAAACTACATAACCCTTGGTTTACCCCAAATAAAGGTATGCATTCAAATCCACCCCAAATAAAGAAATACAAACAAATTAAAATTGCCTCAGAGAACTGCTTCATTAAAGACAATCAGAGGAAGCCTCTGTCTGGATTCTTCTTCACTCCTTCCCGGCCTGGCAGGCAGGGGCATCTGACACCCTAGAGGGAAGATGTGGACCGAGGACCCTGCCCATTCCAGACTTTGTCCTGTCCTCTCCAAATAGTGTACCTGTGGTGTCTAGACACCCTGGGAGGAAAGGCAGAACCCAGAACCACACAGGGATGCAATAAGAAAGACTGAGCAAGCCAGTAAGCAGCATCCCTCCATGGGCTCTGCATCAGTTCTGTGGAGAGTTGTTAGACACCACTGGACAGTTGGCAGCAGGAATTTTGACATCACCAGGACAATTAGAAACTAGTCAAGGCAGAAATCTGATTTGGGCCCTAAACTCAGAAAACTCACCTGGATTAAGAACATTTACATTTGTAGCTTAGGGCAGGCTCAGCAGGATGTAGGTATGACAGTCCCTTTGTCTCTTGGAACTCCCTTTTGTCTCTGATCTCCCCACCTAGCCCCAGAAAGAAGTTTACAGGATTTTTGATTATTGCTTGTTCCTTGACTAAGAACTGATATTATCTTTCTGCATGTGATTAAGGCAGTTTAAAAAAACAAAATGACTGAATTAAAAAAGGCTTCGTTTCAGCCTCAGAATTGGCCAAAGCCATGTTATAATTTTGTCTAAGTGTCTCTCTTTTCTCTTAATCCTCGATCCTGCCCTGGGGAACCTGTTGTTTGACCGAGCTGGCCTTGGACACAATTCCTGCCTCCAGGTCTCTGTCTGAGTTCCTGCCTTGACTCTCTGTGATGATGGACTGTGCTGTAGAACCGTAGACTGAAATCAGCACTTTCTATCCAAAGACCTCTTATGCCCACCTCTTACGTGCACGGAATACTTCATGGGTAGAGGTGGCTTTAGAGAGGGACTCGCTATGAAGGCACATATTCATATGCCTCTGTCTCCCAAGTACTTGGGACTATGGCCATGTACCACCGCTCCCAGATCATGTGTCAATGATAATTCCCAGTGCACAGGTGCACATGTGCCCAGCGCTGTGTGTGCCTACGCATGTGTTCGGTGCCACAGGCGAGCTGTAGCCAAAACCATGCTGACCTTGCTCTGATGACTGGGGCCTGGGTTTGGCTGTACCTGGAAGCACAGTGCTGACCTGGGCATCTGTGATTGACTTACTTAACCAAAGGTGTGTGTGTGTGTGTGTGTGTGTGTGTGTGTGTGTGTGTGTGTGTGTGTGTATGTGTGTATGTGTGTGTATGTGTGTATGTGTGTGTATGTGTGTGTATGCATCTGTGTATGTGTGTGTGTGTGTGTGTGTATGTGTGTATATGTGTGTATGTGTGTGTATGTGTGTGTATGCATCTGTGTATGTGTGTGTGTGTATGTGTGTGTATGTATGTGTGTGTGTATGCATCTGTGTATGTGTGTGTGTGTGTGTGTGTGTATGTATGTGTGTGTGTATGCATCTGTGTATATGTGTGTGTGTGTGTGTGTGTGTGTGTGTGTATGTATGTGTGTAGGTGACACTTGTATATGTGTGTCAGCTCACAAACACAAGCATATGGAGGCTAGAGGGCAACCTCAGGCACAGTATCACCTCTCTTCTTTGTCTTTTTTGACAAGGTCTCTCACTGACCCGGAGCACACCAAGTAAAAGCAGGCTAAACTAACGGGCCACGAAGTTCAGGGATTAGCCTGTGTCCGCCTCCCCAGAGCTAGGACTACCAGCACATGCCACTGCACAGCCTTTCCTATGTAGGTGCTGAGGCTCACACTCAGGCCAGCACGTCACTTACAGAAAGTTTCTTTACTGAGTTCTGTGGAAGCGATGTCAGAGCTTGAAGACCTAAAGCATCCCCAGGGGCAGAGGCAAGTTCCGGCTCAAGCAGGACTGCAGACCAGGCAGGGTGACGTAGCCCAGGACACCAGTTATGAGGCAAGGGCAGACAGGGAGGCACACACTAATTCTAGCACGTGAATGGTAGAAGCAGGCAGATCTCTGAGCTTGAGGACAGCCTGGTCTATACAGAGTTCCAGGCCAGGGCATCACAGTGAGACCCTATCATAAAAAAAATAAAATCCAAAGAAGTGAAACCCCACCCAGGGCAGGGCACAAGCTGATCCCCCCCCTGTCCCCTACACTCTCCATTCCTCACAGCTCACTACAGAACTGGAGCTTACTGGTGAACATTTGCTGGGGACGGGACCTGCACTTCAGTGATAATTTACACACCTTATAATTAGTGTTTGCTAGTCTGCATTTTATCCTTGTTCGCTGCGTTACCCTTGCCAGAGGAAGGGAGCACACAGTCCCACATGCCTCTGAACCAGCGTAACCTAGGCCTCAAAGGCACAGGCGAGAGAGACACAGATGACTGCGTGCTCTCTCTCATCTCAGCCCTCTCTGTGCATTCGGAGCCCACATTTCCTTTCAAAGCAGAGATGCAAGTCAGCCTCCACGCTAACAAAACACTTTCTTCATCCTACACCGAATCCCTCAGCAAATCCTCAAATATCTTTGCAAATCTCAAAGATATTAAGGCATTTAACTTTTTTCCCCCATTTAGACCTTTGAAGGATGCTGTGACTAGAATAATTTCAGAGTTAAAACCCTGTCGACTGCATAGAAAATTAAGGGAACTGCCTGTCAGCCCAGTAGCTGGGCTGATAACTAATTACTTATAGATTTTCAGTCAAATTTGAGAAAGATAAATATTTAAATAAAACGTATAATCATTTAGAAAGAGCACTAAGTGTTTTGTAATTATTGTGTGGAGGGAATCATTGCTCCCATAGTGCATTCCGTCATTTGTGATAGACTGGATAGGAGCCTCTGAGGAGGATGCTTCAGGGAACCAGAGGATGTGGCTTGTATATTCCCATGTGCATGTGAGTGTGTGTGTGTTATATTCCCAGGCATGTGTGCATGTGAGTGTGTGTGTGTGTGTGTATGCTTTGCATATGCATTGTTTTGTGTGTGTATGGTTGTGTGTTGCATATGCATTTTGCTTTGTGTGTGTGTGTTATGGGGTGTGTGTGTGTGTGTGTGTGTGTGTGTGTGTGTTGCATGCACATGAATGTACAGATATGTAAATGCATGCATTGGCCTGAGGAGAATGCCAATAGCTTCTTCAGTCACTCTCCATCTTACTCCCATTAGACAGGGTCTCACTGAACCAGATGCTCATCCATTGTTGATGTCGGCTACCCACTTAGCTCCCAGACCCATTCTGTATTTGCTCTGCATGCACAGCTTTTGACGTGTCTGTTATCGACTTGAACTGTCTTCACATTTGTGCAGCAAATGCCCTGACTTAAAGTACCATCTCCCCAGCTGTGTGTCAAAGGGCAACAGGCTTCTCTGAAGTCGTCTTCGGTGGCAGGAAAGCCTGGATTCATCAGATCGGACCTTCTCTCCTGACTTGTCCAGCTCTGCTGTGGGCTTCAGTGTCCTGTGCAGCCCACAGCTTGGCTTTGGATGGGGGCTTTTCTATACAGAGAAGAGGGAAGGTCTTGGACCATACCTCCATCACAGCCTGTTGGGTACCTTAATCCACAAATACTCTTCCCCAACCTTCTCCATGGCCAGCCCTTCCTAGACTTGCAGATCATCTCTCTCTCTCTTCCTCTCTCTCTCTCTCTCTCTCTCTCTCTCTCTCTCTCTCTCTCTCTCTCTCTCTGTGCCTCTGAACCATTTGAACTTAAGTTGCAGACACCAAGGTACTCCACCCCCCCATGTGCTGTGAGATGTGTGGGGCATACAGATGCTCTTCACATTCACCACACAGCACTCACATCTAAGAAGGTTGCCACAGGTCTCTTCCTCTATTGCTCTCCACTGCATTTTTTGAAACACGTTCTCTCTCTCTCACTGAACCTGGAGGTCACCAATTTGGCTAGGCAAGCTGGATGACAAGCCCCAGAGATCTTCTTATCTTTATCCTGCCCAAGATGAAGTCACAAACTTTTTACATAGGTACTGGGGATCAACCTTAGGACTTCACATTTGCACAGCAAGTGCTTTATGAACTAAGCCATCTCCCCAGCTCCTGATATCTATACTTTTTTTTCTTAAAAAAAAAAAAAAAGACTTAGTTCAACTTAGGTGTCTATGCGTATTTGTGATATCTCTGTCTTTCCGTATCTTTCCCTGCCTCTCTTTCTCTCTCTCGGTGTAGTGTGGTGTGTGTGTGTGTGTGTGTGTGTGTGTGTGTGTGTTTGTGAGAGAGTGGGGGGGCAACTATATCATGTTCTGAAGCTTACAAGTCTCTATCCCTGGAGGAAATGTTTCAATTTGGAGGATATTTCTGGATAATACAACTGCAGTTATAGTCACTTACTGTCATTTCAAGCATTCATGATCAGTTATTGGCTAAAAATATTAAGTGAAAAATTCCAGAAATAAATGGTAGCTACATTTCAAGTTGTTTCCAGTACCAAAAAGTCTTGAAGTTTTGCGCTATCTTGTGACTTCATGCCTCAGACATGGCTCACACTACTGCCCAGAGGGCATACAACTGTGAACCTGCCTGCCAACCACCCATCAGCCCTCCGGGTTATCAGACCTACTGTTGTGGAACTTTAGTGCCTATAATCAAGTAACCCTTGCTTTACTTAGTAATGACATCAGAGAGCAAGAAATGTAATGCTTGCAGTCCAGGGGAGCCAACGAGAAATTGGGACGTAGCTACTGGAAGTGAACATGTGCAGTTGTGGTGAGATGGTTAAGTGAACAGCGCATCACATGACTTTCATTATAATATAAGATTTAGTGAGTGAGGATGCACCTCAGTTGGTGCTGAATGACTAATTTGCATAAAGCCCTGGTATCTTAGTTAAGGATTTACTGCTGTGAACAGACACCATGACCAAGGCAAGTCTTATAAAGGACAGCCTTTAATTGGGGCTGGCTTACATGTTCAGAAGTTCAGTCCATTATCATTAAGACAGGGGCATGGCAGCATCTAGGCAGGCATGGTGCAGGAGGAGCTGAGAGTTCTACATCTTCATCTGAAGGCTACTAGCAGAATACTGACTTCCAGGAAGCTAGGACAAGGGTATTAAGCCCAGGCCCATAGTGACACACCTACTCCAACAAGGTCACACCTCTAAATAATGCCACTTCCTGGACCAAGTATATATAAACCATCACACCTGGGTATTAACCCCAGCACCATAAGAGCCAGATGTGATAGCAATCGTGAAATGGAGGCACGAGGGTCAGGAGTTCAACGTCATCCTCAGCTACATATCAAGATCCTGCCTCACAAAATATATTCATCACTGTAACTGCTCTTGTTGTGTATTTATTAGTTATGTATTATTTTTGCCCTTGCTACATGTCATTTTGTTGTTAATATACCATTGTGATTAAGTTGTAAATTAACTATCATAGATGTGTAAAGAGAATATCTAGTTTTATAAAGGGTTCAGTATTCCTTGGGACTGGGACATCAGCTGGGGACATGAGAATGCTGTCATAAATAGATGGTGGGCAGGGGTTGTGTTTGATAGTTACGGTTCATGTGGATGGCTTTATTTTAATACCCTTTTACAGAATTCCTCATCTAAATCGATCCTTATGTTGCTGGTTATAATATGGTGGTTCTATAAACTCTTTTGTCTCTCCCCCTACTCTTAACTTTTTATCCTTGTATCTTTTCCTTCTCTCCCCTCCCACCCATTCCCACTTTTCTTTTCTTCTCTCTCATAGCGATAAACTCATTAATTTTTTTCAGTGTGCTAATATCCATTACTAACGCCATTCTCTTTGATGCCTAAATTGTCGTAGATTTGTGCAGTGAAACCTCCTCCAGCTGGGTCCTGTGTCCTCTATACATGACCCAATTAGTCTCTAAGCTCTCCCTTGGGCTTTTAACAAAAAATAAAAAGGGATGTTCCAGGCTGCCTATCACTTTCCCTTAACAGCCTTTCGAGATGAATAATGTTTAAAGGCCAAGATACAGGCAGTGTTCCTGGTTCTAAAGGAGCTCTTGATTATTGTATCTAGGCCTGTTCAGCAACAAGATCTGGCCCTCTCCCTCTGCTTCTCCTCTTCCTCTCCCCACCCTTTCCCTCTCTTCCTTCTCTCCCTTCCCTTTCCCTCTTTCCCTCTGCCACCCCTCCCCTGGTCAGGTGCCTTAAACATCACATTTTATTAAAATGTGAAATTCTACAAGGCTGTTTCAACCAGTCTCTCTTTGGAGAGACAGACCTCTACCCTGCCGACTGACACACAGGCAGACATTCAACAGGATCTCCATCCAACAGAAACTGAGTGGCGCTCTGAGAATCAAACAGTAACAGTAGCTAAAATCTCGGTGACTAATCCTTATTCTCAATTTTCCAGCGTGTGGAATTATCTAGGAGACACTCCTCCAGGCGTGCCGGTGAGGAAGGTTCTAGATCCGGTTAATTACGATGGGAAGACTCTGTAAATGTGGGTGATGCTGTCGTATGGGATGAAAGACCCAGACAGTCTGCAGACAGGTGGTGGGGAGGAGTTTTGTATCCACAGGAAAAACAGGAAGGAGGGAGGAGAGATGCTAGAGAGGAGTGGTCAGTAGGGGTGGGAAGTAGGCCACTCAGGAGCCCGGCTGAAGACTCTGGAGTTTGCCCTGTAGGCAAACAAACTTTCAATCTCTTCTGTTACCCAACCCACGGGAAAATATTGATCTCTCCTAACATGCATATTTATAAATGGGGGTCACGTATGCAACTGGAGTAAAGGTGTTTTAAACAGCACTTCTCAACCTGTGGGTGGAGACACCTATTTGAGATTGAATGACCCTTTCACAGGGGTCACCTAAGGCCATCCGAAAACACAAACATTTACACTACCATTCATAACAATAGCAAAGTTACAGTCATGAAGTAACAATGAAAATAATCTCTTGGTTGGGGGAGGAGTCACCACAACACAAGGAACTGTATTATAAGGTCACAGTATGAGAAAAGTTAAGAACCATTGTTCAAAAGAAACACTTGTGGATCTCTCTTTGGCTCTCGGACTGTCTTCTGGTGGTGTGCTGCGGTTTCTTGCCTCTCCCGTGAACTGGGGCTGATTGGCGGGGTGATGTCAGCTGAGCCGGAAGCAAGACCCGTGGAGGACACGTGATGTTTGGAAGGTATAAATGGACTCGGGGGCAGTGACGGAGACTGTCCCTCCTGCTGGCTCGTGGTGATGCTGAGGCCTGGCTGTCTCTGCTAGGTAGTGCCGCTGCTGCTGATTCCTGTTCGCTCTCCCAACTCTACCGAACTGGACTGCTAGTGTGTCCCTGAAGTGTTTGTAAGTGGATCGAGCTGCCGCTGCCAACCTGTAAACTGAACTGCCAATTTGAACTTCCCTCGGAATCTTTATTTATTTGTGAGGTGGTTTGAATAGGAAGAAAACCCTATAGATTTGTGGGTTTGAATGCTTGGCCCGTAGGGTATGGCAGTATTTGGAAGTATGGCCTTGTCGGAGTAGATGTGGCCTTGTTAGAGGACATGTGTCACTGTGGAGCAGGCTTTGAGCTATCCTATGCACGTTATGCCCAGTGTGACTCGAATGTGACACGGTCTCATTCTGCTGCCTTTAGATGAATATGTAAAAGCTCTCAACTCCTTCTCCAGCACCATGTCTGCCTGCGTGTCATTATGGTGCCTTGGTCATGATGTCTTTTAGTATTTTTAATTCATTTTTGTTTAATATTTGTGAGTATTTTACGCAGTGCCTGTGGGAGGATCAGAAGAAAGCATTAGATCCCTGTACCTGGAGTGACAAATAGTTGTGAGCTAGCATGATGTGGGTGATGGGAAATGAACCTGGGTCCTCTGAAAGAGCAGCAAGTGCTCTTAACTGCTGAGCCAGGCTTCAGGTCCTTCCCCCAGCAACCTGGAACTAGAAGGGAGAAGCTGACTTGAAGAGAGTTCACACACTTGTGACAACTTGTTAAGCCTTGCAGGAGACTGACTGGGTTAGATAGGGCAACGCCCTGATCACACCCCTGAGCATGCATTGACCATGCCACTGAGCATGCGTTGACCACGCCCCTGACCACGCCCTGACCACGCCCCTGAATACACATTGACCATGCCCTGACCCGTGCTTAGCCATTCCTGCTTCCTGCCCTCTATCTAAACCTAAACCTCACGTCAGAACCCGGAAGATGGACTTGGTAGTGGAGGGGCCAGTGGCCCTTTTCAGTCTTCTTCCCAGTACGGTCACATTGAATACTTTTTCCTGCTTTTTACTATTAAGTGTGCCTATAATGGCCTATGAGGCTGAGCCTAGGTTGTGAGGGGCTGTAAGAGCTTCTAGGGCCCACGTTCAGACCCTAACTTCAGAAATGCCTACAGCTCTGCAGATGGTCTCTACATCACAACAGACAACAACTCTAGAGAGAATCACATGTGCCTTGAATTTAAGTTCCAGAACGTTTTTCTCTTGTCTTGAAAGGTGTTGTACATCCCTGGAGACCTGTGGTGTTGAAGGAGACTGGAAAAGTTGCAAGAGAATCAGAAAAATAATTCAACTTGCTGTTAATGCCGTGTCTCTGGAGTGATGATAATATCTCTAGCGGGGCATTCATCAGAGGACCTACAGGCTGAAAACAAGACCAGGGTCAGCCTTCCCAGCCACCCTATTAGCACCTCGAAGGACTCATGACATCTCCCCGTGGTCCCCTAGCTCCCCTCTACCCAGACACTGCAGAGTCTACCTCCATCTCTCCTGCCACAAGTTGGATGTTTACTCGGCAGCATCCCAACCCACCACAAAACATTAAATAACCCCATGATATCCAGAGTAATTTAGAGTGAAAGCAAAACTCCTTACAGCATATCGCTGCCTGTTTCTCTGACTCCATCAGGAACTTTCTCCATTGTTACAAAAATACCTGCCCCCCCCATCCTGTTCCTCATCTTCTCCACACTGCCCCTGGTCCACAGCCATCCTCACCTGCTCTGTTTTCTCCTCCAGCTGACACTGTCTGACACAGACCATGATGTTTTCTTACCTGCTGGAGTCTCTGACATGACACCCAGACCACACTGGCATCCCTCCCTGCCTGGCTTTGGGCAGCGCTCCATGGCTATGGGTCAAAGGGAAGAGGAGAAGGAGGAGGGAGGCATGAGGGAAGGAAGGAAGAAGGAAGGAGAGGTGAAAGTGAAGAAGAGGTGAGCGAGGAAGAAAGGAAAAAGGGAAGGATAAAGGGAGAATGGACAGAGAGAGGCAAGGAGAAAGTGCTGGGATTTGAATGAGAGGTCAGGAAGACCTGAAACATTGGAATAAGTTTACTAGAAGAAGTTTATTACTAGTGCTTAGACTCATGAGAGGTGTGGTAGGTTACTGAGGGCAGTTCAGGCCCCAGTGCCTGAGAGATGTTCCAGGGTGAGGTCTCTGAAAAGAGAGATCAGGGCAGGACAGAAATGAAAGTCCATAAAACCGTATTTTTTCTTTTTTGGAAGCAGAGTTTTTCTGTGTAGCCTTGGCTATCATGGAACTCACTCTGGAAAAAACATTAGCCTCAAACTCACGGAGACTCCTCTGCTTCTGACTCCCGGGTGGTGGGATTAAAGGCACATGCTACCACATCCGGTCTGACAATCTGTTTTTATAGCTTGTGAGGAGGGGGAGGAAGAGGAACAATGAGGCCCAAGGAAGGAAGCTGGTACCAGGGGCCGGTGAGGCAGCTTAGTGGGAGAAATGGTTGTCACATAAGCACAAAGCCCTGAGACTGGTCTCTAGCTCCCACAGGAAAAGTCAGCCACTGTGCAATCCAAGCTCTGGGGAGGGGGGTTTCCTGGGGTTTTCTGATAAGTCAGTCTAGCTGAAGGACTGAGATTCCAGGGCCAGTGAGACAGCCTGTCTCAAAAGGTAAAGTAGAAAGTCATTGAGGAAGATAGATGATGTCAATCTTTGGTGTGTGTGTGTGTGTGTACACACAAGTGCAGGCACACTCACACACACACAGAGAGAGAGAGAGAGACTAAATTAGTAAATAGGAAAGACTCGACAACAACCATATTATTGTTATTTTCACTGAGGTTTTGTGTTCATAAGATACACTTTAAGTATTTAGTCGCAGGATCTTCCCATGAAGGTCTTCTCCCACCCCTGACACACACACACACACACACACACACACACACACACACACACACACATCAAGGGGCAGCCCATTCTCCCTCACACAAGCAGCACTCTGACTTTTCCCCAGGAGGCGTGAACAATCATCCATTTGTCCCTAACCCCAGTTAGGACACCAACAACAGATCCAAGAAGCTGTGTCACCCAAGGCAGGTTTGGTGACATGCGAGAACATTTGAGTTACTAACAGGCGCGTGGGAGACTCAAAGGCAGCTGCGTCACTGAAAAGCCCTCTCCAGCTTGGGTGAAGGATTACAAAGCTGTATCATTGGCTCTCTCAGCATGTCTTACAGAAGGTGGGAGTCTTCTCTCCACAACCACAGTCACTATTTATATAGTGCTGCGAAGGAGCCTTGAGATCGTTAGGGTCCAGGAGCTTCCAGAATCTTGAACATTTTGTTTGCATCCTGAGTGAGTCTATGAGCCTCCCCCCCCCCTCCCTCACAAACGCCCTTGATGCCCTTAGTCTATACCTGAGCCTTGTTAATACCCCTTTCTCATTTTTGCTCGTTTGCTCGTAGCCCAGGCTAGTCTGAAACTCATTATGTAGTCGAAAATGACCTTGAACTCAGTCTCCTGGATGTTTGGGTCCTGAGGCATGTACCCCTGTTGAAGCATTGCTGGGGAACAAAACTGACCTTCAATCATGCTAAGCAAGCACTCTGCCAAGTAAGCTACATTCTCAGCCCCTGGAGCCAGACCTACAGCAGTTTTTATAGGCTTCTGTTTATCCATCCTTATGGTTACTTAGAACATGTTTTCTATACCGAAAGCTAGTGATCTCAAGATCCACAGATGAGATCATCCGCAAGCCACTCCAGAAGTACATAATTAAACCTTGATGGCTGGGTCCCAGAGGCCCCAGCCTGAGACAGGGTGGAGCTCAAAGAGCAGTAAGGACCAGCCTCGGAGAGCAGGAGATTTTGACAGCTGAAGCAACTCAGACAGGCAAGGGAGGGCATGAGGGGACTGGAGGTGTGGGCAAAAGGAAGACAAGAATTAATGAGAAACAGAAAATAATTTAGCAGGACAGCAAGCCTCGAGAGATGTGCTCCTTCTCCAAATGTCTCATTTGTCCAGAGAGGATGAGGAAGGCCCGCAGCAGTAAGACTGGCTTTAAGAATTTCATTTCCCTGATGCTATTCAGATTCCAAACTCGATCAATAAAAGTACAATTAGCTCACCGGATCTCAGCAGACATGTCTAACCTTTAAGTGGTGGCCACATGCATATTAAGGCTGTGCCCCACCTGTGTCACCTCTCATATACGTAGGATAAGTCATCGCCACCTTTGACATTTGAAGCTATAATGTTAGCATACCTTTTAAAATTCAGATAAAGATTATTTCAGTTTTGTAAAGCTGGGAGCCAGATGTAATTGCCTCGCCCTGGACTTCAGACCTAAATCATCCTGCCAGCTCTTCCTGGAGTTATTGAGGACTTTATCATTGGGGTGTGTACGGCATAGACTACAAGCCTGAACAGCCCAGAGGGCCAGGACGAAACCTGAATGCTCCCAAGAGGAGAACTGACTTTTGCTAGAGAAACCGTGAAAGTTTAATTTGGGAAAGCGTTCGATCAACAAATTAATCCATCAATGGACAAGTCTGTTTGGGGAAGTCCAGGGTGTCCAGAGCCCTGTGGCTTCCATATCAAACAGCTCTCTATGCAGAGGAGAGAAGGGAAGCAGACTGGAGCTTTTACGACCATGGGGCCTCCCACGGGCTTGCTGCATGTCTTTTCCAGCAGAGGTGCAACAAACGTCTGTTTTCAAGAGAAAAGACACAAGTGGACCGAGGACCCGGTTTCTTCCAAGTCCGGCATTGTGAGCGGGTGAGTTGACTGGTCCTTACAGCAGCTGCCTCACTGCAAGGCCCAGTACACCTAGAGTGAGCATTCACGAAAGGGGCAGCCTGGGGTTCCTGAACAATCTGCAGACACCGTGGATTCTCAGACTCCTTGCTTACATAACCTCAGGGAGGGCCTCGTCAATCCTCTAACTTTAGGAGCTTCTCAGCCCTGTTTTTGTTTCCTTGCTGAGTCTTAAACTCCTCCCTTGTACCGACAAGAAAGAATGTTTTAGTCTGGATCCCTAGCAGTGACATAAAAACCCTGGTGGCCACACATGCTGCCTCTCAGAAAGAGGGAGGGAGAGACTGAAGATCTCTGGCATTCACTGGCCAACCAGCCTGATGGGCATCGTGAGCTCCAGGTCTAATGAGAATCCCTGGTTCAAAAAATTTGGATAGAGAAAAAATATGGATGGATAGAGAAAGACACCTAACTTAAACACCTTACTTGCATAGGCATATGTTCACGTGTACCATCATGAACAGGCACACACACACTCGAGCAAACATACACACATAACACACATACATAAAACAGATAGTTTAAGGAAAAGTTTATTGCACAGAGCTAAGCAAACACTCTAAAGAGATACTGGTGTGGTCTCACCCAAAGCGAAAAGCTGCCCAGTGGGCTCCATGTTGTGGATTTAAAAGGAGTTTATGAATATTTATGAGCTATGTGGAATATTCATGAAGTAAAAGTGATTTTTTTTCCCCTCCCAAATCATGATGGACCAAATCACTAAAGGGTCATTTTTTTCCACCATTGCTACAAAAGTGGAGGGTGTCAAAATCACAATGCAAACAGTATTATAATGACATCAGCATCTTAAGGACGCGGGTGCTTTGTTTGTGCACATGCGTGGGAGGATGCTCTGCACCTTGGCTTCTGATATAACAGGAACAAGCTAAATCCAGCATTAAGCATCTGACCCCAGGTCAGTTGCCAAGAAGTGGCTGCAGGTTGTCTCCATTTCTCATGACTATCTCTTTGCCTTCCCAAGGATCAACTATGAGACTCCTGGGCCACAGACCGAGAGGAAGAAAGGCCGAACCATGGCGTGTCCCTGAACGTGAGCCTCACAACGTGAGCCCTGCAGTGTATTCGAGGTGTCCAGGGCTCTCAGCAAACGTGAGAGGAGGGAGGGAAGCAGGGTTCCTAAGGTAGGCAGGAGCAGGGCATGTTAGCCGGGAATCCTTACAATGGTGCAGAAACCTAATATTGAGACAGAAGATAATGAGATTTGAGAAGGCTTCAGTCTGATCTCCAGGAACATGAGCCCAAAGAAGATTTTATATGAAAACAGACTTCCTGAGACTCGAAGAATTATTCAGGAAGAAACTTAAGTGGAGACATAATAGTGTATACCAGAGCTCAGGGTTGTGCCAGACATTCATTCTAGCTTGGCATCTATTAGCTGTGTGACCTTGGCAAGATTGAATGACATCTCTGAGCCTCATCAGTAAAATGATTCCCGTCGTCCTCTAAGAATCGTAAAAAAAAATTTCAGGACCTGGTACAAGGGCTAGAGCGGTGGTTGAGCAGTTGAAACCCTGGCTGTCCAGGTATGAAGGATGGGATTCGGATCCACCAGAACCCCACATAAATTCCAGGTGAGATCGCTGCCTTTGGAAGAAGAGACAGGAGATCCCCAGAGAAAGCTCGCTGGCTACACTAGCCACATCACGAGTTCTGGGTTCGACTAACTGTGTTAGTGAGGAAAGTAAAAGAGAGACGGATAATGAGACCCGATACCAAGCTCAGGTCTCCACATGCATGCACACCCATCCAATACATGCAAAAGCATGCACACATGGAGGCACACCACACACAGGGAGGCAAAAAAAGAAGTTTTATGTAGCAGATAAGAATCTACCATAAAAAACCTTTAGTATTCATATTCTTTCTTGTCCCGAATTTGTCTGCCAAGGTGTGACTAAATTAGCCAGTTTTCTAAATAAAATCAATGAAGGAACAAATAAAGAGAAGCCAAGCGCAATCTGTTCTGTGGCAAAGCGGGTGGGCTGGAGAGAAAAACCCCACATCTGCCCCAAGACACATGGAAGGCATGGAAGTCTATTTCAAGGGTCTCCCCCCCCCCCGATCTCCAAAGGGGTGTTCACTGGTTAAAACATGGAACCTCTCAGGAATGGCAGCCATTAGAGTCAGGGCCAAAATTGACTATTGTTCTGGGTGGAGGGAAGAAATTAAAGCATGTGTGTTTGTGGGGGAAAATAGCTAGTTTTGTAATCTGCCTTTTGCAAAACTCAAATCTATATTAAGGAGAAGAGTGTGCGCTGAGGTGGGGGTGAGGCTTCTGGCGACAGCTTCCTTTGTAAGTTCCGTGTGGTGACTGAAGGTCACTTGTTCCAGGGACCTCATCCCACTTTGCAAACAGAAGTCGAAAGGCAGTCTCTCCACCTCCCAAACAGGTTAGACACAGAAACAATGCATGTGAGTGGCGTGGAGCGGTGGCGCGGGCTCCTTAAGAGGCCTAAATTGAATTGCATTGACTTTTTACAAAGCCACAAATTGCTTGTCTTATTCAAGCCCCTGATCGTTTGCTTTTTGATGAGCTCAGGAGAAGACACCTCGGAGCTCGGCTGTCCTGTGAGTCGCTCAGTTTGAGGTGTGGAGAGAAGGGTTGGGGTCAAAGCGTGGGACTTCATGTTCTCAGGGGCTACCTCAAGAGAGAGCTTGGATGAGCAAGGCCTGCCGAGTGGAGCCACGCTGCTCCCTAAGAGACAGCTCTGCCCTGGTTTCCTTCTCCAGCTCAGACAAGGGAACATAAGAAAGCAGGGAGTTTCTAAAGCAGCCCATGTTAAAAGTGAAAAAGCAGACTCCATAAAGACATCCTTCAACATCTGTATGTCCACCATGGCATGTTGTATCCATGAATATATGCCATTCATCTACAGTACAATGGAGGAAAACAGGGGACCAGACATTTCAGCAAACAGCATGTGTGCATGAGTACACATGTGGGAACTGTACAAATGTGATGTGTGCGTGCGTGCGTGCGTGCGTGCGTGCGTGCGTGCGTGCGTGCGTGCGTGCGTGTGTGTGTGTGTGTGTGTGTGTGTGTGTGTAACTATCAGGGATGCTCTTAGACGTTTGCTAGCCATATCCTAGGCAGATAAATCAGAAGCTCTGGAGGGAGACAGCAGATGTCATTATTCCTAATGCCTCCTTCCCCAGGGCTCCAATAGTCAAGTCACAGGGCTTGTACTAAGCCACTGCACTGAATGACTAAAGAACAGCAAAAGGATGTGTCTAGATACGCCAGCTTTCATGGCTGGTATTACTGGAGCTGACCTATGTTGATAGTGCCCATGGGGCCACATCAGTTGCAGACATACACAGCGTCCCTCCCCCGCCAATCAAAGAGGAAGCAGCCACACAGAAGCTCTCTCTGTGTCCTGGTTGCAGATACCAGCTGGCTTCTGTTCCTGCCACCATGCTTTCCCTGCCGTGATGGGCTTGCAACCATGAGTGAAATAAACTTTCTTTCCTTAAGTTGATTTTTCCAGCTCTTTTGTCACAGCAGTGAGCAAGTAACTAATGCATCCCATGGGTGAGAAGTCGCAGATGTTCTCTAGTACTAAGGGTTCCCTTGCCTGGGGTCCTTCAATTTGCACTAGCTGTTCCTATACCCTATGGAAACGTGGGCTGGTTTTAAGGAGAATTGCTTATGTGGGCTTGTGTATTTGAAAACTTGGTCCCTAGCTGGTGAAACTTTTTGGGAAGGATTAAGAGGTGTGACCTTGTTGAAGAAGATTGGTCACTTTGAGGTTTCAAAAGTCTAGGCCGTTCTCAGTGAATTCTCTCTGCCTCATGCTTGTAGATAAAGACATGATCTCCCAACTACTCTTCCAGTTCCATGGCAGCCTGCCTTCTGCTAAGTTCCTTGCCACGATCATCATGGTCTCTAACCCTCTGAAACTAAGCCCAAAACAAACTCTTCTATAAGTTGCTTTGGTTGCAATGTTTTATCACAGTAGTAGAAAAGGAACTAAGACTTTTTAGTAAGAGTGCTAATTCCACTTTTAAATGCTTCTTTGACAATTAGACATGCACTCTGCTCCAGCCTGAGGTCCCTGGCCTTGAACAATTTCCCTGTTAAGTTCCTTCTTGGAATTCTTTGGATCCCAAAGTAGGACACAAGGCTGTGGAGAAGCTGCTGTGTGAGGGTGCAGAAGACACATTTCTAGTCTTGCTTGCCTTCACATGGCATTCTAGAGGTGGTAAGGTTCCTTAAAAGACCTTGATCTATTAGCTATCCAACAGCCATTCTCCTTTTTATTCCCTCTCTCCCCTTCCCAACACACACACATACACACACCACCCACTTCTTTCAGAATAATTTTATCAGATTAAAAACATGTTCTTTCTTGTTTTGTCCCTCTGTCCTTCCTTCCTATCTCCCTCTCTCCATCCTTTTCTCTCCCCTCCATTTATTTGTCAGTTTGTTTTTAGAGGTTGCTATTGTTCAGGCAGGATCAGGGATTCTGGCTTGGAACTCACTAGCTAGATCAGGCTAGCCTGAAATTCAAAGAGCTCTGCCTACCTGCATGCTGTAGCCCCACGTACAATGCAGGGATTGAGGTGTGAGCTACTGCACCTGACCCCTGAAAATTCTTTAAGGGTTATGACCTCAAGTCTGAACCCTTTGTGGTAGGACTGTGTGCATTTTGCTGAAAACGTTTTGTATCTGGAAATAAAGCCCATAGGACTTTCCAGTACTCGGAGGAGGCAAGACACTAGCTTCAGCACAGAGTATCATTTCTTCTTACCCTTCAGAAACAAAAGGGGGCTGCTGCAATTGTCTCTACCAATAAAATATGCCAATGCCCACTCTTGTGTACGTGTGCTCGTGTGTTTGTGGATGCGCACAAGTGGGCAGATGTGTGTTCACATGTGTCCAGATGCATATGGAGGCCAGAAGCCAACTTCAGGTGCCATCCACCTTCTTTTCTGTTTTGAGATAGAGTCTTTCATAGGACTGGACCTCAGCTATTTAGTTAGGCCGACTGCTGAGCAAGCCTCGGAGCTCTTGCTGTCTTCACCATCCCTGGCACAGAAATTAAAGCATGTGCCACAGAGCCTGGCTTTTTTATGCAGGTTCAGGGGTAGAACTCCAGTCTTTGTACTTCCATGGCAAGCATTGTATCCACTAAACACTTCCCCAAACTCCCAATGCCTAGTGGTTTGTTTTTCAAGATACCACAATGATTAGATTTCACAAACATAAAATGGTCCCATTGTACGTTTTGGGAAGATGAACACCAGAGAGGTTATTTATCTTGCCCAAAATCCCACATCTGGTTGATTGATTGATTGTTGTTGTTGCTGCTGTTGTTGTTAATTATTTGAGACAGGGTCCTCTGTAGCCCAGGCTGACTTCAAACTTACCATGTTGCAAAGGATGAGCTTGAACTCCTGACCCTGCTGCCTTTACCTTTTGAACACTGGGATTACAGGTGTGTGAGCTTGAACTCCTGACCCTGCTGCCTTTACCTTTTGAACACTGGGATTACAGGTGTGTGCTGCCATGTCTAGTTTATGTAATGCTGAGGTCAAACTCAGGGTTTCATCCTGGCTGGGCCACCACTGTCCTAATGGGAGCTTCATCCCCAGTCTCCGTAGTTAAATTCCTAGCAAGTCCAGATCTGTCTGAACTCATATAACATTTCCATGGCTTCTAAGCATCTCCGTGGCTTCTAAAGCATGGCACCCATCGGCCAGGGTGTTGGTAAGCCTGAAATGAGGTTGTACCCTTGTTGTAGCAATGACTTTTCTCTTGCCTGAAAATTCCATTGGCATTTATTATTTCACAAGTATCTATAAACCAAAAATATTTGCCATAACTATGGCATATGGACAAGACAGATGGCCCTCAGCAACCTCCAGCTGGCCCAAGGATGTGGCTATACCAACACAATGGCTTTGATAATGAATATATTCGTCAGTTTTCTGTTACTGGAACAAATCCCCAAGACAACCAGCATGAGAAAAAGGAAAGGTTTGCTCCGGTTCTGTATCAGATGTGTTACCCCAAAATTACCACCATTACTTTTTGGTCTGGTTTTGGCAAAGCATCACGGAAGCAGCATGTGACAGGAAGTACTGCTCAAGTGTCACGACCAGGAAGACAGAAACCAATGTTCCACGATCTTCATTCAAAGACACACACCAACAACCTACACATCACACTAGGCTCCACCACTTAAAGGCCTCACCTCATTCCAGAATCAGTGTGGCCATGGGACTTGAAGGGAGAGTCAAGGTCAAACTAGGGCAGTGGGTCTGACCTGCTGAACTTTGACCTGGAGCCACTCCCAGGCTCCCCTGTTTATCCTCAGGGACCAGGCCTCACCTACCAACAAGAAAAGAAATTTCATACAAATAGTACACGTTGAAACATTTGTGACTTCTGTTGCCTTTCCTGGGGTAGGTGTCTGTAAGGACATCTGGGAGGTACTAAAGTAAGTTAGGAATGCACACCCTGAATGCAAAAAAAAAAAAAAAAAAAAAAAAAAAAAAGAGGAAGAAGAAAGGAAGGAAGGAGAAATAAATAAATAAATAAATAAATAAATAAATAAATAAATAAATAAATAAATAAAAGGAAAGGAAGGGGCATGACTGGACTGCTCCTAGGTAAGATGGAGAAAAAAGCTTCATAGTCAGAGGCAGACACATCTGGGAGGGTCCAGAGTGGACACCACCAGACTGGGCCACGTGAAGAGAACGGGACAATGGAAGGGAGAGAGAAAAGAGGAGAACCAAGTGCAACAAACAGCCAGGAGGCTCAGACATACAAAGGGAGCTGGTAACCAAAGTGGCTGGATTAAATAGGGAAGGGCAACAGAGCCCCCTGGGTTGGAGAGTTCAGATAGGGTATGGGGTATGCCAGTCAGGAGGACCCTGAAACAGGTAGAGACTGAGGAATTCTGGGAAAACATGGCAGCAAGGTCAACTTTGATATGTTAAATAGGCATCCTGGTCCTTTTTCCCAGGCCTGAAACCTAGCACACCCCTCACAAGTCAGGGAAATGTTGGGCGTTGTGTCAGTTGTAAGAGTTCTTCAAAAACTTATATACGTAGAGTCATGGTTTTAAGACTTCTAAGCCAGGCAGCTTGGCTGTACCTATCTATAATCCCAACACTGGAAAGGTGGCAGTAGGAAAATTGCCATAAGCTCTAGACTACTCTGGGTCACTCAGAAGTTCCAGGCCAGCCGTGGGTACAGAGATGAGTTTTGTTGGGAGTGTGGGGGTGGGAGGAAGATTCTAGAAATGGACCAACAGATGAGAGGGTGGATGACTAGGTAAGAGTATGTATGGGTGGGCAGATGGATGAATAGGTAGATATGTGAGTGGGTGGATGGTTGGATCAATGGATTGACTGATAGCTCAGTGGACACATAGGTAGTTAAGTCAATAGATGAACCTATTGGTAAATGGTTTGATAGATGATAGAGGAATTTGAATCGATAGATAATAAACAGGGGAGGCAGTTGGATAGGTGGCAGAGAAACAAGGCAAATAAATGAGATAACAAGAAACGTGAGTAATAATATGTAGGAAAAAATATAATATATAACATATACATACATATATACATATTTACAATGGAAACATGATAGTTCGAAACCATCCTACCTGGCCAGCACTCCTATAGTTCCCCAGCTCACTCGGGGCTTTTGCACACATCACCATCTTACCTCAGTTCCCTTGGCAGCCTGGGTTGTTCCCCATGTTTGAGCCTCTAAGGCCTCTCCTGACCTCTCCAGGCAAAGTTCTACCCAAGGCCTGGGACTTGTCTGCCCTGTCCGCTAGATTGTGGCCCATGGGGGGACCCCCTCTACCATACATGCTCCTACATGCACATAGGAGACGGGTGGGGGGCTTCCATTCTGGGACTACTGAAGCCAGTCGCAGAGGGCCCTCCTCAGAGATTCCCTCCCCATAGTGGCCATTCCCTCTGAGCTCTGTAGAGATGAGCTGAAGTGCCAGGTGCCCAGCTTCTAGCAGGGTGATTGCTCTGGGCCTGAGTTGATTGCTCTAGGGCCTCAGGTGCGGCACAGGAAGAAATGTCACACAGTGTGCCCTCCACCCATCCCCTATTAGTGCTAACAAAGACAGATTAGTCACAGCCCCTGGAGTGCTTCGTTTGTTAACTGTTGAGTAGCAGACTGATTGTTCCAACGTTGACGAGTGACAAGGAAGGAAGTTGCAGGTGCTTCCAACACCCCTCTTCTCCCTTGGAGTGGCAGGGACCAGGACACCATCTAAGTAGGGAGCTGTGTGATAGCGAGGCTCACAGCTCCGAGACAGGGAGTCCCATCTTGCTTATGACTGACGCTTGATCCAGCCCATATTACATTGGTCTCTCCCAACTCAAAAATAAAATAAAAAACCAACAGCAACAAACAAGCAAACACGGTCCTTCAGCTCAGGGACCTATTTTCAGACTGTCCACTCAGTGCTCAGGGTGTCACGATGGAAGGTGCAAGCTGGTGTGAACAGAGACACTGTTAAAGGATTGACTCTTGGACTGTCCCTCAGGAGCCCCAGGTCCTTCCTGGGGACCCTCCCCAAGCACCAGTTCTGTTTTCTAAGCCCAGAGCTCCATAGCCAGTGATATAATTCTAACCTGACACCTCTGACGATTCCGCTGCCCCCTTTTTTTTTCTATGTGAGTATGAACATATAATCCACGCATGCTCGTGTGAGGGGCCAATTAGGCCCAAGGGTCACTCCCCAAGCAGCATTTCTCTCTCACACTCCCTCTTGTGAGACAGGAGGTAACTTTAACCTGGAACTTACCAAGTAGCCTAGGCTGGCCATGAGCCCAGGTATGCCCCTGTTTCTGCCTCCCTAGTGCTGAGATCACAGAATGCACTATGTTTGTTCTTTGAATGTGGGTTCTAAGGATCAAAGTCAGATTTTTGTTTTGCAAGGAAGTACTTCACCAACTGAGCTATCTCCCCAGCCCCGTTCTTGTCTTTAAGGGTAGAATAGGCTTGGATGGAGTTTTGCCCCATACCCACTGATGTGTTTATAAAAAGATAAAGACAAGGGAGAGATGATCTATGGAGGCGTGGTAAGGTATAGGGGAGTGGGGTGCTCAGCAGGTTCATGTTTAGGCATCCCTTACCCTTGAGGGACCAGCCACATGAAGGTATAGTATAGAGCAGAGTTTATTCAGGGCATGGGGAGGGGAGTAAAAAGAGTAGTAGAAGCAGAGAAAGACAAAGAGAGAGAGAAGAGGAGGAGGAGATGCCCGCCATAGCACGTGGAGAGGAGGGAGGCTATGGGGAGAGAGTGGGGCAGAAAGGCAAGAGCAAGAGAGCAAGGAGGAGGCAAGCAGCTCCTTTCATAGTGTCAGGCATCCCTGGCTGTTGCCAGGTAACTGTGGGGTGGAGCTTAGAATGCTAACACCCACTATGTGAGACAAGTCAGTAAAACTGACCTGACCAAAACAAGGAAGAAGAAGGCATTTTCTCCTGCCCCGCCCAAACTCCCTGCAGTGGCTTCAGCCAGCATCTGCAGAAGCCCATAGTGCTCAGCCCACAGCTGGGGGGGCACAAAGCCCACAGCTCATATTAGCATTCGGTCCCAACCGCAAGCAGTCTGCCTGTGCCATCTGTTGAGTTGCCTGTGCTGTGTGGCCACTGCCTTCCCAGCAAGGTTAAGGGCGATTATCTGGCTCCTTGGGATTTTTGTGAGCACCATGTCAGACCCCAGCAGATACCAGGTTAAGAGTGGGTCATGTGATTGATGGAGTACTCTGTGCCCTAGCGTGCACAGCCCTTCCTGGGCTTCCTCCAACTGGCCGGCAGCCTTTCAACACCATCCTGTGCTCTTTGCCTTCTAAACTTAAATAAATGGATGTGATCTGACGAGTCAATGTGCTCGCTAATTTGTATTGATGAACAAGATCAAGGCCAAGACACTGCAGAGCCTGGCTCCTGAGCTCTGCCCTAGGACATCTTAAGCGAACGCGGTTCGCACTCATGGGTTAGGGTGATGCTGGTTTCTACCTTGGACAGCAAGAGAGAACAAAAAGTGCCTTTGTTTACTGTGTGGCTTCAGTGAATCCTCCCCCAGATTCATACGCCTCAGGGTAGTGATGGTGAGGTAGTGGGACCCTTAAGAGGCCATGTAAGAGATGAAGAGGTTACTGGAGGCCCTGGCCTCTGAAGAGATGGAAGTGGTTATTACAGATGTCTGATTAGTTCCTAGAGCAGCTTCTTACAAGACAAAGCCTGACCCCTGCCTCCCTCCACCATCTTTAATCAAGACTTTGCCTCAGAAACTTGTCCACAGGCCAATCTTATGGAGGCAAGTCGTCCTTTGAGGCTTTCTCTTCCATGTAGTGTGAGGCATGCAGAGATGCTCCTTCTAAAGCGAAGGATAAGCTGTCCTACGCGGACCCTCCTACCACCAGGAAAGAAACACAGTGCTTAGCGGGCTGATTGGGTTTTGGAGACAGCACATCCCTCACGTGTTTCTCCTGCCCACACACCAAGTGACTCAGAAAGCTGCAGGCTTTGAGTGGAGCCTGGAACAGAAGGCTCAGCACCAGGCCCAGGCTGCTGTGCTCAGACTACTGTACCACTTGAGTCACACAATCCAGCAGACCCAATGGCTTTGGAGGCCTGGAAAGGCCCCATAGGTGAATCACAACAGAAGCCCCTGAGATTTTGGAACAAGGCCTTACTATCCCTTACAGACAACCATTCTCCCTTTGAGAGACATCCCTTGGCCTATTGTTCACTCTAAGTAGAAACTGATTGGTTGACCATGAGCCACCTGGGCACCATATGACCCAAGCTGAGCATCATGTGCTGGGTATTTATTATCTGACCCACCAAGTCATGAAGTTGGATGTGCACAGCATCAACCTAGCACATGTATGTGATAGGGCCCAAGCAAGTCCTGAGAACACAAGAAGTCACATGAAGAAGTTGTCCTAATTCCTACAGTCTTTACTTCTGTTACTATGCCTTATGCCCCAGTTGTACTCCTATGGCCTTATGGGATATGCCCTATGATCAGTTGATAAAGAGTGAGATCAAAGATTAAGACTTGGTTTGCAGATGGTTCTGTGTACTCTCCAGACATCACCCTGAAGCAGACAACCACAGCATGACCGCTCCTTCTTGGTACAACTGTAATAGATCCTGGTAAAGGAAAATCTTCCAAGTAGACAGAGCTTTGGGCAGTACACATGGTCAGAGGAAATGGCCAAATGTGTGACTGTTTACTATTCCTTGCTATAGTCAATGGTTTGGTTTTTGGAAAGAACATAATCGGAAAATGGATGAAAAAGACATTTGAGGGGGGAATTATGGATAGATCTCTCCAAATGGACAAAAGATGTGAAAGAACTTGTGTCCCACATAAATGATGTTCATCAAAAGGAGCCTCCAGCACAGGAAACCAATGATCACACAAATAGGGTGATTTCTGTTGAGGTAAAAATGGTCAGCGGCTATCAGTTCCCGTGCGTTCTCACTCCTCGTGGTCCATGAGCAGCTTCAGTAGGGAGCCGTGCGCATTCACGTACTGTTCCCTTGGTGGGTAGTTACCACACCTGACTCACACATCTCGATCCGAGGGCCATTCTAGTGTGGCACCAGGCCACGCCAGCCCCAGGCGTTCTAAAGCTGTCCTCTCCAGGATGTCTCTCTGCCCACCAGGAACTTTGTTCACATCCCCTGCAGCCCGGTAAAACCAAAGTTCCAGAAACTTGTAAGTTAGCAATTAGATTTATTTGTTAAAAAATCTCAATCCATAATACATCCATGCAATAAATTCACTGTCAATTAATAAAGATATAAACCGCCCACCTAGACAAGATAAAACTGACCTAGACGATCTGGATCTAAATCACCCTGCTCTGTCGGCTCCATCTTGATTCTCTCCTCTCGCCTTCCTGGACTTTTCCCCGCCCACCCTTCCTTCTCATCCAATGATAGGCTTCGCCTTATCCTGGATCCGCCTTGCTACATAATGACATCATCTTACACCCTTCTGAAGACAGTCAGCCTCTTTCCTCAGCCATTCCTGTCACTGCCCAATGAACAAGTGACCTCGGCGACAGAGAAGGAATTTACACACGGGCCTGACAATACGGAACTCTGCTCACCAAGACTGACTTGGTTACAGCCCCTGCTGGGACAGATTTGCCAGCAGCAGACATGAACACTGAGCTCCTGATAAGTACCATTCACTGGCATGAGCTGCCAGTGACCTAAGGACAGGTTGACTATGTTGTGTCCCTTCTGTCATAGGAAGGGTGATGCTCTGCCCTTACTGTACAGGTAATTATTTGGTTTGTGGGTTTGACTTTTCTGCAGGTATTGCCTCTGCTACAATTACTATCTGTGGACTTATATAATGTCCTACCCACCATCATGGGATTCCACACAGCACTGTCTTTGATTAAAGAACTCCCTTCACAGCCAGAGAAGTGTGACACTGGGCTCATGAAATCCACTGGTCTTAGCATGTTCCCTACCATTCTGAAGCGGGTGGTTTGACAGAATGATAGAATGACTTCTAAAGATACAGCTGAAGCACCAGTTGAGTGTCGATAGCCTGCAGGGCCTGAGCAGGCCTTTCAGAGGATAGCAGGTCCTTTGAATCATCGCTCGATATACAGTACTATTTCTCCCATAGCTGGGATCCACGGCTCCAGGAATCAAGGAGTGGGAATGGGAATGGTTCTACTATCACCCTTAGTCACCTGCTACAATTTTTTTCCTCACTTTTCTTACAACCTTCTACTTTGGGAAAATAGGAACTTTGGTTCCAGAATGAGAACTATTTCTGCCCAGAAGGCACAACAAACATTCTACTGGATTGGAAGAAGTCCTCCTGGTCATTCTGAGCTCCTGAGGTCCTTGAGTCACAAGTTAAGAAAGGGGTATCAGTGTTAGGGGGTGTTTGGTCCAGACTTAGGGGGAAATTGTGCTGTATCTCTACAGAGAAGGCAAGGAAGGGTACACCTGCGGTACAGGAGATCCTTGAGGTTGTCTCTTAGAGTGCCCAGTGTTTAAGGTCAATGAAAAGCACAGCCACCCAATCCAGGCAGGATGACAAAGGGCACAGACCCTTCCATGGAAACCAACATCTGTTGACGTGCCTGCTGAGTGTGGAGGAGATGCAGGTTGAGTAGTAGAGGAAGGAAGCTAAAGCTGGAAACAGTGATTACAGTTGATAAAAATAATGTTTGTCCTATTTGTTAAGAACATGCTTATGTATACATTAAGTATATATTTGTGGTTTTCTTTTTATATATCTATGGAGTAATATTAGGGGTGGGTGTCATAAATGTCTCTCTCTCTATATATATGTATATGTATATATGCCTATATATATACATATACATATATAAATCAATTTAAGTTATGAAACATTAAGAGATTAAATATTCCTCAAAAGACTTTGTTATCCAAGCTCTCTGGAGCCTGCATGCTGGTCATTGGAACTGCAAAATGTAGTGTTTTCTTTGGTAGATTTAATTTCACTACAATGCATGTGGTTGTCTACTTTTGTTTTGTTTTGTTTTGTTTTGTTATTGTTTTCTCTTTTGAAATAAGAATGTCTGCTTGGGTCCATCATGTGTGGGATGTATGTTTTGATATTCATATAAGCTTACAATTAAGAGATCTGAGACTTTTCAAATATTGGAGTTTTAAGGACTTGAAGGAACATTTAACAAATACTGCATTTGTATTACAAAATAAATATGAGACTTGGAGAATGAGGTTGGGTTTTCAAGATTTATTTTTATTTCTTTAAGATATTTATCTATTTATCTATTTATTATGTGTGTATATATGTGCCTGCTTAAGATTTTGGTCTTTATGATGATGTAATTGTGGATGAAGTTGACAAGAACTAGATTAATATAATTGGTTTTAATGTCAACTTACCCTAAATTAGAATTCCCCATTAGGAAGCCTTACTAGAAGAAATGTCCTGTTTTTCTTGATTTATGGAAACCTGCCCTGGTTGTGAGTGTACCTTCTGAGAGAAGTTCAAATAAAAACCATGTCAGAAAGAAGGTTCTTTCACCTTTCAAATTGGCCTCATCTCCCTCTTGGTGCCAAGTTGATCTGCCTGGTTGTTGATAATGATGGTGATGACGATGATGATGACGATTCCTTCACTCACAGCAGAATCAGCATTCCCAAGCTTTCATCGTGAGCTAGGGACCAGCAGCTCTCCAGGGATCTTCTTGTTTTCTGGTGCCACACTGGGACTGAGATTCCTTCTGGTACCTCTGTCCAAGGCAGCCATTGTGGGACCACTCTGACTGCTAAGACACCCAGCCTCAAGGACCAAGAAGAGCTGATTCTCGGGGACCAGGAGAGTTTTGGATCCATACTGCTTTAAAAATAAATTCATACTTTCTTAGTTAGGGCTTCTATTGCAGTGGTGAAGCGCTATGACCAAAGGCACCTTGGCGAGGAAAGGGAATCCCAGAAAATGATCAATCATCCTACGAAAAGTTGGGAAGGCACTGAAGCAGACTGGAAGGTGCTCCTCACTGGCCTGTTCAGCCTGCTTTCTTATAGAACCCAGGACCATCATCCCAGAGACAGCACTCCCCACCGTGAGCTGGACCCTCCCTCACCAATCTCTCAATTAAGAAGAGGTTCTATGTTCTGACTTGCTACAGTCCAATCTTGTAGAGGTATTTTCTCATTGTGGTTTCCTCCTCTAAGGTGACATAAAACTAGCCAGGGCACACACACACATACACACAAACACACACACATACACACACACAAACACACACATACACATACAAACACATCATACCCATACACACATGCATACACACACACACACACACACACACACACCATTGGTTCTGGTCCATGAGAAGAACCCTGACCAAAACTATTGTTACAGTTTTTGACATTGTTATAAGACAGAGGGACTCATGTAACCCAGACTGGCTTCAAACTCTATGTAGCTAAAGAAGGTTTTGAGCTTGTGACCATCTTGTTTCCAGGATTTGACACACACCACCACTTTCTACTTACACAGCAGGTACTGATGCAGGCCTTGACTCAAGTGGGCCAAGCAAGGTACCAACGAAACTATGTTGCCAGTGTTGGTTGGGTTCACTTTGATTTCTTTCTGAGTCTTCAGACTTCTGACTCCTGAGATGTGATCTCATGATGTCAGAGAGGTAGCTTGCTGTGCTTAAAATGAAGCTTCACTATTTCCTGGCAGTGCATAACCTCAGGTCCCACCATTAAGATTTCAGCTCTTCTGTGGTCACTCTCCAACAAGCCTGTGGCCAATATCACAATGTTTGAGTGCGTGAGTGTGTGTGTGTGTGTGTGTGTGTGTATGTGTGTGTGTGTGAATATGTGTGAGTGTGTGTGTGAGTGCATGCATGTGTGTGTGCATGTGTGTGTATGTGTGTGTGAATATGTGTGAGTGCGTGCATGTGTATGTGTGTATGTGTATGGTGTGTGTGTAGCATTAACCTCAGCCAAGAACATGAAGGCTGCTCCCATGTAGATCTGCACCCTCACCTCCCATGAGCCTTCCTCCCCTCTGATGCACTCATTACAAATTTTAGATACATTTCTAACCCCAAACTTTAATCTCTGCCTCCTCAGATCAATAAGATCTTCACTTTCATTCTTCCTTGTGGGCTCCACCACAAAAAAAAAAAAAAAAAAAAAAAAAAAGGTTTCCCAGGAGAGTCAGGAGCAAACTGTGATATGAACTTCATATGGCTTTCCCATCTCAAGGATCAGTCCTGACAGCTGGGGGGTTGGCTCAGTGGGCGAAAGTGCTTGCATGAGTTACTCTTAGGCAGCTATATAAAAAGCCAGGCATTTGGTTCCGTGAACACCCAAAACTACAGCACAGTAGGGCATGGAGGTAGGAGGATCTCTGGGCTTGCTAGCTGTCACCCCAGCTCCAGGTCCAGTGAGACCTTGTCTTCAGAGGATAAGGTAGAGGTGCTGGAAATACAGCTCATATACATTATACCCCACACTCTTATCCCACACCTACCCCCCACACAGGAAATTCAATTCTTTGCCTGCTTGAGATATTTTGTTATGTTTTACATTTGCTTTTGGGGAAAATAAAATCTTAAAAAACTGTTGCTTTTAGATCTAAAACTATCTCTGGGCAGCTAGAGAGATAAGTCAGTGGTTAAGAGCACTTATCACTCTCGCAGAGGACCCGAGTTCAGTTTCAAGCACCCTCAAGAGGCAGCTCACAAACACCTGAAGCTCCAGTGTCCAGGGGACCTAATGCCCCTTCTGGGCTCCTCAGGTACCTGTGCACACATACTCACATATGTACATATATGTGCACATAGATATACATGCCGTTGATTTTTTTTTAACAGGACTGTAGCCAGAGAATTGATGACTTTTTTTTTTTTGTAGATTATTTAAATGGCACATACTTGTATGGTGACAACACAAAAGGCCTCCTTCTTCAAGTAGAACAATAAACAATGAATTCCTATCCTCTGAGTTGATGCTCTACAGGATGATACAGTTGGTGGAGGGGTCTTGGGCCAGTACTCAAAACCTCTTGGGCATAGGACTGCTGCAGTTTGCTGCCAACACAAAAAGTAGTTGGTTTCTCTTTGTCCAGAGAAAGTAGTCTACAAAAGAACCCCAGGCTGACTTGTTTTCTTTATGATAGTTATATACAATCATTTGATCTTTATCACATGCCGCTTCTTATTTGAAATGGGATCCCCAAAGACTGTGTCCAGATGAGGCTTAGCATTGACTACACACCTGTTTTTTGCCAGTCTTTGTGGGAGGCTGTGTAGTTAATATTGATTACCAAGAATCTAGAAGCACCTTTGACACAAGCCTCCTGGTATGCTTATCAGGTTAGAATTATCATGACCACGTCAATTGATATGGAAAGGCCCAGTGCAAATGTGGCGGCATCGGTCTATAGTCCAGGGCTGTTTAAAAGGAGGAAGTGAGCTGAACATTATCATCTCTCCACTTTCTAGCTATGGATGTGACGTAACCAGCTGCCTCACACCCCCGCCTTCCCTAGGGTGTAGAACAGTACCTTCAAACTGTGAGCCAAAGGTAAAGTTACTTTTGTCAGAGAACTTTATCACAGCAACAGGAAAAGCAATAAAGGCGGAGGCTGAGCATCAGGACCTCCATCAAGCCCCAGAGTCTAGACAAGAAACTAACTCGATGCCATGAGCAAAGCATTTAACAGCACAATGTTTCTGATTTCACAGTCGCGCTTCCCAGGCTCATGGCAAATGCCTCCTTGCTTCTAGACCGTCAGGATTTCACACAGACACTGAAGGTTGGAAAGATGGGATTTTTGCTTCACAACTAAACCACCACATGATTTCATGTAAGTTACTCAACCTCTCCCAGCCCTAGCTCCTCATCAGCAAAGTTGAGGGTTCATGATGCTTCCCTCCTGGGGTTGTTAGGAAGACTTTATATACTACATAAAAAGCATTTGGTTTGTTCTTTCATGTATATGTGTGTGTGGAGAGAGTGTGCGTGTGTTCAGGTGTGCTGACATGTATATGGGTACAAGTGTTTGCACAGGATATGGTGATTAATACAGTTGACTTGAAAGGATCTAGAATCGAATACAACATAAGCCTCTAAGAGAGCCTGGAAGGGATTTTCTAGGTGAAACAGAGAGACCCACCTCAACTGTGAGTGGTACCCTTTCGTGGACTAGGTTCTCGATTAAATAAAAAGAAAGAGATGAGCGCTGGAATTGCTTTTCTTCTGCTTTCGACGTGACGAAGTAGCCAGCTGTCTCATGTCACGACCTCCATGCCTTTCCCACCACGATGAACTGTAACCTCAAATCATGAACCAAAATAGAACCTTCCCGCCTTAGGTGGCCTTGGTCGGGCACTTTGTTACAACAACAAAGCATGTGAGTCATGCCCTGGGAGAAAAGGATTGCTGTCTCTGTTGCAGAGATGGTTAGCAGGCATTTGTTTCAGTGATGTCTACTAAACCACAAAGCGAGAGTTTGACTCCCAATCCCGATGATCTCAAAGCCTGGGCCCTTTCTTATGGCAATGCCGTCTCTTGTGGCCTCATCCTGCTACCTCTGACTTCCCAGGTCCCTAGTGGTAGCCACCATGTCCTCTTCATGACCTGTTTGACCCCAATCAGTACCAAGACAAGCCTGATGACCTGATTTCCTTCTGATGCTGTGGTAAAATACCAGACAAGAGGAGACTCATGGGAGAAAGCTCACAGTTCCGAGTTCAAGTCCACCCCAGCAAGAAAACTGAAGTGGCAGGAACTTTGAATAATTAGTCAGATCTCATGCAGAGCCAAGGGCAAAGGAATGGATGTACATAGGCTTAGTGCTCAGCTAGCTTTCCCTACTCTTATACAATCAAGGGTCCTAAGCCAGGCAATGGTGCCATCCCCTTTGGGGCAAATAACCTCCCCTCATAGATGTCCCCTCAGACAAACCCGATCTATACAATCTCTGCAGACCCTCTTCCAAGATGATTCTAGATTTGTGTCAAGTTAAAGCTAACCATCGCACCAATCAATCGTCACACACTGTATGTTTACATTTGATGCTTCTAGAGCCTTAATCCTATTATCATTATAAATGCTATGTGTGAGAATTTTTTAACCTGAATTCTGAGCTCCTTTGGAGACAGGACACAGGTATAATTTTTTTTCGAATTACATAGAAGTTACTCGTTAAGTGACTTTTAAATGGAATTGATTTCTCCTTTTACCAATATCCTAATGTCAGAGGTTTCTCTTCCCTTAGTACTTGATTTCTATGTGTGCTCCCATCCCCCACCAGTTCCTCCACCTGGAGCACTGGCCCCTCTGACTGACTGCACTGGTTTGCTAATAGGAACTCATTATTCCACCAGTTAGGCACGTTATGCTTAGGTGCACTGTGTCAGGCAGTGTGCTGCTACTAGAAGAATGTCCCCGAGCTCGTCAACTTATGAACAAAAAGATAGTGTCGTTTGGGCTCATGGCTCCCGCTTAGCCCCGCCTCCTGAATGTCCCAATCCACTTTCCATTGATCCCACCCTAATCAAGACTTTAGCATTTGGCCCTTTGCAGGCCATCCAGGATCCAAACTCTGGCACCCAGCTTTAGCCAAGGGGAGCAGAACTAATCCCTGAATGCAGGAGCACAGGAGGACAACTGCCATCTCCCGAGAAGACATGAAACAGGTAATGAGCAAGTGACACTAACTGTATTGAGGTCGGCGCCAGCTCAGTAGATATCTGTTGGGAGAGGACCACAGTTCTGTACAGTGAGAGAATTTCAATCAGGTGGTGTGTAAAAACAGCTGTAGAACATTGGCTTTCACTGTGGGGGGGTGGTGGACGACGCCACCAGACAGAAGAACTGGCAAGGCTGAGTGAACCCCAACCCTGTGAAAGTCAGGATTGAGAACGGCAGGAGTGTGGCCACCTCTCTGTCTAACACTACCTGCTCTGGAACACATAACCATGATGCCTCACTGGGAACCATGACAACCAGTCACACAGAGAAAACACTGAAGTCCTTCCCCAAGCAAATAGAGCATCATTAGCGTCTCAAACTGAGTCGATGGGAAGGATCTACCCCTGGATCCCACCCTGCTCCTCAATGATGATAAAGTCCCCATTCACATGGAATAAAGTACACAGTTATTTCACTGAGCATCATCTTAGAGTGGCTGTTGTACTGAGCTGTAACTTTGGGGAAGAGTTTTCTCTCCCAAAGATTTCATTTCTGGACCTCCAACCTGCTGGTAGGCCAGTCCCCTGCTCCTGGCCCTGCCGCTGCCCCCTCAACTGCCTAATGCTGCCACCTGGGGCCACCTCTGCCACTGGCATTGGTGCTGCCACAGTACCAGGTGAGACCTGGGCTCCTGGCAACCTACCCTGTGTGGATTTCCCTCGGAGAGCTGTTACATTTTAGCCATTTTCAGGCGGACCAGAGACCTGGGGAACCTATTTGCCCCGTTCCTCAGAGAACTCCAAGTGTGTGTGTGTGTGTGTGTGTGTGTGTGTGTGTGTGTGTGTGTGTGTGTCTCATTTCACAGACAGCACAGACAGCCAAGGATAACCTGCCATTTCAGGCTCCGCAGCCCCAGCTGGCTCCAGTTCAGTGTTTAAGGTCGTTGGGGGGCTTCTATGTATCTGGCAGGGAGGTAGACCACAGTTCTCTCTGCTGTTCCTCTGGGTCACTCTGCGTACCCTGTCAGCAGAACTGTGCCATCCTTGGGGCTGTGATGGATGGAGGTTCTATATAAAGCCAACCCTGAAAACCACAGTCCACTAAGTGCCTTGTGGGTGTCAGCGGCATAAGATCAAAGTCAGGACTCCTAACAAAGACCCACTGACCCAGGCCAGTGGCCACCAGGTAGGGAGTGTAGCGCTGAGAGAGAGCGTGTTGACATCATCACTTCTGCCCCCTTACACACGCTGCACTTCCATGGGTGACATCCCTTCAGACTTTGGTACAGTTTGGCACAGTGCCTCCAAACGCGTGTCCCATGTGACCCTCATCACACACTTTGCGAAGGAGAAAGCGAAATGCTCATTCTCCGTCTGTGACTGAAGACGTGGAATACTGTCCCATAGGATCCTTCTTACAACACAATCCCTGCTGTCTGTCTGCTCATTCTCCGTCTGTCTGGTTGAAGACGTGGAATACTGCCCCATTATATTGTGTTATACTCCTTATAACACAAACCCTAATCTCTGCCAACCACTTGATCACTGCTATCCAGCAGAGATCAAAATCTGTCTTGTTCACTCTTTCTCTGGACTCAACATAATGCTTAGCAACAACAGATGTTTGCGTGAATGAATGAATGAACTAAAGGCTTTCAGATGGTTCCTGAGAAAACTAAGCATGGGTCCCAGATGTTCTCGCACCCCCCCCATGGCCATAGTTTCCTTGGTGCCTTAAAACTAAAAGTGGGGTTAAAGAGATGGCTCAGTCAGCAAAATGCTTTCTACAAGTATGGGGACCTGAGTTTGATCCACAAATCCCACATAAAATTCTGGGCCTGGTAGCATGTACTTTTAATCCTTGCCTTGGGTAGGCAGATCCCTGGGGCCTGAGTTAAGTAAGATCTAGTGTTGATGCTCTCTTTGAGACTTTCTCCCTCTTCCTTTCCTTCTCCCTCTCTCTTCTCTCCCCTCCCTCTCCCCCCCACTCCCCACCTCTGCCATGTGTATACATTCACCACATTGTACAAGTATCCTCAGAGGCCAGAAGAGGGATTCAGATCCTCTGGAGCTAGAGCCATAGGCTTATAAACTGTCCAGTGTGGCTGCTGGGAACCCAACTCATGTCCTCTTGAAGAGCAGCAAGGACTTTCAACCTCTGATGCATCTTAACCCTGATGCATTACCTTGTTTTCTGAAACAGTCTGTCACTGAGTCACTGACTCAGACTGGATGGTCGGTGACCTCTAAGGGACCCTTCTGTTTCTGTCTCCTCCCCTGGGGTTCCAAGCATGTGCTTTCCTGCTTGGCTCTTTTCCATGGCTGACCACACTTGGATCCTCACACTTGTGCAGGAAGCACTTCTTTGGTTGAGTCACATTCCCCGGGCCTGGCATGCTTGGGCAAATGTGTCTCCAGGCAACATCACCATTGCACAAACACTTCTGGGTACCAGGATGGCACAGCCGATTGCTCCTAGGCACCAAAGCCGTACAGTATCCTTCTGCAAGCAGAGTATGCTCATCTGTGTATCCGACATAGAAAGAGTATAGTAAAAATACTAACCGATGTTAGTCTTCAGTTCTATCATACTCTTAAGGGACCATTGCTGTAACTGTAATTCATGGTTCATCAGACTCTGAATCCCTGAATGCCTTCATTCCAATGAAGCAGATAAAAGAAACCAAAATGAACAAATCATGCCTTCCCAGACCCCGTCTGGACCTGCCAGGGAAGAAGAATTTGCATTAACAAGATTACCCTGAGCAGAACAAGGGGATAGCTGCGGGTCTCAGCTGCCACCTGTGGACTGGCTCAACTCTAAATTGCCAGTCCCTGGGCCCTGTGCAACATCAAATAAGGCAGACTCCTAGGACAGCACCCGGGCTCTGGTGGTTTTCAAAAGCTCCCCAAGTGACTCATTTGCAGTCAGGGCTGAGAACCACCAAATAGAATAGTGAATCTGTCCTCTGGTGGCATTTAGTGTTCCTGCCTGGCATTGTAATGATAATTATCTTTGTGCATGACTTTCCTCTGTTCTACCACCTGTTCCCCTTGGGCAGAGACCCGTTTGCATTTATTCATGATGAAAATAGAAGGGAGAGGAGGAGGAGGATTAGGAGGAAGAAAGAGGAGGAGGAGGAGAAAAAGGAAGAGGAAAAAGAGGGGAAGGAAAATGAGGAGGAAGAAGAGGAAGGAAGAGGAGGAGCAAGTGGAGAAGAAAAAGAGAAGAAAGAAGAGAAGGAGGAAGAGAAAGAGAAGGAAGAGGAGAAGAGGAAGAGAAGAAAGAAGAAAAGGAGAAAGAAGAGGAAAAAGAGGAAGAGGAGAAGGAAGTAAAGGGAAAGAAAAAAGAAGTGGAAGAGGAGAAAGAAGAGGAGGGAGAGGAGGAGGAAGTTGAGAAGAGAAAGAGCAAAGTATACTATGAGGAACATGGTGGCACTGAAAACACTACTGTAAACTCTGTCCTAAGAGGAACAGTCTGCCATCCAGAAGACCTCAGTTCAGTAGAAGGATTCACATTCAGACCTACAACTGAAAGATTAGGGGCATGGCTCAATGCGTGAACTGATTTCTATCCAAGTGTGAGGACCCGGGTTTGAATTCGGGTCCACCATAAAAGCTGGACATAGCAACATGCTATGTAATCCCTCTGGTGAGATGCGAAAAGGGGATAGACACGTTCTTGGAAGCTCCTGGGTTGGCTTGGTCGGCACATGCAGTGGCAAACCAGAGACCCTGTTTCAAAGGTAGAAGTGAAGACAAGATAACCAAATACCCAAGGTTATCCTCTGACCTCCACACTCATACTATGCATGTGTGTGTTCACACTCACACAAAAAAAGAAAGATGTATAGGCAACACATACACACACACACACACATGGCTTAAAAAGAAAAGGTGGTGATCAAGCATGGTTCACATCCCAGCACTCAGGAGACAGAGCAGGCAGATCTCTATAATTCTAAGGCTATCCTGGTCTACGTAGAAAGTACCAGGCCAGCCAGGTCTACATAGTGATACCCTGTCTCAAAAATAAAAACAAAGAGGTGGAAAAAATATCCTATATGAAGATGGGCAGACACTGTAAGAGAAACAGAGTGTTTGGGGGAAGTCGGGGGGATGGAGGAGTGTATGAGACGTCCTAGGCAGGCAGAGGAAGAACAGAAAATCCCCAAAGAGAGAGACAGCCGATTCATAATCACGAGACAGTTGGACCAAACCACAGGTACACAAAGCTGTCTTCCCAGAACTGTTACTCACAGACATTGTCAACACTGTCCAAGTCCATCAGAAGAGGGACTACTAAATAAATTATGTTTTGTCCTTCCCAAGGAGAAGGCACACATTAAAATAAGGCAAGGGCAGCGAGCTGGGGATTGAACTCAGTGCCTTCAGTGTGAAACTCGGGCTACGGAGCCACACTGTCAGGCATGGAGCTGCAAATCTGTCATCCCAGCACTTGGGAGCTGGAGGCAGGAGGACCAGAAGTTCAAGGTCATCCTTGACCCTTGGTGATATAAAGTTGGAAGTCAGCCTGTATCAAAAATATGTTTTTATATAGCTACATAGATGGGACTCCTGGTGAATTAATATAGAATATTATAAAATAGAGGGCCAATGTGGGAAAAAGACAGGGACTGGATGGAGTATAAAAGCCACAACTAAATATTTGTGCATGTGCATGTTTTTGTGTGCATGTGCATATGTTTGTGTGCTTGTGCATGTTTGTGTGCATGCGTGCACACGTGTGGAAGCCTCACCTGTCACTCCTCAGAAGCACTCCACCTTGTTTTTAGAATAAGGTTTTATTTCACTGACCTAGAATTTACAAAATATGATAGGGTAGCTGTTCTGTAAGTCCCGGGGATCCTCCTGCCCCCTCCTGCTGGGATTACAAGAACCCACTACCACACTAGCTTTTATAAATGTGGCTCTAGAGATCGCTCTAAGCTCCCTGTGCTTGCATGGCCAGCGCTTTTCCCACTGAACAGCTCCCTAGCCATAAAGTATATTTTTTATCTACATTCATCTGCCTAAAGCTCTCGGGAGGTGCCACTACCTTACTTTATAGATACATCTCAACAAGGTGAGGACATTTGGCCAATGTCACTATGAAAACCAGAGAATGGGGCTCTCGCCCACTGCATTTGGCAATGATCCTTCCAGCTAAAGCTGACCGTGAACTCTCTCATTATATTTGGAGCAAATATGAGGGGATAAGGAAGGGCCACAATCCTAAAGGAAGAAAGGCGGTTAAGGCCAACAGACAGAATAGGCACCACGGAACACAACCTCCCTCTGTTACTATTGGGGATGTGTTTGTAGGAATGTGCACATGATGTGTTTTGTGGATGATATGTGTGCAGAGGTCAGAGGACAACTAGGTGGTATTGGTTCTGTGTATTCTCCATGGGTTCATGGGACCCTACTCAGGTCATCAGACTTCTATGGCAAGTGCCTATACATTCTGAGCCATCTCACTAGCCCACAGGTTTCCCCATCTTTCTACCTCACCTCAGTGTGCCCATGTGGCCACCCCATTGAGACCACCAGCTGCTTGGACACCTGCTGCAGACCAGAAAGTTCGCTAAAGCCTCCTAGAGCAAGGAATCTTTTCTGCCATCCCCCTCCTTCCCCCTGCAGCCTCCAGAGAGCTCTTCAGGCCGACCAGAGGCAGGTCCAGAGGTATGGCTGGGGGGACCCTTGGGAAATGCCCCTCCAAGCCCTTTCCCTCAACAGAACCTGAAATGCCGGCATTAAATATTCATTCCTCTGGGTTAAGTGTTTCCTCGCTGGGGTCCCTTTTTAAATTCAAATGCTTCTTTGGAGAGGAACAGCCACTTGTGGCTCTGAATCAAATGGACTGGAATTGAGAGCATCTGCTCTCTGGGAGGAAGACAGGGCCACCCATGGTTCTGCTCCTGCCTGCCGCCGGCTGGCCCGCCCTTCAGCACTCTTGGGCTCCTTCTAGGCACATCTGAAAATCAAGCATATTGGCCAGCAGGATTCTGGGGTAAATAGGCTTTAAGTTTGTGTTCTGGTAAGGCAAAGGAAATTCACTCAAGAGCACCCTCCACCTCCACAAGGGCCTTATTTTCCCCTTTGGGTCTCAAATTCTCTTATAGGTAATCTGGAAGCTCCCAAAGATAGGGGACCCAATGCAGCTCCAGTTTGGGAAAGCAGCGTGTGCCCCCAGGTAGCTAAGCAAGTAGGAAGAGAAGCTCCCGAAGGAGGTGCCCAGGCACCAGTGACTGCTTCTACCTCTGAAGCCTCCACTGTCATTCCACCCAGGCTTGCCTGTGGTTGGCATTCAGGAAGAAGTGCGTGTGCTTCCCAGCTAATGAGAGAGGCCTCAATCAGTGCATTAGCTAGGTCGGTCTGTTAGAGGGACCTACTGTGTGCCCAGCCCCTCACCAGGCAAAGCCTCGCAACAAGGCATCTCTTCTACATGCATGTTCATGGATGTCTGTGTGTTTGTCCACACGTATGTGCATTCGTGTGTGTGCATGTGTGTGTGTTTGTGCATACCTTGGGTGTCATTCCTCAGGTACCATTCACTTGGTTTCTAGAGGCTGGGGGGCGGAGGGGGTTCTAGAGCCTAACTCAGGTCACTGTGCTTACCTAGCAAGCAACTGAGCTATCGCCCCAGCTCACAGGGAGTCTTCCTTTAATCTACTTTTACAAACCACTCCAGGACCCCCCAAATCTCCCTAATTATTTCTGAAAGTCTCACATTTGTCCCCAAAACAAGTTCCCTTAGATACCTGTGGGGCCATCCTTTGGCTCCTCTACAATTCAGGCTTCTTTGAAAAAGAAATCCCCCTAAAAAGGGCAAAAGACAAGCATGATGGAGCATGCCTATAATCTCAACACTCGAAACAGGAAGATCACAAGCTCAAGGCAAGAGTGAGACCCTGTCTCTAAAAGTCAAAACAACACAAGGAAGAGGAGACAAAGGCATCTTCGCTCCGATGTTCTTTGCTGCTGGTGATTCCGTCGTTGCTGCTGCTCTGAGTCCCTTACCTCCCAAATAGAAACGCATCTGAGTTAGAGGAACACTCACTGTCAAGGCAAAGATGGAAGCAGAGCCCTTCTCTGTCCCCATCACAGTCTGAGGAGTTCTGGAAACCCTTAGGGACCTTGGCTCAGGCAAAACTCAAGTTGGCTTCAGCCCAGAAAGAAATTTCAGGACTGAACAGTACAAAGCAGAGTCTGGGCTTGTTAAAGGCATTTCACTAGAGCCCCAAGCACAAAAACATGAGAGCTGGCAGAAGGAGGGGTTCTCAGAGAGAAAGTGGGGACCCCAGAGCGCGGGCATGGGCTACCTGAAGTCAGGTACAGGATTTACACAAGAAAATGCTATGCTAAAAGAGTTGCAAAGGAACCTAAATGGACCCCAGTGGGGTTCCTGAGAGTACCTGGTGGGGCTGAAACTGATGGTGTGAAATCACAGTTCGCAGCAATGCCGGGCAGTAAGATGTGCTTATTGTGAACCAAGTTAAAAAGTCTAAGATCCCCAGAAAACACTGGGGGAAAGAGGGAATCTGCGCTCAAGATACAAGCCCTCAAAGCCTGGCTCGTCACTATTTTAACATTCTTATTTGAAAGCATAAAAGGAATATTGCCTGTATGTGAGCAGCCTTTATAACAAGTGTTAATTATGCTGGAATTCCCAGCTCCCAGCTGCCAAGAAGCTTGAACCAGACTGCAAAGGAAGGGTTTCTCTTCCCTTTCCGTCCAGTCTCAGTGGAGCTTTGAGTGGCGGCCACCCATTCCTGCTTCTCGCTGGAGTCACACCTGAGTTCCAGGGAGGTGTGATGAGTTAGACCCTCCGCGTCACTATATTCAACCAGTGACTCTGTCGTCTACGCCTACACACTGAGAACGCAGGCCTCCCGTGTCAGATTCGAGAGTGATTCCTGGATGAACCCCCCATGCAAACTCACGGCTTCCCAGACTTTCATCCAGGATGACCGGCTGCTGGGTTGATAAGTTTTCCTGGACAGGGCCAGCTAGTCGCACCCCCTGTTACAAAGCCACTGACCTCATCAGATCATCTTATTCTCAAGGACTGTCGAGCCCCTTTAACCTAGTGGAGAAGGTCACATCTGATGTTCCTTTCTGATTGTGTGAAAACACGGAGCAGCAAAGGAGCAAAGTGAGAAGTGCTTCCTTCCGTCCACACAGGGTCACTGTATTAGTCAGGGTTCTGTGCAAGAACAGAACTTGCAGATCAGATCTATTTATATGTAGAAAGGATTTATTGGAACGGCTTACAGGCTGTGGTTCAGCTAGTCCAACCATGGCTGTCTAGCTATGGGAGGTCCAAGGATCCAGTAGTTGTTCAGTCTACGAGGCTGGATCTGTCAGCTGGTCTTCAGAATAGGCTGGAATCCAGAAGAAGTGGGCTTACCAGTGAAAACAGCAAAAAGAGAGAGACTTTTCTTATTCCCTGTCCTTTAAATAGGCTGCCAGCAGGCTGCCTGCATTAAAGTTGATTTTCCCACTTCAAAAGATCTGAATTAAAAGTGGCTCTTCTCACCCCAAAGATCTGAGTTAGAAGCAGGTCTTCCCTCTTCAAAGGATTTAATTAAGAAACAAATCCCTCACAAGTATGCCCAGTCATTGGGGTCTTAGTTAATTCCACATGTAGTCAAGTTGACAACCAAGAGTAGCCTCTGAGTACCCCTTGGATGCCAGATGAGCTCTGAACCTTGTTGCTAACTCCCAATGGCGGCCCAGCACTTGTTGTGAGCAGAGAGAAACAGCCCACAGACAAACCAGCCGAATACTAAACTGGGAGTCTCTATCCTATCAGACTGGAGGACACTACAGTAGCTGCTGGAACAGAAAAGGCACCAGTGACCTTACCAGGTTGTATATCTTGAGTACCGCAACACCGACCTGCCAGATAAGATGCCCCCACTGGTGTAACAGTGGCACAGCTGTCTGGGGGCAACCAACCACTTTCTAATTTGATTTGCTGCATGCTTGGTGCGGTAAACCTGGGCAAAACCTATGGCTGGGAGTAACACAGGTTCTAGGGCAGAACTTACTACCAAAGCCAAGCTAAATACGTAACCCGACCACGCTCTAAACATAAACAAGTGTTTATGTTTAGACACTTAGACCCGGGCGGCTCTCTGCTTTGGTCACTTTCTGCAGTGGACAGCAATTAATATGGAGACTGGTAACTAGTCAAAGTGCTGAGAGTAAGTGACTGTCGAGTGCTCAGCCCTAGACAGAACAGCCATGCCATTCCCTTCAAGGTCAAGGCAACCTCGTGGAAACGGGCAGAATGTCTCAGAGAGCTAGAGGTTACAGAAGCGTCCCACAAGATCTGCACAGAAAAGTAAGGTAATCCGCATGGGGGGGGGCAGACTAGTGCAGTATGGGTATTAATTAATCCTGGCACAGTTACCACCCACCTCAATGGTTTATGTTCCCCAATGAAAGACAGACACACATAGGCAGCACAGTAGCTGGGCAGCTGCCTAACCTTCGTGTTGTTAGAATCTACGTCCCACTGACAATTCTGAGTTACTACTTACTAATGTCACTATGTTCCATCCCGGCTGCTCTTGCCCCAGATGAGCAGCCCTCTGGACCCGTCCTCCTGGCCCCTTACATGACAGCTCTGCTCTGTCCTGCACACTGCTCAGGCACGGCAGCTCCCCTCATGGTCCCAACCCTGGGAACCCTAAAACCCACCTATTTCTCCCCACCCCACCTGCCAGCATCTTTATTTACCACCTGGGTATAGGTTCCCAGAAGCTGCATGCAGACCCTCCTGTGCAGACAGTTGGGGGAGGCATAATTAGCATTAGAATGCAAGCAGCTGCACAAATGAGGAAGAAGAAAGGGGTTGGGGGGATGGGAGGGTTGTAAGAGGGGGTAATGGGGATGTGTTCACAGTTGCATACATACATGGGTTATCAAAAATTAAGCAAAAAGAATCGAGCAGGGAGGGGGGCAGCAAGATTAATATATAAAAGAGGCTAAAGACAGAAGAAAGACTGGAAACCACACACAAGCCCAGACATCCAAGGGGTACGTGTAATTAACAGAGACTGTGCAAGAACATCTCACTCTCTACAGATGCTTAGGAAAGGGGCGTGGTCTATTTTTTACATGAAGCCCAGGGGAGTCTGTCAACTAATGCTCTTTCTGTTAATCTTCTTTAAAAGCGGTGTTTTTTTTTTTAAGATCAGGTGGATACATGTGTGTCTGTTTGTACTTATGGGTACACCTATGTGCTTGGGAAGGTCAGAAGTGGGCGTCGGATTCCCCCAAGCTGGAGTTACAGACAACTGTGAGCCACCTCATATAGATGCTAGGAACAGTAGGTACTCTTACACTCTGGAGAGCAGCAAGCACTCTAAACCAATGAACCATCTCTCCAGTCCAATTTAAGCAGCCTTTATTTTCCCACCACATTATTGGTATTTTATTCCTTTAAATGTATCTAAGTTTTTTACCAAGTAAGAGGGGGTGGCCTATGGTTACTGCTGCCGTCTCTGACCGCCCAGCTCCAGGCCACTTGGGCTAATCTATCTGATGTGTCCTCTCTCACCCAGTCCCAGGTAGCTTTTAAGGCCTAGGGAGACCTCCTGGGTTCAAAGTCATTGTCTTCCCCTCCCTGGCTTTTACTGGTTCTCACCAGCCTTACAGAGCTCTGTCTGCCTGTACTCCCTGAGGTTGGAGACTACACTTCATTCCCTTTGACTCTACTAAAACACACACAGCTTGCACAGGGTCCACACCCAAGGCTCTCCGCTAAGCTGGGAATAGGAGCTACTCTCCTATTAAGGGGACTCTCAGCTTTCCAGCTGCAAATGCTGCTCCTTTAACAACACCTATCAGAGCCCACACACAGTCATCAGGAAAGAACAAGGGAGGGAAATGATTCTACCACTCGAGAATTATATGACCCTGGGGGAGTTAGCTACACTCCCGGGGCCTCCAGTCCCACAAATTCAAAACGACAGTATCGGAACTCTTCCTGGTGAGCTGTAAGAATTAAGAGGCAGCAGGTAGAACTTAGGGACCCAGTGAAGAGGTAGCCGGGAATTTCCCTGTTCCTGTATGTAACCACCCTGGCAGGTTACATTTATGTCAGAGAAACACCTGCGCAGTTTTTCCTGCTTTCAGACTTCAAGGAATTGAAATTTCCCCGCGAGTCTCATGCCAGGACAAGGAGGTAGCTGATTCCTGTACTGGCCAGAGGGAGGGAACTTGTCTACCAGGAAGACTTCACACAATTCAGGCAACTTGTCGGAACACCTTGCAGGAGAGACCGGAGCCCAGAAAGCGGGACACACAGGACCACACCTTGACCATGACAGCTTAGCTAGGCACACCTCTTGCCATCTGTTCAAACCTAGACCTCATTCAGGACCCTGAGCTTGGATTGAGGAGTTACTGGACCCCTTTGCTCCTCTTCTCCACATAGCCACACTGAATTACTGTAACTTTAATGTTTCTCTAATCCTATTTCTTTAATAATGGTTCTTAAACACTTTAACCTTCCTTTTAATTCACCACCCACCAGAGGTAGTAAAAAAGAAAGGATGCTGGGGAAGTAAACCTGATTAGAAAGGTTCATTGGAACAACTCCCATCTGTGTTGTCTGGAAATCGGCAGTTCTGTTCACAGGTCAGCAGCGGCAGCTCAATCCACTCACAAGCACCTTGTGGATACGCCAGCAGTCCGGTTCGTACAGATAGCAGCAACGGTGACACAGCAAAGACAGCCAGGCCTCTGCCTCGGCTCAAGTCAGCAGAAGGGACCTGGAGAGACAAAGATATTCTCAGGAAAGCGAAAATCAATGACGATCTGAGATCCACAAGCACCCACAGCCTTGCACAGTTAGCTGTACCAGCAAGCCAGGCTCTGTCTCTGGCACTCTGTAGAATCCTATTTATACCCTCCAAGCATCACGTGTCCTCCACGTGCCTTGCCTCAACACTGGCCTTGCCTCAGCGCGTGCAGCCAATCAGCCAGAGTCCTTGGAAGCAGCAACAAGCTGCAGCACACCACCAGAACATTTTTTGGCGCATTTCTTACTGTGGAGTCCCGACAAATGGAGCTCAACTATGCAACCTAAGACAGACGAATATGTGTGTGTTGGAGAGTCTTTCATGTGCTTGCTTTAGCAGGACATCCTCAGTCCTGTGTCTGCTTCAGCAAAACATTTCTTCTCAAGTCTGCCTTAGCCTTTTATACCCGTGTCCACTCTGGTGAAACATTCTTTCACATGTCTGCCCCAGCAAAACAACATTCAACTGACTTTCCAAAGAACCCTTAAGCTCCCACTTCAAATTACTCCCCTTCTTCTGCTTTTTGCTATCAATGGGATCTTTAACTGTTTCTTATGAGGATGGGGGCCCTCAGAAGATGGCTTGTTAATTCTGCAGGGCCTGGGCTCTAACCCTAGCAACTCCAGTATTATATGCAAGGTCAAGTGTACAGTACAATACATAATGACCCACTCTGTGTGTCTATCCCTGGTGCACTCTCATGCATTATATTGGCTTGAATGCATATGACTAGAGAACAAAGGAATGACTCAGGTTGTACCCGTCTATGTTGGGAGGGGGAAGATGTTCCTGCTGCCTATCTGAAAGAGCCTGCAAGCTTGACCATGAGAGCAAGGAGGAGAGGTGAGCCTTCCAGCAGGAGGCACTGTGTGCACAAAGCAATGGATGCAAACAGATAGGAGGTTTGGAATTGGTGACACCAACCAGAGAAGCTGGAGCTCCTTTGAGACCATTTTAGAAATGTGTGCTTCCTGTGGAGGAAGGTGTATATGCATGTGACTGTGTGTGGAAGTGCACATGGAGGGCAACCTCAGTCACAAACTCTCAAACCACACCCACTTTGCTTTGAGGCAGTGTATATCACTCTTCCAGAACTCACCACGTAAGCTACGCTGGCTGACTAATGAACCTCAGGATATGCCTGCCTTCTTCTCCCCAGCATGAAGATTACATTCACAAGCCACCATACCTAGCTTATTTTCAATGGTTTTGGGGGGTTGAACCCAGGTCCACCAAGCATACTATACCTCAGTCCCAGAAACAGATCTGTCTCACTCACATAAGAAGCCTACTGGCTCAGGCGGCTGGGAAGGCTGGAGGTCCACGTGGTACAGAATATAGCCGCATCTGGATCGTTGTGGTGCCATCTGTGTTGGTCAAGGTTCCAAACTGCAGACAGTAGAATCTCCTCTGTCCAGTCTGAATGAGACAGTTTTCTGAATGCATCAGTTATCCCACTACTCCCTCAAGGGGGCCCCAGAGTGGAATTTGTATGCTGCTAAACAACAGCCCTACTGTATCCAAGACAGTCCCAGGGGACATGGTAGTGCAGCTGGTGTCCCTCAGCTCCGGCAGCACTGAGACAGGAGACCAGAGCACTGAACACTACAATCACTGCCCTAGAAGAGTAGGTGCCTGTGGCATCAGGTTCCCACACACACACCCCCACCTCCTGCTACAATTCCCAGAGGAAGCTCCAGCCAGCCCATCTCTTGCTTCAGCACCACGGTCAGCGCCACAGAGTGGACCAGGATGCTTACTGTTGCCTATCCCAAGAAATCAGTGATTAACAACTGCTATGCAGGTTTCTTCTGTGTAGGGGGCAGGGCTGCGGAGGGGGAAATAACATTCCTCTGGTCCTGGGGATGGGGTGGGGGTTAGTGAGAAAGTGGTCAAGGGTGGCTTTGAAGAGGCAAACTGAGCTGAGAGAAGGTCATGCTGGGAAGTTATGGGGACAATACGAAGAGGCCACCTCAGAAATCACACAAGGAGTCCACAGTACAGTCAAGGTCACAGCCCTGGAGTGATAAGTTGTGAGGGTTCACAGCAGATACATGATAGAGAAAAATAAACAATTCCCAGATCCCAGGACCCTGATGTCTCTAGAGAGGAGGAAAAGCTGAAGTGATTCTGAATGAGGACTGTTACATAAAGAGGCCCCCTGTGGCAGGAGGAGATTGACTAAGGAAGGGTTAATTGTCCCCGCTTGGTCTGACAGCAGAAACAGGCATTTTCTCAATGTTACTCATCTCTGCGAGTGCCCTTGCTGTGATGGAGGGGAGGGAAACAGTTGTGGGTTTGAGCTGCTGAAAGCATTGTTATGATTTGAAACCTTTTTAAAGTTCCTTCCCCAGGGGTCCCGCTTGAACTAGAAAGCAGGTGTCTCTCCCAGCAGTTTGACTAAAATCCTGGGGCAGCGGCGGGCGGCAAGTTCCTGTGAGAGAGCAGAGCAGGGGCCTTCCTAGGGCAACCACAGCTTCCTCTTTCATGTACATAGATGAGGAGGGGTCACCATGATGGAAGACCCTCCCTTCACCCAGACTCTTCCGAGGTGCCTGAAATCACAAGGAGCATTTATTGCAGACTCGGTTTCTATTTTGTGCAGCCATGTCAGGGACTGGTACCTGCCCTCGAGTTTTTCCATACGCAGCCAAAGCACACAACCCTCCTATTATGAAGACAGTGGCAGGCAGATGACAGGAGGCAACAGGCACACAGCAGAAGGATGGGGTCACAAGGCTCAGTCCCTTGGCAGGGCTATGGTTTGAACCACGGCTTGAACGGGTCTTCTCCATCTTGTCTCCACCATGGAGTTTCTGCCTCGGTTACCCCTTATCCTGTAGCACCGAGAAACTATGAGGACTTGGGGGAAGAGATGGGTTTTGTGAAAAGCCAAGCAGGGTTGGCTCTGTTCTGGCTGTTCCATTTCAAGGCATGTAATTTTAGACAGGTTCTTCCCCTTCAAGAGGCATGACCCCCGCACCCGTGAGACAGTGCCTATCTCCAAAAGAGGTACCGTAAGAAAGTCAGAGTGTGAAAATCCTGGATCCAGGGCCCAATGAATTGAAAGAGTTCCATGGAGAGGAAGACTTCCATAAGGAATCCTGCAAACTCTCCAATCCCACCCTCCTCTTAAGCACCCCCTATCACAGACAGCCTTCCTGCCTGAACCCCATCACTTGTTGTCATTCTGAACTCAGATGGGATCCTTACACAGAGAGACTAACACCCAAATGAAGAGTCCAGTCCACATTCTGCCCCAGAAGCTTAGATGCCTGTCTTCTGGGTTAGACCACCTCCCTTTATAGAACACCACACAGCCAGTTTCTGAGTCGAGTCTATTCACCAGCTTAAGCCTGTGTGGTGGTTTGAGAATGCCTAGCCCAGGGAGTGGCACTATTTGGAGGTGTGTTCTTGGTAGAGTAGGTGTGGTACTATGGGCGTGGCTTTAACACCCTTACCCTAGCTGCCTAGAAGTTAGTCTTCCACTAGCAGCCTTCAGATGAAGATGTAAAACTGTCAGTTCTGCCTGCACCATGTCTGCCTGGATGCTGCCATGCTCCTACCTTGATGATAATGGACTGAACCTGTGAACCTGTAAGCCAGCCCCAACTAAATGTCCTTTATAAGAGTTGCCTTGGTCATGGTGTCTGTTCACAGCAGTAAAAACCTAACTAAGAAGGATTCTCAGCATGAATCTGGGCTGGGTGGATAACTCGGACCCATAGCAATGGGACAGGAGAACAGTGCCCTACCATTGCTGCCCAGAAGAGGGTACACATGTGTGGTGCCAGCTTCCCACATCCTGCCTCAAATCTCAAGACAGGCTCTGACTGGCCCAGCTCTTGGCTCAACACCATGGTGTCTACTGTGATGGCTGGATCTTGGTGCCCCCCTCCCAAGGGAGGGCAAGCAGTGAACAGCTCTGCAGGTTTTCCCTGCAAGGGCTGAGGGGATGATGTTCCATCAGCCAGGACTGATACTGATACCTGAAGAATTGGGGAAGCCAAGACTTCATCACCCTGAAAGAAATAGAGATGGCTTCTTCTCCTACAGCTCCTAACTTGATGAGGACATCAGAGTGAGCCCAATCCAGGCATGGGAAAGGGGTGGAGATAATTCAGCAAGAAAGAGCACAGGCTCCTCTTGCAGAGAGCCAGTGTTCAGCTCACCAACACTCACAGGTGGATCACAACCATTCATAACTCCAGTAACGGGATCCGATGCCCTACGTGGGTACCAGCCACTAGTGTGGTTCACATTCAAGAACATTCATAAATGTAAAGTAAAAATAAAAAATACATTTAAAATTGTATACATCTATGTACACACATATAAATATATAAAATATATACATAGTAATATATATACATATATGTGAGCTGGAGAAATGGTGCTGTGGTTAAGAGCATTCACTGTTCTTACAGAAGACGTAAGTTCCGGTCCCAGTACTTATGTTGGACAACTCACTACTCCAGCTTGTGTTGCCACAGCCAGCTTCAAGGGACCTGACAGCCTCTTCTGGTCTCCATGGGCATCTGTGTGCACACATGAACACACACACACACACACACACACACAAGTCTCTGGAAGGACAGCGTTAAGAGTCTGTAACTCCAGCCCCCCTCACTGTGCAGAGGGGCAGCCACCATCCCCCAAGGAAATGTCTCTGGAAATCACATTTGACTTCCACTCTGACCACTGGCCAAGGCTCCATTTATTCCAGAAGGGGAAGAAAGACAAGGTGATTTAGAACGGAGAGCCCTCATCCCTCCACCTGGATGGGAACGCTGGGACTCGGCTCACTCCATCTATCACCTACAGCGTCTGCTACTGTTGTTGGGCAGAAACTAACTCAATGGCTTCCACTCTGCTGTGAAGTGAGCACCTCTGTGGCTTCCACAGCTCTTTGCTCCTCAGCCGGAGTCACTCCTCCTTGAGAGTCAGGCCTGTCACTGATGCAGCTCTGCGGACCCCGTGCATGAGAGGATACGTTGTCTTGATTTCTCACATCAAAAGCTGTGGAAATCGTGCTGATTGTTTCCTTTCCTACATAAGAAAACTGAGGCTCAGGAAGAGTTGCTAATTTGTTCCAGAAGATCCCACCGGTGAGAGAACAGGTCACACTTTTCTCACTAGACAGCAGGACACTGTGAGATGGTGCTGAACTTCCCAAATCCACCAAGTACGGTAACAAGATGTCTCAGTGTGTAAAGAGCTAAACTTGGTGAACTGTACAAGCCCAATGACATGGGTTCAACCCCTGTATTTGGAGTCCTTTCCCTCCTTCTACCAAATACAGACCAACCACATACTTAGGAGCATACAGGTTTAGCAGTGGCAGAGCAGAGCTATTTAGAACTACTTAGAAAGAATACTTCCCACGGAAACACACACACCAGGAAAGATACCAAGTTGATACACGATCCTTTCCCAGAAGCCCAGCTCATTTCACCTTTTCTTCTAAGCACCTCTCCTTGGCTGACACCAGATCAGTAACTAGAATGCATGTAGGACCTTGCTGGACAAAAAAAAAAAAAAAAAATGTCTCTGGGTGCTAGACTTTGGAAATGAGGAAATGGTTTCCTAAGGACCAGCAATACATGGGGACAGGGGGACAGGAGCAGAGCTTACCAGCACCACTGTAAAAGCTGGCTGTGGCTTCACACACAACTGGAACCCCAGGACTATGGGGGTCAGAGGCAGGAGGATCGCTGTGACTTGCTTTCTGCCAATCTAGCCCCTGATTCCGTGGAAAAGCCTGTCCTGTGGAGATAAGGTGGAGAGTGGTTAAGCAACATCTCTCTCTCTCTCTCTCTCTCTCTCTCTCTCTCTCTCTCTCTCTCTCTCTCTCTCTCTCTCTCTCTCTCTCTCTCTCCCCCCACGCCCCGTATAGTTGAAGATGACTTTGAACTTCCGATCCTCCTGACTCTACCTCTCCAATGCTTAGATTAAAGGTGTACATCACTACATCCAGCATTATGGGGTCCTGGGGGGTCAAGACCATAGTTTGCTGTACTAAGCAAGCACTGTACTAAAATCTACCTCAGAAAAAGTTACTAGCTTTGTCTCAGTGGAGAGGGACACAGCATGCAACATGTACCTCCATATTCACCTTCCCTAGGAGTGTGGGGGCCACAGGAAATAATCAGTGCACTTGAGTGGCTTCCCCCCCCCCCTGTTTCTTCATGCTTTGGTCAACTGACTTCTGTTCCCCCTTAGTTAAATCCACATCTACTTTAAGATGCAAATTAAAGATACATAAACAGGCCTGAGGAAATAGTCCAGCAGTCCCTGATTGGAGGAGATAAATTAATTATAGTGTGATAGCAATACGATAAATTAGGCAGGAGGCATCCCTTCCCTGTGTCCCAGGACTCCACAAAGGAACAGAGCTCCCACCACAAAGTCGGGGCAGAGAAGGAAGCAGGAAAAACCCAATGTTGAAGGAGAGGTTTTAAAACACATAATGATTTCATGTCAAAACACAATTTCCCAGTGTCAGCGCGCTGTTCTGTGAGCGCAAGGGAAAAGAAAAAGTGATTGAAAACTCCTGGAACGAGAACACAGCCACAAATTCCAGCGCACTGATGGATGGAACGGAGACGGGAGATTGATGGATTATGATTTTCAGAAGGGATCATTACCCACAGAGTCCATGAACAGAACTGCCTGGCATTTGGACACCGGTGCTGAAGGAAGCATTTGGACGATCCTGATTCATTAGCCTATTAGCCAAAAACCCATCCACGGAGGCACAACCAGTCAGCTGGGAGGCTGTGCCGTAGGTCCGGACTTGGTGCTCAATGAGCATGCGTCAGATTTGAGCATGCGTCAGATGATTGAAAAGAATGGCTGTCCCGGGCCAGCAGTCTTTGAATCTTTGAGCTCCGTCTGCCATAGATCACCCTCTCTGACTCTGTCACTCTCTCGAAGACGATCAGAAAGGAGACCCAGAACCAATTTTCTTACCCACTGGCTGAATCTGGGGCCGTCAGAGAGCTGACAGCCATGCCAGCAGACCAAGAAGTGCCCAAAGGCTAGGGAGGGAGTGATCTACCCTAAAGCTGAGACAGAAGGGAGAAAGCTGGGTATGGTGGCCCAGGTCTGTAATCCGAGCCACTCAGTAGGCCAAGGTAAGGGAAAAGGAAAACTCAAGGCCACCTTGGCTACAGAACAACTTCCAGGACAAGCAGGGAAATTTATTTCCAGGTAAAAAGTGAAGTTTGTTGAAGACTGGAGAGGTAGTTCAGTTGGTAGTTCAGAGCGCTTATTAGCATGCAGAAGGCCCTGGAGTTTGTCGCCAGCCCTTTGTAAGTCAGGTGTGGTGGTGACTCAGGATCAAGTCCCTGAGACTTAGCAAGTGAAAGACCCCTGATTCAAACATACAAATGTGGGAAGATCCTGGGGGATATAGCTCACTGGCTGAATGCTTGGCCTACATTCAGTTCCCAGTGCTATAAAGGAGAAAGAAAAGGAAGAAGGAATGGGTGGAGGGAGTGGCAGGCTAAAGACCTTAGAGATCGGAAGGGTGGTGTCAGGGCTGCTCTCAGAGAGAATGGGAAAATATGCTCCATAGAGCTGCTGCAAGGGTGAGGAACAGGCTGGGGACAGGGGCTTGTAGGAAGAGGTCAAGCGTAATGTGTGTGGGGAGACAGGGTGTATAGTACACACACCTGTAATCCAGAGGCGGGGGGTTTCTGTGAGTATGGGTCCAGCATGATCTACAGGGCTAGCTAGTTTCAGGACAGCCGGGGATACACGAAGAGACCCTGTGATGAGAAACAGAACCAAAGAAGGGTGAGGAGGAAGGGGAAGAGAAAGGGGAGGGAGAGGAAGGGGTGGGGGAGGAGAAAAAGAAGGGAGGAGAAGAAAAAGAAGAGGGGAGGAGGGAGGAGGCAGAGAAAAAAGAAAGAAGAGGAGGAAGATGAGGAAGGAGAAAGAGGAGCAGGAGGAGGAGGAAGAAGAGGAGAAGGAAAAAGAGGAGGAGGAGGAGAAAATGCTAGTGCTGGTGGCTATCCCATGCTGGCCTTTCAGGTTGAAAGTGAAGGTGGCTGAAGACAGCTCTTTGTGGTCCCAGTTGCAGGAGTGAGGTCTCACCATTTACAGAAACCAGGTAAGAAATGATGCTGGCAGACCAGCCTGCCTGCTCCACCCACCATGTCCAGGAGCTGGATCCTAAATGCTGCCTTATGTGCTGGATTTCTACAAGGGACCAAACCCCCACAGAAATGTAAAGAGAGCAGAAATCTACCTTGATCCTTTTCTAGATCTCCAGAGACACATCCTGTGGGAGACCTTTTTTCCTGCTCCAGGCTTGAACCTCTGACCCATCCTTGCTATCTCTGCCCCCGTCTTCACCTCTCAGCCTAGACAGCTCTGTGCTCCTGGTCTTTCACTGCAGTTTCTCTTGTCAATCAGCTTCCTCTTAGCCCCAGAGCCCCTGCTCCCGGCTCTCTGGAGAACAATTGTGATTCTATCAGTACACCGTGAGGTGCCAGCATCAGATGGGAGGTGCATACATCTTTCCTATGGACACATGTACTCCACTTTCCACTGATGTGTTTGCCACATTTGGTGGGGTTATGGTGCATAAATGTTTCAGCAGAAGGGCTGGGTGGCAGTAGAAAGGTCGTAGGACAGTGGCCCTAACCCATGGGTCACAGCATGAGGGACTGTATCAAAGGGTTACAGTATTAGGAAGGGTTGAGACCCATGTCCTAAAAAGAGGACCTCTTGCCTGATTCCAGGTAGTCCCTGACATGTGCGGATGAAAGGGTTACCATGACAGGTATCCACACATGCCTGGAGGGCGTCCATATACACTGATATGTGTTGAAAGTGTAACATCCACACCACTGTTTGGAGACACTGCACAAAAGAAGTCAACACAGAGTGTCGATTTATTACATACTACCGACTTTCACTTGCTAGAAGTGGCCATTAGACGTCTGTGGGCCTTCCAGATGGCCAGATGCTATGGTGAGCATCTGTAATTCCTTCACTCCTTCCGTGAGCTGAGAAGTAGAGACAGAATTGCCCAGAAGCTCACAGGCCAAGTAGCCCAGAGTACACAGCACACCAGAAGCAAATGTGGGAGGAAAGAACTCAACTGGATCCTGAACATTGTCCTCTGACTGACATACTCACACTGAGGCATGTGCACACACACACCAACACACACACTCACACCAACACATTCACATATACACTCACATATACACTCACGTATACACACAGAAATGCACATTCACACTGACACATACACACATTTACACAGGCTCACATATACACACAGACATCCACAATCACACTACGGCACACACACATTTCTACACACTCACATATACACACAGACACACACATTCACACTGAGGCACACACATCTATACACACACTGAGGCACGCACATATTCACACTGAGGGGCACACACCCTGTCCTCCGTTTACTTGCTCATGGATGGACGAGGGAGGGCCGAGCTCACTTCAGGCAGTGCCGCCCCTGAGCCCAGCGCTGGGTTGTAAAAGAAAACAGGCTGATCAAGCCACGGGAAACAAGCCAGTGACCAGCACTGCTTTGCTTCAGTTCCTGCCTCCAGGTTCCTACCTTGAGCTACAAATGAACTACAGTTTGCATCCACACAAGTTCTACGGAGACATTTGCTCAACATAGAATCCCTCTTCCAGTGGATGACTCTAGCTTGTGTTAAATTTACCCAAAACTAACCAACGCTCTTAGGACTCACTGGCTAGCCAGCACGCTACTTGGTGAGCTCCAGGCCAGTGACAAACCTTCCTTGACTGCCCTGACTTCCACGACAATGCACCTTGGCCTGGAAGTACAGCCATACAGAGCCTTTTCTCCACAAGCTGCCTTTGGTCAGAATGCGTGATCACAGCAAGAGAATGGAAACTAGAACAGATGGACAACCCCTACGTTACAGAAAAGAGGGGAAAGGAAGGGTAAGTCTTGCTACCTACTGAAACCTGTTTGTGCCTGTGGCTGGGCTAGAAGTACGCTGCTCCAATCCAATTTCACCACGGTCCTGTGGGTGGCCCATCATCATCATCACCATCCGCCTTATCCCCTTCATCATCATCTCCATCACCACGCCATCATCATCATCATCATCCCATTTTACTGATAACAATGCCAAATATATCCAAGGGCATCCAGTTCTGAAATGGTAGAGGTGTCTTTACAGACAGGACGTGCAAAGGTCCTATAAGCGAAGCTCTCTACCTACGAAGAGTCTCAGTGTCCAGACGTCAGAGGATGGAGTTGCCCAGGTCAGGCAGAGTCTCTTCCTGGGTTACAGTAATAGGATATCAGTGGGCGAAGTCGGGCTATCACCTTCCCAAGCCAACCTGGAGTCTGCCTTTCCTCCTTGTCACATCTGGACTGTGTTGGGCTGGCCCGGGGGTCTGCACATCCCCAAGGAAAGCCTAGAGACACCAGAAAGCAGTGGCTGTGACAGCAAAGACATCACATGGAGCTGAGACGGAACACTTCAGAGCGGCGGCTGTCCCTCCCGTGCCGTCTGCTGGGAGCCATCGTCCCTGCACAGCAGCCTCCATGATGCCCAGCTTTGTCATCTAGGACATCAAAGGGTTCCTTTGAGCTAAAAACACTGGAGGGTCTTTGGAGGATTCCAACAGCTAAAGGAGCCCACATGCCTAGAATGTGGAAACTGGCAGTGACTGGTGGTGGCAGGCCAGGGGCCTCGTGTGCTCCTTCCCAAAGGGGACTAGTGGAGGGGGCCTCGCTCAACATGCCTGCACACCAGTGGGCACAGTAAGATCTCACTCTGTGTGTGTGCTCATATGTGTGTCTGTGTGTGCATGTGTGTGTGCACATCTGTGTGTGTTTGTTTATGTGTGCATCTGTATGTGTGTTTGTGTGCACGCGTCTGAGGGGGTGTGTACATGTGCATGTGCATGTGTGTACACACATGGGGGATGGGGGTGCAAGTATAGAGAGGAAGGCATAGGGCCATCTTAATCTGAGTTGGTTTATCAAATGAGGACCCAGCCTTGCCTCATAAAGTTAGAGTTTAGGAGTCCATAGACCCTCAGTCTCCAATTTACAAGAAGATACAATGGAAAAAGTGCAAGGAAGCTTAGGAATGAGGAGAGGTTCTGCCTGGCACGTGAGAACACATTCATCCAGTTTTTCTATGGGTCTGTAGTCCCCAGTGTAGGCACTGACAGCCAAATCCAGCGTCCAGGTTTTTGACGTTGCGTCTATAAAGTTCAAAAGTATCTCACTATGTCTTAAGTAAGTTTTCAATTCTGTATTGGGCCACATTCCATGCAGCCTGCAGCTAACTGTTGAACACACCCAATGGGGGCTGTTCTCCATGTGCAAATCAGCCTGGGTTGGGGATGCGGACAAGGGTAGATGGTAGAGTACGTAATGGCTTGAGTTCATTCCAGCTTCTCAAACAAACTAACCAACACACCCCACATGGGCACAGAACAAACAAAACCACAGGGGCGCTGGTCACCATTATACCTGTGTATGGGCTCCTTCCCTGTCCTCAACTCTTCCCAAGAGGCTGAGGCTAGTGCCCTGGCCTCAGGAGCTTCCTGCACAGTGGAGAGAGACCAGTGTGCAAGAGACAACGGATGGTCCTGGGGGGATCACGTGGTCAGTGCATGGATCAGCCATGTCAGAAGACAGGGTTGAGCTCAGCAGAACAGACAGGGGTCTCTGAGGAGGGTAAGCCCGTTGATGGTGGCGTCTGGGAAGGCAGAACCCAGAAGGGCAGGGACCAGAGTGGATGGAACTCAGGGAAAGTAGGCTCAGGAAAGAAAGAAGCCAAGAAGTGAGGAACCCAAGGAGGGTGGAACCAAGGAAACAGTAGCAGGGAAAGGTGGAAAACATGAAGGCAGAACTCCCGGAGGGTGGTGCAGGTTTAGGGATGGAGTTGGTGCTTTAAGATGACACTGAGACAGATTACTGGGAATTAAGGAATTTATCAGAAGAGCTACTTACTGCCTTAGACAAAAACAAAGAGGTAACAGCATGGTGGGCTCTCCGAAGAAAACCAGAGCCCACTTGGCAAAAAAAAGGAGTGTCTCCTGCCCTTCAAGGGTGCTTGCAGAGTTACAGTAAGAGCTAGAAGCTAGGATCTCTGGTTCCCAGGCTCAAGACAGGGAAGGGGATAGAGAATGGGCTGTGGCTTCCTTTGATATAAATTCACTCCCCAGGTGAGATTTCATGCCACCTGTAAACCTGTTAGCTAAAGGCTCACAGGTAAGCAAGGTGCCTGTCGGTGTTTATGAGAGGAGACCCGAGCTGAGGCTGGGTTCTAACATTTCATCCTTCCAGGTAGAGCCCAGGGTAGGCTCACTAGCATGAGAAAACCAAGAGCAGAGGACTCTGGGAGCTGTACAGCCAAAACCTAGTGCCACTGCTGTTCAAGTGATTCCAGTTTCCATCAGAAGGAAGCCATGCCCAGTGTACAAAAGGCCTTCATGAAGCCTCTTTTTCTTTTCCATGAGTGGAGCCCCCAGCTCCTATGGGCAGCATGAAAAGATTCAGAGAAAAAGGCGGTATGCACTCCTGGCACTCTTGAGGACAGATGAGTGGATTGCAGTGAAAAACCCAGTCTCCTGGGGCTGGAGAGTTGGCTCAGCGGTTAAGGGCACTGACTGCTCTTCCAGAGGTCCTGAGTTCAATCCCCAGCAATCAGATGGTGGCTCACAACCATCTGTTATGTGATCTGTTGCCTTCTTGTGGTATATCTGAAGACAGCTACACTGTACATTAAATAAATAATTCTTTAAAAAAAGAAAGAGAAGGAAGGAAGGAAGGAAGGAAGGAAGGGAAGGAAGGAAGGAAGGAAGAAAGACCAATCCTCGACCTGAGAGCCAGGCTTGATGAAATGTTGGGAGTAATACAGTCAGGTGTCACTGATAACATTCTGGAGTGCTCCTAGGGTGACACCATGGGCCATGACATTTCAGCAGAGCTTCCCCAGATGGTGAAGAACAGTGTGGAATGGGAGACCATAGGTGGGAAATGTGCCCTCAGACGCACGGCTTCGGCAGACCAGCAGAGGCTCCAGGTGACTGCCAGTCCCGTCCCATGTACCTGCAGGAAGAAAACCAGGAGTCCAGCATTGCTGTCACTCTGTTTCCTGCCCCAGGAGAACCTCCATGGTGGGAGGCAGTGGGTATGGAGTGGACCTCCTCTGTTGCCCTGAGCTGGGCCTGGGTATGTTGGTTTCCTAGACTTTTGTCTTCCAGTCTGTTTCCAGCTGTGCACAGCATGGGAAACGCACAAAGCCTGGATTCTCTCCACCTCTGTGACACTCAACACCCTTGAGTGCGTTCTGACCAAAGACTTCGCAAATGCTCTTCCTGGAAGGGTCCGAAGACTGATGAAGGAAGACCCCAGACTCAGACAGAATGCAAAGACAAAGAGTGTTTACTCTGCAGACACATCAATTCTTCAAAATCCTGACCCCAGACAAAGGTGTGCAGGCCTTCTTATAGGGAACTCTAGGATTAGGTGATCTAGAATTTCACTACTGGTGCTGGGGGTGGGGCTAGGTGGTCAGTGGTTTGCAACAATGTCATGAACAGCACAGCCAACCCATTCTAAGATAGATTTCTCCATGTTTGTGGTTATCCTCAAGCTGTTCTTTGGGAGGAGGTTTTTATGGCCTAGTTTCTGGATTTTATGGGCTGTTCCTTGAGATGTTATCCATGGCCGTCTTACATGTCCTCATATAAAGACAAATGGGGTTTGTGCTGTTTTTACATCACCCGAAGCCTGTGACACAGGCCTTCTTGGCCCTGTAAAAAATCTTGGCTTAGCCACTGTAAGAGGCTTACCCAAGGTCTGTCGCACAGTGAGGCGGGATTCAAAACCACCACCGATGTCCTTCCCAGGATTGCTCTCCAGTGAGGCTGGGAACCAAGGCAGGAGGAGAAGACAGCAGCGGATCTCAGAGTGCGGCCCCGATCTCAGAACTCTGGAGATTCTGACCCTCGAACTGGAAAGTACTGTGCTGGGCCACATGGTACCAAAAAAAAAAAAAAAAACCTAGATGGAGTAGACCAAGTTAGACCACTCTATGTCCTGTACACCTGTGTGTGTGTGTGTGTGTGTGTCTGTGTGTGTGTGTGTGTGTGTGTGTGTGTGTGGTTATGTGTGTGTTGTGTGTGTATGGCTGTATGTGTAGTTGTGTGTGTATGGCTGTGTGTGTGGTTGTATGTCTGTGGTTGTATGTGTTGAGTGTAATTATATGTGTGTTGTTGTGTGTATATATATGTGTTTGTGCGTGTGTGTTGTATGTGTGTGTTGCTGTGTGTGTGATTCTGTGTGTGTTGTTGTGTGTAGTTGTGTGTGTGGTGTTGGTATGTATGTGGTGTGTGTGTGGTTGTTTATGTGTGGTTGTGTTGTGGTTGTGTGTGTTGTTGTTTATTGTGTGCGGTTGTGTGTGTGCTGTGGTGTGTGTGTGTGTGGTTATGTGTGTGTGTGTTTGTGTGTGTGTGTGTTTGGAGGTTCATATGTGTAGGAACATGTGCGCATGTCTGTTTCTGGAGGCTGAAGCACAACCTTGAGCATTGTACCTTCACTGAGACCTGCTAGGCTAGGCTGGCTAACGAGTAAGTGCCAAGGATCTACCTGTCTCTGCCTTCCCAGCACTGGGATTACTGGTGTATTCGAACCAGACTTGGCTTTCTTACATGGTGAACTCATGTCTTTATGCTTCCAAGACAAGCACTTTATTGATCAAGCATCTCCCAACCTAGAGCCTCTTCTTGACCAGGTCTCATTTTGGGGCACTCTGTGGTCTGCCTTGTCTAGATGTAGAAAGAATCCTGAGTCAATTTAAAGAGAATCCCCACCTTCAGTACTTGGTCATCCTGTAGAGCCAATCCCTACAAAGGACCACTACCCATTGTTGCCTGTCTGTAGCAGAATGCCCGGCCTGAACTTCTCGTCAGTTTGCATCTATTCACTATCTCTTCCCACTTCCTCACTGTATTCAGGATGGCATCTGTGTCTGTGACAGTGACCTTAACTATTAACAAGTATTTCTTACTGCTCTACCAAGTGCCATAGTGTCTTAGGGTTTCACTACTGTGAACAGACACCATAACCAAGACAACTCTTACAAAGAACAACATTTAACTGGGGCTGGCTTACAGGTTCAGAGGTTCAGTCCATTATCATCAATGTGGACGCATGGCAGCATCCAGGCAGACTGAGGCTAGAGGAGCTGAGGGTTCTACTTCTCTATCCAAAGGTAGCCAGAATGAGCCCATGCCCACAGTGAACTCCCCAGGCAAAGCATAGTCAAGCCACCATACACAGTGATGTTTGCCTTCAACAGAGGACAGGAGAGAAAGCTCGTTCTTTCTCTAGTTCTGAATCCTTCATCTCAAGATGGACAGATCTTTTAGAATAGTCTGAATAAGCTCCAAGGGTGATTTTCCTAGTCTACTTTCCTGATTGGCTACAAAGTACCCCTACCTGGTTGGGGCATATTCTGGAGGAAGCTGAAGTAGCTCCCTGGCATGAGCTATGACCCTGACTTCACTCATATTCCTGCTCTCCCTTCTAATCTCATGACCAGGGACAAAAAGCTGCCCCCTGCAAGCATCTTTGGCCCTACCTCCCCAGGGATTCCTGTACAACTCACTGTGACCTTTAACTAAAAAACAATCTCTGATAGACACTGCGTGGGTGGCCAAAACAAGAACACAGAGAGACAGGGCCAGTGGGGCCTGGAGGTGTGTTCAGGATATGAGTCCTCAGGAGACAAAGGCAGCGCAGAAGGGGTGGTATCTACAAAGACCAGCACCTTCTAGATCACATCAGACTATTAACCAGTCAGGTCATGGCCTAAGAGGGACAGGACCATTCTAAAATAAGTTTGTGTCTCCTCTCAAATGCATTTCCTCCCTGCACACTGGGGACAGTTCCCAGGGACCTTGGCTTGTAGCTGCTGTTTGTTGGTTGTCGGTTGTCTCACACAGGAGACTTCTACCAGCTGAACAAATGACTTTGGCTTTGTCATCTCATCCCTGAGCCTCTGTGGCCCTATCTGTGGAGTGGGGTCATCTCTGTGTAGCTATCAAAGTCAGTGGGGGCCTGACCGGCTTGTTTTCAGATGGCAGGGAACACAAAGATGGCAGTCTTGGTGAACTATGAACAACTTCACTAACAAACATGCCACCTTTTATTATGCTAAGGAGTAAGGAGATGGCTCTGGGGCCTGAGGGAGCTCTCCAGTTACAGAGAAGGTTTCCCACCCAGGACATGTGTGCTTATAAACCTCCTGATGCAGAAATGAAGATATTTGAAAGACACTTGTGTCCCTCAATCTATCAGATTGTTGGGACAATGGACATAAAGAAATAGGGGATTGCCCAGGAATTTAAAAGAAGGAAAACATGGCCTTTAGAGGGGAAGTCATATCCCAGAAGAGAGGTTTGTGGGGCACCTTATGGGATGACAGTGATGCTGACAAGGGCCATACCTAGATCTGAACTGCTTAGATGTGCATATCCTAGGCACTCTATTTAAATTTTACTCTTACTTCAGCACCCCGAATGCAGATCTAAGGGGTCACCGGGCCTTTCTCCTACTTCCCAAGTGGCCACACTGGAAAGGTTTTCATTTTTTGCCAGTCTATAAAACTGGCTACACTAATTGGCTTCTTGGGGACGGTGATTGGATTTGATTTCATGGGGTACAGAGTGGGGTCTCAAACTCATTAACACGCTATGAACTAAGACATTTGGAACTCATGGATGGGCAGTCTTGGGCAGTGAGGGGAAAATGGGTTACCAGGGAAAGAGGGAACAGGCCAGAACAGACACCTGGCTGGGAGTAAAGCCTTCAATGTATGATCCAAATTAGCAAAATGCATCAAGACCTTCTCCCATACACTGTGCCCAGGAAGCTTCTCCTAAGCAAAAATAACCTTGAGTGATTGTCTACTTCACACTCACACCTGACTCAGGTGTCTCAGGTGCTCCCTGAACACTGCCACCCACCCAGTTGTGGCACCCACCGGGGAGCAGTGTTCTCTACCCACCCAGTGCTCAGTACCAGAAAAAATCTCTTCTAGCTACCCAGTCTCTTCCAGGGGTTAGTCTCCTGGTCAATGATCAGAGTGGCTGAGACAGAACAGGAGAAAAGGCGCAGCCGATACGAGGCTTGCATTAGGACTTGAATTCTATCCCCAGAACCCATGTTAAAAACGAAAAGAAAAAAAAAAAAAAAAAAAAAGCTTGACATGCTGCATCTTACAGTTCCAGAGATGGAAAGATGGAGACAGATAGATCTCAGGCTCACCGGCCAGCCAGAGCCTTCCTACTTGGTAAACTCCAGCCCAGGGATAGACACTGTCTCAAAAACAAGGTGTTAGTAGATGGAATGTTGAATACTTGAAATTGTCTTCTGGCCTATATGAACTTTAATACACATGCATTCACACACACAAAAATGTATCCAAGGAAGCAAAAGGTTAGGACATTTGTCCAGATTCTGCCTGGGACCAGTGCAATCAATATCCCCAAGGGTTAGGCCTCAGTGTTAGCATCTTGCAAAGGTATTGGGGATTCTGCAACAGCCAGAGAATAGTTGGTATAGAAGCTGTTTTAGGTTTATTTGTTTCTGTGATTAAATGTTCTGTTTTAGGTCATAGTCCCAGCTTACAGTGGATATGTGGTAGAAGTCAAGGTATCCAGAACATGAGGCATCTGGTCACATTCCAGCGACAGCCACAGAAGAGAGCAAGTGTGATTGCTTGCTTGTGTTCAACTCCCTTTCCCTACTCTTAAACAGTCCCCGAGGCCACTCCTGGGAAATGGTGTCATGTCACCCACAATGGGCATATCTTCCCACATCCGTCATCATAATCAAGCATTCCCTACAGACATTCTTAGAGGCTAAGTTGATTCTAGACAATCCCCTCGCAGGTGTGAGGTCACTGGAGGCCTGTGAATAGTTAACACGGTTACTGAAGCCCAAGGTCAGGGTCAAAGGGAGTCACACTTTTACAAAGAAGCAGGCCCACAAGCTTGCTCAAAGGCACCTAGCAGGCATGTGGTATTCGAGCTTTGACACACTGTCCTGGACACGCCATTTATCCCACAAGCATTGTGACTCTGTTGAGCACCAGATGTTTTTGCTTCCTACTTACTGTACTGATGGGCTGAAGGCTCGCTACCTCCACACATCAGATCCTTGCTCAGCCCAGGTACCTGACAGGTTCCTCACAGCCTGCTGGCCCCCACGTTCGTATGAACCAGCTCTGGGAGTGTGTTCTTATGGAAAGAGGAGAAAGAGACCATATGGAGGAAACAGGGCAGAATCAGCAAGATGAACCGAGGAGGAGACGAGTCCTTGGGACAGACAGACACCTCTCCTAAGAAGACCCTATTTTCATGGTACTAGGGAAGTGCTTAAGATTTGGACCAGTGGATGAACACAATGTTTTCTCCCTTGACAGACCGTTAGCCCTCCCGCAATGTTCCTAGGAAGGTTGCAGATGGACAGAGCCCTTTAGGACGTCACAAGGAGTCTATTGCTGCCCTAATTTTTCCCATCATCCCTCATTCTGCTCCCTTTGCACTTTCATGCTATCCCCAGCTCTGGGGTGACAAGAATCCCCAACACCCTGAGCGCCCTCCCCCACGGTGTGCTCGGAAGAAGCCCTGGGCTACAGATGCAACTCACCATCCTGAAGTCCTCCCTGTTCTAATCACTTTTTTAAACTCCACAAACACAATCTCTGCACCGCGATCAATTATTTAGTATAAAATGATGCATCGTGTTAGCAACTAGATGGCATTAGATATGCCCCCAGAATTCTAATGCCGCGCTGTCACCACAGACCTAATGCAAAGTTTCCTTTGCCTGTGTTTTTGAAGTCTTCCCAGAATGGAGAGGAGCTAAGATCTATATGCTCCCGGCTGGTGTCGGACTTAGGTGGGCCAAGGAATGTGATTAGCCTGGCCCGCCACCATCACTGTGCCTCGTGTCCTTGGTTGCTATTAGTTTTCTTTCTGCCTCACAAATGACTCCCTTTTGCAAGGTTGTTTATTTAATGTCAGGAGGTTATTAAACAAACTTAAAGCATTGGACCTTAGTCAAATGAGGCAGGAGTGGGCCTGGGAGGGGGGAGAGCCAGTGTTGGAAAGGCTACATCTGGCCATGATGTTCCCAGAACAGAGCTCAGACAGAAGAGAGCAGAAGAGAGCTGCCGTTCCAATCTCTGAGCCCTGGGATGCTGCATGCCAGAGCCCTAGAGATGACCTTGGAGAAACAGGGTCCTTTACCTTCAGTCCCTTGGTTCCAGCTGTTCTCGGATTTGGCCTCCTGTCTGCGTGCTGGGTCCCCTGGGAAAAACAGGTCAAGCATCTTCCATAAAGATACATAACATCCTAGAACTCTAGCTCCAGGGTAACCCCCTCTACATGGGATGATGCACCGATACCCAACATGTCTACCCACACAAGTTTCTATGCTTGCAACCCAGAGAGACCGTCGTGTATTGAGCAAGCACCTCAGATATGTCTGGTACTGTGCTCAGCCCTTGCCAGAGCTGTGTCAAATCTTCAACACTCCCAGTGCTCAGGTCTAGAAGAAACTACAGAGGCTCAGACAGGTTATGACATGGGCCATGCCCTTTGATTTACATATGGCAGAGATAGCATGCAAACCCCATCTGGAGTCCTGTCCCTTACCCCAGGCTGACTCACAGACATCCTCCAGATGAGGAGGACATTGTAAGTCATATGGAGTTTTCAAAGAAGGAATCTGAGATCTGTGGACATCGAGCTGCCCAAGCTGGACAGCTGGTACTGCCACCTCCGCAGGTCGATGTCTATTGGTGGTAGCACAACCCTATATCACATCAAAGTTACTAGAACTGGACACCAAAAAAGATTGATGGATGGATGGATAGATAGATAGATAGATAGATAGATAGATAGATAGATAGATAGATAAATAGGTAGGTAGGTAGATAGATAGATAGATAGATAGATAGATAGATAGATAGATAGATAGGTAGGTAGGTAGATAGATAGATAAATAGATTAGATTAGATTAGATAGTCAATTTTATTGTATAACCATTTAACAATATAATGAACTTTTTAAAAAGATGTATGTCTGCAATGAGAAACATTTAAGTAAAACACCAAATTAGGTTTTAGAAAATGACCCTGCACATGTTTTTGTAAAGCATATAAATATATAAATATGCGTAACTTTTGTGTAACATAAATAAAAAATTCAATACGTATTATTATACTTACTCGTGTGTGTGCATTCACACATGTTACAGAATGTGTATGGAGGTCAGAGAGCAACTTGAGGGAGTTGGTTCTCTCCTTCCACCAGGTGGAGCCCAGGTCTGAACTCAGGCCTTCAAGCTTGGCAGCAAGTGCTTGTGCCTGCCGAGACATCTTGCTTGTCTTCATGTATAATTTAATACGAACAAAAAGAAGAGTATCGAAAACAAAATCTGAATTGGAGAGGTAGCTCAGTGTGTAAAGTGCTTGCCCAGATGCTGGGTCCCCAGAAAAAAAAAATGCATATACTCACAGCAGTGGAGAAGTGGAGACAGGTGGGCCAGGGTGCCCTGGCCAGCCCAGCCTAATTGCAACGATACAGCTCAATCACAAAGCCTGTCTCAAAATATAAGGTGATAAAGTATGAGGAACATCAGAGGTGGGCCCCTGGTCTACACATATACATGCATGAGCATGTGCACACACACACGCACGCACACACACACACACACACACACACACACACACAAGAAAATGGGTGCTTTGAAGATAAGGAGCACACAATTATTTTTTAGATAAGAGGACAACACAGAGAAGGCAGTTGTTTCATGTAAGCCACACAGCAAATTTATTCCAGACCTGGCACCTGAGCCAGCCCTTCCTATGGCTCATATAAATAACCAGCGGGAAGCGGGCAAGCCTTCCTGCCCAAGGACTCAGATCTTCCCTCCTCAACCTGGAGCCTGAGTCCTCCACTGCCTGATACCATCATTTCAGCTCCTGACATGCTGCCTAATCATCCTCGTAGTGTTGAGCGGGTGCCTGGCCGAGGCTTCTGATCTCCGAGATGGCTCACGGGAAAGATGACATGTTGAATTAATGTAAATGTTTTTGGATAGTATCTCTGGGGAAAAAACTTCATCTCATACTATTTATATGCTGTTCTGAGCCTGAGGACCATTCAGGCTGATTTCCAATCACTTCAGACTCCCATAGCCTGCCCCCTAGTGAGATGTCCACCTCTGGGGTAAGGACCTGCTGTCCCACCAGTGGTCATAAAGGAGGATCCACATGGGTTCCCTTGTCCCCAGAAAGCAACCAGTCTGGGAAGATGGACCCTGCTAGGTGCCTGGAATGGGTGTCTCCTGAGCTGGTTGGATGGAGGGTCCCAAACACTTCAGATCCCAGTACAAAGAGGAGATTTGAGTGCTGTGAGTTTTCAGGCCCCACGGCCCCTCTGCCCCACAGTGCTGAGAGCAAACTTGGGCAATGGTATGGAATGTTTAAGCTGTGCCCTCAGGAAATGGCAGGTATTGGCCTAGAGAGTGAGAAAGAATGGTGGGCTTCTGAATGAGCAAAGGATGTGTGGATAGATTATCCCACAAACCTCTGAACTGTTACCCACAGTTACTCTCCCACCCCGACCTCTGACCCCTGCCAGCTCCTTCTTTTCCCCACATATGAGGACCTCCTTATTCAAGAACCAGTTCCAGGCCGGAAAGATGTTCCGTGCATCAAGCACTTGTTGTGGCTCAATGGACAAAGTGCTTTCCGGATGTGCTGGTGCTGGTTAGATTGATTGATCGATTGATTGATTGATTATTTTTATTTTGTGGATTTATTTCTTTATTTTGCTCAGCTTGACACAATCCAGATTCATTTAGGAGAGGGAATCCCAGTTGAGAAAAACCTTTATCAAAGTGGCCTACAGGTAAGTCTGGGAACATTTTCTTCATTAATAATTGGTAGTGGAGGGCCCAGCTCACTGTAGACGGTACCATTCCTGGGCTGGCGGTCCTGGGCTAAGACAGTAAGCAAGTCCTCCGTGGCCTCTGATTTTTGCCTCTAGGTTCTTGCTTGAGTTCCTGTTCTGGCTTTACTTCAAGATGGAATTATGTAAACTGTTAGACTGAAATAAACCCTTTCCTTCCAAGTTCTTTCTGGTCATGGCATTTATCATGGAAGTAGAAAGCACACTAAAACATCAAAGGAATACAAAAATGAACTTTGGATCTCCTGAGCTCATAAAAGAATCTATGGAGGGCTAGAGAGATGTCTCAGAGGTTAAGAACATGTTCTGCTCTCGCAGAGGATCCGTGTTCAAATCCCAGAGCCCACATTGTGTAATCACACCCATAACTCCAGCTCCCTGGGATTCGATGCCCTCTTCTGGCCTCATCTGGTATTGCACTGCACTGAATGAGCAAACCAACACTCAGACATACATACACCTCTGCACGTAATTTTAAAATATAAACAAAATCTTTAAAAAAAATGCTAGGTGTGTATGGCAGATGTCTGTAACCCCAGCTCTTGTGAAGCATTGCCAGGTCTGCAGACACGAGATGGTTAGCTAGTCTAGCCTATCAGCTAGCTCTGAGATCAACTGACAGAACTTACCCAAATAAATAAGGTAGAGAATGCTGAAGGGAGACACTCATGTCAACTTCAGTGACTCACATGTATTTCCACATGTGCACAGACACAAGCACACACATACATGTACCCATGCACATGCAAACACATGCAATATACACACATATAACACATGACTCACACCATAAGGACCCAGCTCCGTATGGTTCTATAATGTTCCCTGTGATTTCCAGCACCAATGCCACCTCTGGCACCAGCACTAGTGGCAGCAGCAGCAGCAGCACCAGCACCAGTACCACTACCAGCACCTGCACCAGCACTTGCACCAGCACCAGTACCAGTACCAGCACCTGCACCAGCACTTGCACCAGCATCTGCACCTGCACCAGCACTTGCACCAGCACCAGCACCCAGCACCAGCACCTGCACCAGCACTTGCACCAGCACCAGCACCCAGCACCAGCACCTGCACCAGCACCTGCATCAGCATCTGCACCTGCACCAGCACCAGCACCAGCACCTGCACCAGTACTTGCACCAGCACCAGCACCCAGCACCAGCACCTGCATCAGCATCTGCATCTGTACCAGCACCTGCACCAGTACTTGCACCAGCACCAGCACCAGCACCCAGCACCAGCACCAGCACCAGCACCTGCACCTGCACCAGCACCAGCACCAGCACCAGCACCTGCACCAGCACCTGCATCAGCATCTGCACCTGCACTAGCACCTGCACCTGCACCTGCACCAGCAGCTCATCCATCACGGGCACTCAGGGTCTGCTCCTGCTCCCACCCCACCACTTTTTCCCAGTCATTGCTCTGTAAACTGGGTGCTGTGTGGAGGGGAATGTTCGGCATATGTCACTGGTTGTCTCTGTTGTCTCTGGCTGCCGCAGCAGGGTGCCACAATCCAGGAGCGTCAAGGGTAGAGATGAGTTCCTCATACCTTAATGGCTGGCAGTCTAAACTGAGGTGTGGGCCTATTCTTTCTGGCAAGGGAGCCTCCATTTACAGTTTTCTTCTCATGTTTTTATGTAGCAGGACTGGGGGAGGGAGGGAGACACACTCACACACACAAATGGGCGGAGGAGTGATGGAGAGAGAAACTTGTCTCTTATACGAGCACCAATTCTATGGGACCACAGCCTCACCCTATAGTAAGTATTTAGGTAAGTCCTAGTTAGCTTTGCCAACTTGACACAGACTAGACAAGGGAGTCTGGCTAGATTAGATTTGCCTGTGGGCATGCCTGCAGAAATTGACGTGACTGTGAATTGTTCTAAGAAGTTGTTCTAGGAAGACTCTGCCCAGCAGGGCAACACCAAGTCTAGCCCGGTGATCCTGGGCTACATAAGAAATTGGGCTAAGCAGGAGCCTGTGAATGTTCCCCCATGGCTTCTGCTTCAAACTCCTGTTTAAATCCCTAAGCTGGCTTCCCTCCGTGACAGATCATGACCCAGAAGGGTGAACCTAATACTTTCTCTCCTCAGCTAAGTTGCTTTCAGTCATGGTAGTCTTCACAGAAACCTAAAGGAAACTAGAGCAGACTTCACTGAACTACACTCACGAGCTACAAGTCTCATCTCCAAATACAGCCACACTGGTCTAGGCTGGCCTTGAACTCACTAAGAGCTATGTCGTGGAAGATAGCCTTGAACTTCTGATCTTCCTTTCTCCATCTCCCAGATTCTGGGATTATAAGCAGGCACTGCCAAGCTGGATTTATGTGGTGCTGGGAATCAACCCCAAGGCCTTAGCTTGCTAAGTAAACACCCCATCAGCTGTGTTACATCCTTATCCCAGCTGACGACTTTAAGGAGAACACAATTCAGTTTACACCACTGAAGAAATAGCTCAGGGAGCCAGGCCTAGTAACATAGGCTTGTAACCCTCACTATTTGGGAGGCCGAGACAAGAGGATTCCAAGTTCAAAGCCGGCCTGGGCTATAGAATGAGTTCAAGACCAGTGCCAGTAACACACTGAGAGCAAGTCTCAAAAACTTAAAAGGGCCCCGGGGGTGTAGTTCAGGGCAGGGGGGTACTTGTCTACCATATGTGAAGCCTAAAGTCCAATATCCAGCAGGAGTGACTGGGGGTATTTTGTGACCGATTCCTTTGAATTAGAATATTCCCTCCTGGAGAGAAGACAAATGCTCTTGCAATTTACAAGGCTCAGGAAACTGGGCCCAAGAATTCAGAAATCTACAGTCACAAGGTTACACAAGCAATAACAATCGGTGGCTGGAAGAAACTAGAGTGGGGCTGCTTGTGGCTGTCTTGAGTTCTTGCCCCTGCCAGGACAGGTCTTCCGGAGACACAGCCGCTTATATCACCTTTGCTCCTGGAAAGAACCCCAATGACCTCACTGGTCCACCAAGCTTGATTTAGATGATATAGCATCTTTCTGCTCTCTGTTGCCCTATCTGGTGTGAACATGCTTGTCCACAATTCCCCTGGAATAGCCACTATGGGAAGACACATCCAGAGGGCTGCTCTGATTTGCCATCTACGGAGGATTCACACCTCCCTCCACAGGCAGCCAGGGGCCTCTTAGGCTCTCCTGATACTCTTTCTACTCCTTTGCGGGAGCTAATAAAGACGTTGATTCTCCGGCTAGAACTTGCCCAAAAGTGCTTCTTTGTGGCCAGGGGCTGCCCACGGTGTCACAGACTAGTGCCTAGGCCTCTTCTAGCTCCCTATCTCCCAGCTTGGTTCTGGGAGCATCAGAGTGAGAGAAGCCAGTCTTTCCACAGAGCCCTGTGTTCTCCTCCCAACCCACTCTGGCCACGTGCCAAGGCCCAGCTCTCCCCTGAACTCACACCCTGAGCCTGCTGAGCATCTCAACTCAACAAACACCAGCTACGCGTCTACATTATACCTAAGCTTTTAGTGAGATCCATGAGTCTCACCCCTTGCATGATGCTTCAAGCCCCGGCAGAATGGGGGGGGGGGCACTCCTATGTGAGAAAACCACAGGAGGTGTGCTCTCTGGAACTCCCTCCCTCCCAGAAACCTCCAGTTCCCATGTTCCTCATCATGGAAGGACCAGCTCATCATACAGAAAGTTTGATCCCCAGTTCTTAGTCTGTACTTAAGCTTCATTCCCTGCCATTGCCTTCCCCAGACACCTGCATTTGCCACTGTGTTCCAAACTACATCCAGTGAAGTGCTGTAAAATTCCAAGATGTCGGTTCTAGAGTAGGGTGGGCATTTGTGGCTCCCCAAGTCCCCTCGTGTCAATGTCTACTTACCCATCCACGGTCTGAACTAGCACATCTGTCAATTTCCCCCAGACCCAAGGGAAGAGTGACATCATCCAAGCTGCCTAGCAACCAGCCAGGGACCTTGCTCCACTCGCCTCCCTGAAGACTTTGCCCAAAGTCTGTAGGTGTGGCTGAGATCGTCACCATCACCACAAGCATCCTGCTTCAGGGCCTTGGTTCCCACGGTGACATCCCTCGGCAATGTGACCTGGAAGTTTAAGTCAAGTATTTTATCGTGGCGACAGAAATCAAACCAGAAACAAGGCACTTGGGATGATCCCTTAGGAAAGGGGCCCTGGAAAAAAGATCCAGCACTTGCAGGGGAGGGGCACAACCGTCAGGTAACCTCTGCACTAAGGGAAGGGAAGGAAGCTGAGAGGTACTGACATGTAAAGAGACAATATGCCCGGGGGACTTGCTGTGAGGAGGACAGGCTGCGTGAGAGTAGTATGCGGGAGATGACACCGGAGAGGAGGGCACCCGACACATAGGCTCAAAGGAACAGTGGGACTTTACCCTCCAACATTCTTACAGGGACACTTGTGAAGCCCTCAGACGCCATTATCCCAGGTTTACTCTACCCCTCTCCCAATCCTTAGTCATATCTACGAAGTCTCTTTTCCACAAAAAGTTACACTGCCGGGTTCTGAATTTCCAAGGATTCGGATGTGGGCATTTGGGGACATTATTCATCATTCAGGGTGAGTCATGTTTTGGCCATTACCTCAGAGCCAAGCTCCAGGCTGGCATTTCACAGTGAGTAGGCAGGCACAGTGGTACCTGGTAGCATCAAAGAGGATGTAAGTCTGCCACAGGGATGCGGGCATCCTTGACTGTCATGGACATCTGGCTGCCTCTCACATGTATATGGCCTAAGAGGGCATTAGATTGTGAGGGGCTTGGAAGATTGAAGGAGATGAACCTCCTTAGAACGTGGGTCATTGACAATAACTCGTCAGAGGGGTCCAGAGCGAGACCCCAGGAACATCCATGATTAACTTGTTATCCAAGCAACGTGTCTGTCTGTGTGGTCCGTATCATTTTATGTGGTATGGTATGGATATGTGTGTGCAGATGTATGCACCCATGTGGCAACCAGAGAAGTACAACCGATGTCCACCTCTGTCACTCTGTACCCCCCTTGACACAAGGTCTCTCACTGAACTTGAAGCTAACCAGTTTGGTTAGACAGAAGCCAGGGAACTCCTGAGATCCGCCTGTCTCCAACCCACAACACGGACATTTCAGGCACATGCCCAGCTTTTGTATGGGGCGCTGAAGATTCAGACTCATGTCTTCATGTCTGAGCAGCAAGTGTTCTCTTACCCACTGAGGCATCTCACCAGCCCCAGGCATGAGTCCTGAATATGTTGATACCGGAGGGTAGCTCAGCCAAGCTGAGTTGGCGTCTGGGGACAGATGGACCTAATGCTGTCAGGAGGGACGGTGAGCGGCAGAAACTGGTACCCAGGCTCTGGGAGAACTGAACCAGGGATGCGTAAATGGTGATAGAAAATAAACAGCTTATTAAGAAAGAAAACTATATTTCTGGAACTGCAAGCAAGGCAGAGAGGTGAGAAAGGTCTCAGGCTCAAAGGCCCCGGACTGTGAGCGTCCTGATACTTTATTTACCTGATATTTGCATAACCCTGCCTTTCCTGGGGCCTCCAGAAACTGGGGCGTTCTTGAGCATGCTCTGTTTTGTTATATGCGTGTAGTGATGTCCGTAGGATTTCCAGTCTTCTCTGGTTGGCTTCTTTCATAAATCAATTTTTTAAGATTTTTTTTTTAATTATGTGTGTGTCAGGGATGTGTCCATTCAAGTGCAGGAACTCAGAGGCTAGAAAAGGACATCATATTCCCCTGGAGCTCGAGTTACAGGTTGTTATGAGCTGACGTGGGTACTGGGAACTGAACTCAGGTCCTCTGCAAGAGCACAGCTAAGCCATGTCTCTAGCCCCTCCTACGTCAATCTCAATGCTTCTAGATCGGTGGTTCTCACCCGTCCTAATGCTGCATCCCTTTAATACAGTTTTTCATGCCATGGTGACCCCAACCCCAGAAGTATCTTGTTACTACTTCTTAACTCTAATTTTGCTACTGCTGTGAACCATAATGTAAACAACCGATATAGGAGCGTTGATATTTGATCCCCATTGGATTCTGACCCACAGGTTGAGAACTACTGCTCTAGGACCTTCCGCAAAGCTAGATTCTTTTACCTGACAACTAAGGGCTTGGAGTATCGCTCTGTAGTAGAGCTCTTGTCTGGGTGAGGCCCTGTTCCATCTCCAGCACCATGAAACAAAATGATAAACTATACCACACACATCCGAATGTGCTGCATGTGAATTAAATTGTCGCAGACCAAGTTCTGCAGTTGCGTCTCTTCCTGAAGCCCAGGCTGCTGCTGATCTGTAACCCGCCAATGTAGATTTTGTCACACTTGAGTGTGGCACGCCAGGAGCCTGGGGCTCCAACACGAGGTGGGAGCTTCTGAGCAGAGGCAGATAGCTCATCACACCTAGCTCAAGGACCCTTGCCTGGTGTTCAGCCACGGAGGAGGACCACGCTACTTTACCACACAGGAAGTGACATACAGAGGTCTAAGTCCCGCCCTCACACACGAACTTCCTCTTCCTTGAGAAACAGTGACAAGAGACCCAGCAGTACAAAGGTAAAGGAAACTGAGGCAGAGAAGGGAGTGGGGCAACGGTGAGGTGACTGAATGGATGGATCGATGCATGAACACGCCTCCCAAATGGATCTCAGTTCAGACCTAAGGTCGGCTATTCATTGCGTCTTAAATGGCCCATGTGGGGCAGGAGTCACCAAAGAAATAAATAAACAAAACAAAACAGGCAAACCCAGAAGATCTTAATGGCCAAAAGTTAATTCCAGATCAAATGTTTAATGAATCTAAAATATTTTGGGCCTCTTCACAATGGCAGCAAATACCACCTGAAGCCCCTCGGCAGGGACTCAAGACCGAAGACTGTCCTCTGCTGTGAATTGCATTGCCTCTCACTTTGGGTATGTTTTCCACTCTTCTAGAAGCATAGTGGCTTAATTTTGGAAAACAACGATGTTTTCTAGTTCTCTGACAGCCTTCACTCTCTTTCCTCTATGATAAAAAGACCTAAACTGCTTAGGGCAAAGAAGGGAGGCATCTTTGTATTGTATCTGCACATCCGAGTTTTAAGAAATGCCTCTCTGAGGGCTGTCAACATGGCTGATCAGGTAAAGACGCCACACCAAGCCTTGAAACCCGTCCTCAGGACCCCACCGTGTAGGAGAAAACCGGCTCTCGAAAGTTGTCTGATGACTTTTTCTCACATACCTTGACACACATGTATTCCACCCTCCCCCCACACACACTCACACACGAACACAATCAAATAAAATGTAATAACAAAAATTTAGTTGTTAGTTGGGTTGCTGGCTTGAGTTCCTTCAAATTACTTGTTCAATGAGCTATGGCTTGGGGATTAAAACAAATGCCCCAAAGTTTCTGGTGTCCCTGAGCTCACCTCTGTGCCAGGAATCCGTGCAAAATGGCGGTCTCAGCATTATTTATTACAAGATCAAAATATCAATCAACTAAAGGGAAAAAAAAAAACATGGTTGTAGTCTGAGTGGCTTGAGCCTAGGCTTCAGGTAAACCCTTGATTTGCATCTGGTGGTGATGACTGGGAGGTGTAGTCCATGTCCCCTTGCTGGGAGACGGATGTCACTGGGAACACTCTCTCCACTTTGTGCTTCGGGTAGAAGATGTGAGCTCAGCTTCCTGCCCAGCCTGCCTGCTGCTATGCTTAAGGACTTTCTTCTTTCTGGAGCCATAAAGCCAAACAAACTCTTCCCTCTGCAAGGTCCCTGGGTGTTATCACAGCAACAGAAAAGTAAGTAATACAAAGGCTGAAGTGCTCTGTGTCCTACAGTGTCACACATTCGGCCAAGATTTCATTCCTTATGTGTTGAAAATAAAACACCATCTCATTAGTATGAAAATTAGCTCTCATCTTTAATAAATGGTAAAATTATATGTATGCCAAAGAATTATTTTAAGATAAATCTTTTTACGACTTAGTATCAGTAAATGTTTGGTTTGTATACATATTTTATATACCTATATATCCGGAGTGGTATAAAAATTTCATGGGCAAAAAGAGCTGTTGAGTGGAGGGAGTTTAAGAAGCCCTGGGTTGGGGCTGGAGAGACTAGATAGCTCAGTGGTTAAGCCTGCATACTGTTCTTGCAGAAAACCAGAATTCAGTTCCCAGTGACCATGCCAACTGGCTCACAGGGGATCCAGCTCCAGGGGATCTGAGTCACTCCTTTGGCCTCCTCGGGCACTCGAATACACATGCACACTCAGGCACATGTCCATGTGCACAGATGTGTGCACATAATAAATATTTTCTAAAGAACCCTGGACTGTGAGATCAGGAGCAAGGCATTCTCGGCCCCTTTTCTGCATCCCAGGCACAAGCCAGGAGTCACTGGAGGTGCTGGCCTCTCATGGTCTTACATGTCCTCCAAGGCTCAGTCGTTAAAGGCCTGTTTCTTAAGCTGTGGCAGTACTGGAAGGGTGGGGCCTTAGTAGAAAAAAGTTAGGTCCTGGATGCAGAAAGGAGATGTTGGGGACGCCCTTTCACCCTCTTGGTCATTTCTTCTGCAGCAGTTACGCAGTCTCTAGAGCTACAAGTTACCACCACCATCATTGGCTGCCTTCTCACAGACACAAGCTAATGCCTCAGATAGAGGCCTCAGAAGGTTCTCCACGAGCTGGAATAAACCTTGCTTCTATTTATCTGGTGTCCTGCAGCAGTGGCTGGAAGCTAACTCACTAAAGTGAGAACTAGGTCTCCAAAGAGCCTGGACGAGGGTCTCAGCTCTGTCCCTTTCCAACCAGTGTCCTTGGTAAGGTCATTTTACCCTGGTGTTCTCTCTCTTTCTTTCTTCCTCTCTCTCCCCCCCCCACTCTCTCCCTCTCTCACTGTCCCCTCCCTTTCTCTCCCTCCCCCTCTCTCCCTTTCTCTTCCTCCCCCATCTCTTCCCCTCCGACTGCATTTTTTTCTCCTCTTTCTCTCTCTCTCTCTTCCGCCCCCCTCCCTCGTCCTCCTCTCCCTCCACTTCTCCCTCCATCTCCCCCTCTCTCTCCCTCCCCTCCTCTCTCTCGCTCTTCCTCCTCTCCCTCTCTCTTTTCTTTTTTCCTTTCCTTTCCTTCCCCTCCCTCTCCCTCCTATCTCCCTCTTTTTCCCTCTTTTTCTCTCCCTCTCCATATCCCTATCCCTCCACACACACACCCCCACTTGAATCTCATTTATTCCTCTTGTTCCCCATGCTCGATTTATGTGGTATTAGGGACAGGACCCAGAGCTTCATTAACACCAGGCAAGCAGTTAAATAACTGAGCTGCATCTCCTGCCCGACTTCATTTTGCTCATCCAAGCAATGAGCACCATGCTACCTGCCTGGACAGTTTCAGAGGCTTGCAGCCTGGATGTACCTAACATATGCCTTACATACATGATATATGTAAACTGCATACGTCCTACAATAGGGAATGCCTGTGAAGTAGGGTCTGAAAGTCCCATCTAGACGGCCTGTCAGGGGACTCCCAGGATGGCTCTTCCCAGAACAGTCATTTCTGTTCTCTCCTCAAGCTCCTCAGCCCCCACATTCTGTGCAGGTCATAGAGACTCTCCTCAATTTGCCCCACAAGAAGTGACTGTCATTCCTCAGAGTACGTGTATGTCTGCACATCACTCTTACATGTGAAGGTCAGAGGTCAATTTTCAGGAGTTGTTTGTCTCCTTCCACAGTGTGGGGCTTGAACCCAGGTTGTCAGGCTTGGTGGCAAGTACCTTGACCACGGAGGCCCCACCTCTTTTTCTTTCCAGCACTCCCTACCCTCAGATAAATTCCTCATCTCTCTGTATCACCTAGAACCTGTGGCCCATGAGTTTTCCCAGCCTTCTTTTCACTGGTCTCCAGCTACAAAGACTCAGTTATAGGGTTGAGATGACTCCATTGAGTAAATGCTTGCCAGGCAAGGAAGAGGCCAGAAGTCCAACCCCCTCCTGCCCCCCAGGATCCATATAAAAAGCTGGCTATGGTGGCATGTGTCTGTAACTCCAGACACAGGGGATCCCTGGGGTTTTCTGGTCCAGTCAAATTGGAGAGCACCAGGGAAAATTGAAAGGCCTTGCCTCAAAAGCCAAGATAGTGCTTTGGAGAGATGAGTTGCTGGGAAAGACTCTGGCTGAACAGCCAAGCCCTGAGTTCAGATACCTTGTACTCAGCTAAAAGTCCTGCGTGAACACATGGGTACCTGTAACCCCAGCGCTGGGGAGGGAGGAGATAGGAGGCTCTACGGGGCTTGCTGGCTGCCAGACCAGCTCCAGACTCTGCAGTACACCTCGTCTCAACTCGAGGTATCGAGTTGCACAATAGCAGTCACCGGGTATCCTCCTCTGCCCTCCCCATGTACATGTTTGTGCACCCCCAAACAGGTATGCAATACACAACATATACACACACATATACACCCACACATTCATGTGCATGCACACATGCATGCTCACACACACACACACATACACACATACACACACATACTGAAAGAAGAAAGAAAACAAGATGGAGAACCATCTTATTAAGGAAGGCATCCAAGGTGCCTTCACCCACACGCTTATGCATGCACGTCCTTACACATTTGTGCACACACAGATCCTATTGTAATTCTCCACACACGACCTGTTCTTAGCCATCCACCTCAGTTTTTATATATCATTCCCTTTCCCTCTTCTGGGCCCCCAGGTCTTAACTGCTTGGAGCACTATTAGTCCTACAAAGCCCATGGAGTTGTCACTTATTGGGACGAGCCTTCCTGTATTGTGTGTTCTTTCCTTGGCTGATATGGACTATATATAAGCCTCTCTCACTGTCTTCTAACCCTGCCTCCTGTCCACCACCACAGCAGGAATGAGCAACTTAGGGCAAGTAGGTCACCTTTCCCCTGAATCTGCTGTGGGGTGTGGCACACAGTAGGTGGTCATGAGACTCCCGGGAGGGCGATGAAAGGCATGGGGGGGAAGAAGGCTATCACCGCTGGAAGCCAAAGGCTTGCCCGATAGCAGAGAGTACAGTGAACTGGAGGTCAGTGTCACAGAGGACCACACAAGGCTAAAGGGTCTTCCTGCTGACACAGCTGGAGGACCCTACATTGCCCAAAAGACTCATTCTGGGAACCCGAAGCCTCACAATATGCCCGAGTTTATTTGAGGAGCAGAATTCGATTTACATGTCAGAAGAGCTGCTCTCTGGTACCTGAAGTAAGACTAATTTTATTATTAAATTATCAACACTGATTTACTGAGAAATACGGTACTGCCGGGAGCTATTTTTAACCTCCTGCCTGAGCGGGGACTAGGGCTCCGCAAACAAATCTTGCTTTGAAGGACACTGCATTTGCAAAAGTGAATTAGGAGAACAAATATCTGTCTATTCGTGAAGTTTCTTTATTGAGAAATAAATAAATAACGGCCTGAATGCCTTCATTGTCCCCCTGGCAGGTTTCCACGCGAGCCAGGCGAGCCAGGCGGGTGGCTAAGGCTTCTGCGGAGCCTTGGGACGAGGGGAGGGGCTCAGGGTGGGAGGGCGGGGCCTGGGAGTGCTGCCTGGGGCCACAAAGGCGGGCTGCTGGCCAGCCAAAGTCACCACCAGACCCGGGCGGGCATGCCCATCCCTGAACTACCTGTGAGTAGGGACGATCCCAGCCCCGTTTAGAAAGGGAAAACTCATCCATGAGATAGATTTTGGCCGCTTCATAACTTCAGTCTCTGCATCCTCATTGCCCGCCCACAGTTAATCCTACCTCATTTCTTCAGAGTTGAAAGAATTAAAGGAGACACTTAACACATATCTAGCGATTTCCACACAAAGGTTACTGTCATAGTCCTTGGGATAGGTAAATGTGGAAGAAAAAAAAGATAAAGAAAGTGGCTTATCTGCCCAGCTCCTGCAGGTCTGTTGCAGAAGAATGGAACCTAAGTCCAGTTCTAGCCATACTAGGCAAAGCTGTGTCCCTCTGGGCAAACCACGGGCCTTTCTGTTCTTTGTTTTCCAGTTCTTCGAAACAGCTAGGGGTGTAGTTCAGATGCAGGCCTGTCTTCTATGTGAATATTGGGGATCCAAACTCGTGCTTGCACAAAACCCTTCACCCACTGAGCCAGTGGTTCTCAGCCTGGGGATCTAAACCCCTTTGGGGGTCAAATGACCCTTCCCCAGGTGTTTCATATTATGAATATCAGATATTTACATTCTGAGAATAATTTTATGATTGGGGTCAGCACTTGAGGGAGCTGTATTAAAGGGTCGCAGTGTTAGGAAGGTTGAGTTAGGAAGGCTGTACTGAGCCATCTCCCCAGCCCTCTCTTGATGACATTCTTAAAAAACTACACCCCACCCCCAAATCTGGTGCCAGGAACCACAAAGAAGGCTTAGCAGTTAAGAGTGTTTACTGCACAGTCCTAAGGACTGGAGTTTAAATCCAGGCATTCACCTAACAAGCTAGGTGTTCCTCACACGCCTGTACCCCAGCTTTAAGGGCAGCAGAGACAGGAGGATTGCTGGGTCTTGAGGGACCTGGGCTCTAAGATTTAGGTAGAAAGCGTTGTAGTAAATATTTAAAAATATAGAAGTTTATCTCTTTACCGGCTTGCACCTCTGCCCCCCCCACCCCCCCGTCCGAGCCGCCACCACAGCCCAGCTTGTCTGATCAACTCCCTTCCCTGGTGGTTTTCTACCGCCTGTTCTCTGCCTCTGTCCCGGGGTGTTTCCCTACCCCAAAATCCCACATAAATACAGCCCAATAGCTTTTTATACAAGTTTATATATATATATATACATATATATATATATGTATGTATATATATGTATATATATATGTATGTATACATATATATATTGATATAAACTGCCCTTCTATATGAGATACTAGACCTATAAAATCCTTAATGTTCATAGCTATTTAGTGGCTATTAATATCACCTGGGTCTAGCTGGTCTTTGGGAACCTCCAACTTGCCATGACCTCCACCCTCTGTCCTCTGTCCTCTGACCTCTGAGACCTCCCCTTTCTCCACCTCCCTCACCCTGCCTAGTCACTGGCTTTCCTTTATTTTACTAATTAAAATGGGAAGGTTCATATGAAGTCACCTCTTGAGTACATGACTGGGCCGCCCTTCTTGGAAAAGTGGAATTAACATTAAAATACAAATAGCTTCAGGACAATCTACAGAAAGAATGCCTGATGTCCTTTTCTGCACATTTATGTGCACTAACAAGTGGGTGTGCACTCACACAAGTGTGTGCATTCACACAGACATTCACACTCACACAAGTGTGGGCACTCACTTTTTACATGCAAATATAAGTAAGTAAATCTTAGAAGAAAAGAGAAAAGGCAGGGATGTGGTGAACACACGGGGTATTTGGTTTGGGGTGTTGTGTGTTAGTTGAGACAGGGGTCTTTGCCGCTCATGGTGACCTTTGCCCTAGTCGGGGTTTCTATTGCTGTGACCAATAAACAGGTTGGGAAGAAAGGGGTTTATTTTGCCTCTTCTTCATTATCATCGTTCATCATCAAAGACAGTCACAGCAGAAACTCACACGGGGCAGGGACCTGGAGGCAGGAGCTGATGCAGAGGCCATGGAGGGCGCTGTTCACCGGTTTCCTCATGGCCTGCTCAGACTGCTTTCTCATAGAACCCAGGACCACCAGCCCAAGTATCACACCACCCACAATGGGCTGGGCTTTCCCCATCAACCACTAAGGAAGTGCCTGCCTATACTCCCATCTCATGAGGACATTTTGTCAGTTGAGATTCCCTCTTCTCAGATGACTCTAGCTTGTGTCAAGTGGGCGTAAAACTAACCAGGAAAAACCTTGAACCCCTCCTGAGTGGATTATCTTATCACCCCCTCCTAAATGCTAGGATTCCAACACTGAGCCCGGTTTTTGCAGTGCTGGGATTTAATCTTAGGACTTCAAGCACGCCAGGCAACACTCTATCAAATGAGCTATATCCCAGTCCATGACAATGGGTTTTGAAGGAAGCCTTTGCTTGCTAAAACAGCCTTCACACCCCAGACCCTTGAATCGGACCTGGGTCTCCTGCACATGCATCTTGGAGCTAGGAGGGAGATGTGGCAAGCTGTTCAAAGCTTTCCAAGGGCCATATTGATCCCCAAAATGGGGTCGGTCTCGAATGAGGCTTAGCCTGGACTGCATGCCTTCAATGTACCTACTGGAATGGGTTGTGCTGACCACAACCTCTAGTCTTGGGAGCTTTAGTGGGATTAGCAGGTCACCTTGTTATGCATGGTGAGAGGCCCCAGGCTGTGTGCATCAATATGAAAGCAGGCTGTAATGGAGCTGAGCTGTCAATTGGAGTTTGCATATTCATGTAGCAGAGATTTAAGACTTAGTTACTGGATCTGGGCCCAATTGCACAGAGGTTTATTAGCCTGGAGTCACCTGGACACTGCACTGTGGTCCTGAGTTCTCAGTTCTCCCCATATCCTCTGGAGGACAAGGCAAAAATGTTGAGAAGAGTTCCAGGCTCTTCTGATTCTGACTGGAACATGCAAAACAATAATGGCAACCCTGCATCTGTGCAGTGGATACACCTGCGGGGGATGGAATATGAGATGCCCTCCCTCCACTGGCTCAAGTGTGTAAATACTTGGTTCTTAGCTTCTGATGCTATTTGAAAGTTCTGGACAGTTTAGGAGGTGGGGCCTTTCTAGAGGAAGCAGGTCACTGGAGGTCACGCTGTGACCGGCTTCCCAGTCTCACTCATGCTCCTGTGGTAGTACCTTCTCTACCACTATGGACTGATTCTCCCATGAGGCTATGAGCCCAGAGACATTGTTTTGTATTGGGGTATTCTATCATGGCAACAGAAAAGTGGCTAATAAGCCTGTTCTAATGTCACTTCTGTCGCTGTGATAAAACACCCTGGAAAAAGCAACTTAGGAGAGAAGGAATTTATTTTAGTTCCCAGGTTACGGCCCATCGCTGGAAAGATTAGGGCAGGCATCTCAAATAGCAAGTCACACCAGACTCACAGTAAAGAGCAGAGAGAAATGCAGTGCATGCTCACTTGCTTGTTTGCTTACACTCAACTCAATTTCTCCTCTCTCAGGAAGACTTCCTGTCTGGGTGTCTTGGCATTTTTATTGCTGCGATGAAACACCATGACCAAAAGCAAGTTGGGAGAAAAGGGTTAATTTGGCTTATACTTCCATATTACTCTTCATTATTAAAGGAAGTCAAGACAAGAACTTAAACAGGCAGGATCCTGGAGGCAGGAGCTAATGCAAAGACCATGGAGGGGTGCTACTTACTGGTTTTCTTTTCCTGGCTTGCTAAACCTACTTTCTTATAGAACCCAGGATGACCAGCCCAGGGATAAAACCACCCACAATGGGCTGGGCACTCCCCCATTGATCACTTATTCAAAAATTGCCTTACAGCTGGATCTCATGGAGGTATTGCTCAACTGAGGTTCCTTATTCTCTGATGATTCTAACTTGTGTCAAGTTGACATAAAACCAGCCAGTATACTAGGGAATGCTGCTGCCCACAGTGGGCTGAATGACCCTACATAATAATTTAGTTAAATTAAGACAATTCTTACAGACATGCCCATAGGCCAACCCAGTATAGACAATCACTCATTGGTACTCTTCCTAAGAAATTCTAGGTTGTGTCAGGTTGACAGTTAAAGCTGACTGTCACACAATTGTCTTCATCTCACAGGACCATTGAAGGATTGTAGCAATGTCTGGAAATGTTCTTGATGGCTCGTGACACAGAGACAAGTTGTTGAAACTGAAATCCATTCTTGTCTCACTCTAGTGGCCTTGGTTTGATAATTTTAGAAATGCTTTGACTCATCAGAGGACAGCATAGTGTCTGATTATTGTTTCAACAAGAAAACCAACATCACGGGTCTCAGATGCTTATTCTGTACCCTCTACTGTGTTCTGACACCTCATGATCCCTCCAAGCGCCCACACAGACAGACACAAGCCTCATCTTACAAATGGGGGAAAAAGCAAGGCTCAGCAGTTCAGGCATCTGCTCAAGTGTTGCAGAGGTAGTTTGTGGTAAAACTCATGCTGAATCCTAGTTCATGGACCATAACCCGGATTTACAAAACATAAATTGCTTAGAAAAACACAGGGTATACTGAGCAGAAAGTGACTCCCGTTTGCATGATGGGGTGTGTGTATGGAAAGCAGAGGACAATTTTGGATGTCATTTCTCAGGGACCACCACCTTTTGCTTTGAGACTGGGTCTTTCTCTGGCTTGGAGCTTGTCAATTATTCTAGGCTGGTTTGACACGGAGTTTTGGGGATGCACCCATCTCAGCCTCCCCAGAGCTGGGATTACACATGTATCCCCACCACATCTGGAATCACAAATATGTCACCACCACATCTGGGATTACACAGGTGTCCTCACCACATCTGGGATTACACAGGTGTCCCCACCACATTTGGAATCACAAATATGTCACCACCACTTCTGGGATTACAAATGCATCCCCACCACATCTGGGATTACACAGGTGTCCCCACCACATCTGGAATCACAAATATGTCACCACCACATCTGGGATTACACATGTATCCCCACCACATCTGGAATTACAAACATATTCCCACTACATCTGGAATTACAAACGTACTCCCACCACATCTGGGATTACACATGTATCCCCACCACATCTGGGATTACAAATGTGTCACCACCACATTTGGTTTTTCAGGTGGATTCTGAGACTCAAACTCAGGTCCTCATGCTTACAAGGCAAGCGTGTTACTGACCAATGTTACCGAATACCAAGTCTCAACCCATTCCCTTTCTGCAATGGTTGCGTATATTAGGTGCGCATTCTAGAAGAAAAGACTATGATTGGCAAGGTGCTTGCCACGCAAATCTGTTGGCCTGCAGTCGATGCCCAGAACCATTTTTAAGTGGAAGGGGAAAGGCAGCAAGATGGCCCAGTGGGCAAAGGCCATTGTTTTAGATGACCTGAGTTTACACGTGTCGGGAGAGAACTGATCCCCTCACAAGTTGTCCTTCGACCTCCATTCACATGCCACGCTTTACATACACAAACACACATATACACACATACACAATACATAAATACAACAAAATCAAAAATTTTGAAGTGAAAGGGAAGAAGCAATTCCATAATGTTTTCTAACACCTGCATGTGCACCTAGACACATATAGTCACACATGACAATAAATGTTTCATTGAATTTAAAGAAATTAGATGATCGGTGTCCAATAGCCAGTGGATGGGAGGAGAGATGGGGCATTGCAGGGTAAGAAGTGGACCTTCTCAGTCAGGTGTTCCCTGGTTCCAGTCTCTGGAGTCTCTCTGTTGTGTGACCTTGGGCACATCATACAACCCCACCTGCTTCAGCCTTTCAGACATTTCCCTTGCTGAGGCTCATCTTCCTCCATTGTTGAGATTAAACCAATTAACATATATAGAAGGACTGACTGTCTCAATAAAGCCCCAAAGATTTAAACTGCTTTTTTCTCTCCTGACTCTTCCCTGTCTTCTGACCTGGTGATTTTCAAAGGGCCTGGCTATTTTTGGGACAATCCACTGCTGTTCACCTCTCAGTTGGGTTGCTGGAGACACATCAGAAGTCCTGATGTCCCCAAACCCTGGTGCCTGCTGTCTTTCCCCTACCAGGCATTAGGGCAGACCATTCTGCTTTCCCCCCACCTCAGTCCCAGGTGCTGTGGGGTGAGGGGATGCATCAGTTTTCAGCCTTGAACATGGGAACTGCAGGATAAGGAGAGAGGAAAGAAGGGCCATTTTCCAGACCTCAGGCCCGGGGACCTGGGTGAGCCATTGAGGAGTTAGGTACAAGCTGACTGAGTTCTGCCTTCTTCACATCCATGAGACAGTGACCTTGCAAGGATCACCTCCACCTGGAGGGAAGGACTCACGTTGCCAGGCCCAGTGAAGTCCCATCTGAACAAGCAGACACACTAAGAAGGGGAGCTTGGGCTGGGGAGATGGCTCAGGGAGATAAAGAGCTTACCTTACAAGCATCTGGATCTGAGTTTAATGGGCAAAACCCACATTAGAAGAAGCCAAGTGCTGTAGTGCATGCTTGTCACCCCAATCACTGGGACACACGTGACATTCACACACACACACATATGCATACACATGCAAAACAAAATGACAGCTCTAGTTAGGTATGATGGTGTATCCTTTAAGTAACTGAGGTGGTTAATGCAGAACTGTGGGTTCAAATGTAGCTCGAGATATACAGAGAGACCTGTCTCAAGAGTGGAATAAAGAGAAAATAGCCTATTGGTAGACAGACATCCCCAGAGCAAGCTGAACAGCCAAACTGGAATCGGCAAGCCCCAAGCTCAGCAAGAGGTGCTGCCTCAATAAATGAAGTGTGAGAGACCAGAGAAGACAACTGGTATCAACATCAAGCTTCCATACTCACCTGTATGCGTTTGCAGTCCCGATGCTGAGGAGGCAGAGGCAGATTCCTGGTGCTCACTGACCAACCAGCTCAGTCCAATTCATAAGCTCCAAATTCAGTGGAAGTCCTCGTCTGAAGAAATAAGGGTGAGTCGGGAAATGACGGTGCATGACTTTAATCCAAGCACTTGAGAGACAGAGGCAGGTGGATCTCTGTGAGTTCAGACCAGCGTAGTCCACAGATCAAGTTCCAGGATGGCCAGGAATACACAGAGAAACCCTGTCTTGGAAAAAAAAGAGAGAGAGAAGGGGGGAGGGGAGGGGAGGGGAGAAGAGGAGAGGAGAGGAGAGGAGAGGGGAGGGGAGGGGAGGGGAGGGGAGGGGAGGGGAGGGGAGGAGAGGAGAGGAGAGGAGAGGAGAGGAGAGGAGAGGAGAGGAGAGAAGAGAAGAGAAGAGAAGAGAAGAGAAGAGAAGAGAAGAGAAGAGAAGAGAAATAAGGCTGAGAGCTTGGGTAATGGCTCAGTGGGTACAAGCAATGTGGACCTGAATCAGGATCCCCTGACCCCATGTAAAGGCCCAGTGCAGTAGCATCCCAATGCTCTGGTGGTGAGCTTAGAGGCACAGACAGGAGAATCTGTGGAAGCTTAGGTCAGCCTGCCTGGTGAACACTGCAGTGAATAACAAGAGACCTTGTCTCAGACAAGGTGGAAGATGAGACAACCCAAGGTTGTCTTTTCTCCAGTGTGCATCATGACACATGTGAGCTTAAACACGACCACAACACTCAAAAAAAGAAAATGAGAACAAAGAACAAACAAACAAACCAAAGGCTGATAGTGATTGAGAGATGTACACTGGACACTTGCATCCACCAAAATACATGCACAAACGCACACATGCACATGAACATGAACACAAATTTAAAAATCACAGTTGCTCTAGCTACTCCTTGGGGGGAAAGGGCAGGTCAAACACAGCTGATAAGCTGTGTGCAAATCCACACTGATGTGTTTTAGAAAGTTCTAGAAGAATGCAAACCACTGTGCTATTACTGAAATTATCTCTGGGAGAGGAGTCAAAGGAAAGGTAGGGGAATATTTTTGCTTTCCGTTTATATTCATCTATATGGTTTACATCTTTTTAAAAGTGTGTATTATGCCAACGGTTTTCAAAAGATGTTTTCCATTTGGAGAGAATAAAAGCATTGTGACAGCAAAGCATCAAGTGAGGGACCCACACTAGAAATGAAGCAATCTTCCAAGGAGCCGTAGAATACAGAAGGCAGGGAGGAGGGAGCTGAACCGCTGGGGGCAGGGGACTCAGTGTGACAATGATCATGCTCTCATTTGGACTGGAAGGTCCTGGCAATTCCTACAGTCACAGCCAGGACCTTGTGGACAGTACTAATGGTTAATTGTTCTGGTGTTGTATCTCACCCAACCTTCCTCACATATGGCTCCAGGTAGGCAGCTGCCCATCTTTTCTGAAAATTGACTCATCTCCCCTCCGATCCTACTGGAAAATCGCACTCTGGAATCAGGCATGGTGAGGCATGCCTATCATCCCAGGACTCAAGACGCTGAGGCAGGATGGGCCTGAGTCTCATGTCAACCCACATTACAGAACAAGATCCTGTCCCCAAAACAAAATCAATAAGCTGGGTGTGGTGGTACACACTTGGAAACACAGAGCTTTGGGGTTAGGGTGTAGTTCTAGGTCATCCTTCTCTACAAAACAAATTCCAGTCCAGCCTGGGCCATCTGAGACTCTGTCTATACATGCATACATACATACATAAACACACACACACACACATACATACATACTACACACCCACATAGAAATCATAAGATTTACCTCTTTGGATCCCCCTTGATGCCTTCATTCAGCCACCCATCCCTACCCACTCATATTTCACCTATACTCACAGTCACTCCTCCACCCCCACCCATCCATCTACCCATCCATCCACCTATCTGTCCACCCATCCATTCACAACCCTCCTATCCATCCATCGATCCACTTGACCAGTGTTTATGGAGCAGACACTAGTACCAGGAACCATTTAAATGGGAGAGACAGAGGTCATTCCATGGTCGTTCCATTTTTAGGGACATAGAGCCTTACCTTGTGAAACGTATAGTTCACAAAGAACTCAGATAGCTCAGCAAGTCATCACAGTACTATAATAAGCATTCTAGTGGTAAAGTTTGGAGTTCTCTGGGCCCTAGGGTAAGAATCCCTGTGTAGCAAGCAGTAGGATCAGAACCTGGAAGTGTTGTACAGCTGAGCCTTCATGGAATGGGCCATAACCCAGGGAGAAGGTTCCAGAGAGAGGAAACAGTACACCTGCTATGCAGGACAGCATAAAGAGCTTGAGTTCTGAAATCAGATTGATTACCAGGATTAGGAGTGAGCCAGAACACACTCTCTGGACCCCATGAGACTATTGCCGTTGGCTTCATCTACACAGCACATTTACAGAAATACACCTTCTTGGGCATGTTTTCCATGTGTTCATGTATGTACCCATGCATATGGGAGGTCAGCTTTTGGTGGCGCCCTTCCTTATGAGCTCCCCACCTTGTTTGGTTTTTTAATCAGACACTCTCCCTGCCCTAGAACTTGTAGGATCTCCACCAATCTAATGGTTATGGCGGACTCTGCCAACCATTGCTGGAATTACAAGCGCACACCACCACACCCAGTTGTTTTGGAGGTTTTTGTTTTTTTTAAATATGGGTTTAAGAAATTGAACTCAAGTCCTCAAGCCTGCATAGGAACTTGCCAACTGCACACGCTCCTTAACTCTATGGTTTGTCTTTTGAAGGTCTCAGCTCTCTGCTTTATAAACATTCCCTGCAGAACTTAGGCTCTGATGGCACATGAACTTTGCTACAACCCTTGTTCTTATGTCTCTGAGACTCCATCTCCACAACTATGCAGTGGGACTGATATCAATAGAACCACCCGTGAGACGGGCTTTAGGGGTTATCTTGATCAGGTTAACTGATATGGAAAGAGCCATCTTACTTTTGTGGACCCATTCCAATGTCGGAGGAACCTGGACTGTATGTGATGGAAGGAGGAAGCCTGCACACATCCATTGTGCTCTGCTTCATGGTTATAGACATGACACAACCATCTTCAATCTCATAGTAAACTTCCCCGATATTGTTCTTCCTTAAACTGTGAGCCAGATTGAACCTTTCTCCCTTAAGGTGCTTTTACCAGAGTATGTTACCACAGCAGCAGGAAGAGAAACTAAGACAGCACTGAACCCTGCTGGCCTCTAATTCATGTGCTAGGGTTATATGTATGTGCCTGGAGAAACTTGGGCTTTATTTGTTTTAAATATTAAAAGAAAGAGGATAAACAAGGTGTTGGCAGCTGTAATCCAAAGCCCTCAGGAGATGTAGCCAGGAGCATCAGGAGTTCAAGATCATCCTCAGTGACTTTGTGAGTTCAAGGCCAGCTGGGGTATCAGAGAGCTTGACTCAAAACAAACAGCAATGAGAGAGAGAGAGAGAGAGAGAGAGAGAGAGAGAGAGAGAGAGAGAGAGAGAGAGAGAGTCTGTGGTGGCATGTGCCTATTATCCAAACAGAAGGGATGCTAAGGCAGGGGATCTCAAGCTTGAGGTCTGTCTGGGCTATATAGGAAGACTCTGAGGGAAATACAATGGCATGTGTTTATGAAAATGTCATAATGAGAAACCATTACCTTGTATGCTAAATAAATTAATGACATTAATTATTCACTGAATGAAAAGACAGAAACAAATTAAGAATTACTAATATACCTAAAACAGGACCGGAGCTCTGCCTGCCAAAAATTAAAGGGCACAGGCTTATCTGTGACTCATCGAGAACACACTATCATGCCTAACACTGAGAAAATAACAAATTAGCCCTCTTTTATATTTGTTCCGGTGGAAAGGAGACAAACGTGGTTAGCCCGATAGGTTATAGATACCTACTTGAGTGTGAGTTCCCCAGATGAATACAAAAGCTGGAACAATTTTAAAGTAGAGACTGGTGATGGTCTACATAAATTATTCACACATCAAATACATATGTTGATATGTGTGCTCAAAAAAATGATGAACCAATAGGAATACATGATTAGGGGCATTTAAAGGAACCAGTCTTTGCAATGTGGCTTCTGCAATGTTATCACCACTAGGTATGAGAATTGGTGGGGATGGGGAAGATCTTTGTCTGAGAGACTGAAAAGAGTTATTTGCTCAAAGATAGAAGCAGAAGGCTCTATCCAAGTCTCCCAAGCCAGGCTTGTCTCTCCTGAACTCAGGCAACCTTAAAGATGAACATTTCCACTGGCAACACCACTCAGAACAGAGAAGCGTCTGCCTGCCTGCTGAGCAGAGACAGCCAGCACCCACTTCAGCTAAGCGCTGGCACCTGCAGGACCCTCCCTCCTCACTACCACCAAGGGGGAAAGGAGAACTGCTATGGTAGGTGGCTTGTGGAGAACCGTGTCTCCAAACCGAGCATTTGGAACTAGTAGCTGAAGCCCTTGCTAGGTGATCAGCTTGATCCCAAGGCCAGAATGCTTGGCCCAATCCCATGGTCTGAAGCTCAGAGGACTTTGGATCTGGAGGTCCCTAGAGGAGGAGACCTGGGTAAAAAGGCATGCAAGGGCCTTCTTATCTGATGCTTCCTACATTCGAGACCTAGGGGATGAGGTAGACACTCTCGCTCTGGATACATAGGACAGAAGCCTGGAGGTCTGAGTTCAAATCTCAACTATACTTCTTTGTGTATACATGTGTATGTGTGTGGGTGCACGCACATACACTCTCGTGCACATGTGTGGATGCATGGGTGTACTACATATTGTACATGTGTGTGTGTTGGCCAGAGATGAGCCTCAGATGCCGTTTCTCAGGTATTTAATCAGATAACATCTCTTACTGGCCTGGAGCTCATTACATAGGCTGGGCTAGCAGGTCCCTGACTCCTAGGAATCTTCTTGTCCTCCTCTTCCTAGCACGGGGATTACCGAAGCGTGCCACCATGCCTGGAATTGTTTTACACAAGTTCTGGGGACTCAGATCCTCTCACTTGTAGGATGAGCAGTTTACCAAGTGAGCTATTCCCTCAGTTCCCAGAGTAAACTCTTAAAAGTGTAGGGACTTGGGACAGGTCAACAATTTCCTTAAGCCCAATTTTTCCAGCTTTTAAGCAGACAAAATAGTCCCTAGCATGTTTACTGGCAGTGACTGTATGATACTCCTAGCCCAGGAACACAACTAGAAAAGAAGCTAGGGCAATTCTTAATAGATTGCAAGGATGAATGTTTGGGGTGAAGGTCTTCTTATGCCCCACAAACACCCCAGATCTGTTGGCTTCATAGAGGTAGCTATCATGCAGACCTGTTCTCTTCTCAGAGAGTTCCCACAAATACGGCCCTTAGCAGGCCCGGAGAAGCCAGCCTGAGGCAGGCAAGTGGCAGACAGAGACTTCTGGCCAGCTTCTGCTGGGTGAACCTCCCAGGGATGCCTCCTCAATTCACCATCCTCTTAGCGGCTCTGGCAGAGCCTCTCAGCAGCCCCAGTGTTAGAATCACAAGAAGCCCAGTTACCAAGGAGAATGTAATGCACGGATCTCAGCTTCAGATTTGTCTAAGTACTGTGAACCGTCAGACCTGGGCAAGGCAGCTCCCCTGCCTTTCTGACAAAGGGGAAGGGGTGGGGGGTGTTAGAAGTACAAATTGCTTCTTAATGCAGACACTAAAGCTGGATTGGGCACCTCCTTAGCAATTCCTGTCGGCTCTCAGGAAGTCCACCACTGCATGTCAATTTTAATTTTTGAAATTTAAACCGAGGGCTTTGTGTCTAAGCTCCATCTCATCAGAAGAAGGGGAGGAATAAGTGAAAAAGGATTAGGGGCCCGATGGGGATTGCAGACCCATAGCAATTAGACTTCATTTGGGTTGCAGGCATTGGGTTTTAATCGCATTTCAGGATGATACAATCAACAAGGCATCCGAAAGTGATACCCGTCATGTAACCGTAGACTGTCTGGGTGCAGGAGAGCTCAGCCCGGTTCAGGCTGCACCGTAGAAGGGGTAGCATGGGGGAGGAAATTAGGGTTTTGATTGTGTATGTAACTGGGAAATGATAGTTTGATAGTATTTCTTTTTCTCTGGCTCTCTCGGTGCACTTTATTCTTGGACTCAATGCAGGTATAATCATCACTTATATTCAAACGAATGACTAGAAAACATTATTCAAATAAAATGAGAGCGCAGAGGGACAGTGGCAGACAGGACTGAGGCGGTGTGTGTCTGTGTGTGTGTGTGTGTGTGTGTGTGTGTGTGTGTGTGCATAATTGTCTTCTAAAAGGGAAGTACAGCTTTCAACAACCTCCTGCACAATGCGATTGAGGGTAGGCTGCAGCTAAGAATGTTTCACATTGACATGTGCAACATCAATTGAGTGAGAACAATTATATATACAATAGTGATGTTCAAGTGTGTGGTTTTACCTAGATACACACACTCCAGGGTTACCTCTGTACATACACACACACACACACACACACACATACTTGCAAATAGGCATACACAATAAATAACTGTTTTAAAAAATTAGTTTGTGTCTATACGCATGCGTGTGTGCATTTGTGTGTGTGTGTGTGTGTGTGTGTGTGTGCGCGCGTGCCACAGTAAGGATGTAGAGGTCAGAGAACAACCAGTAAAACTTGGTTCTCTCCTTCCACCTTGAGGGTACTGAACTTGGGTCCTTAGGCTTGGTGCCAAGTGCCTTAACCTGCTGAGCCATCTCATAGTCTCGCAGACAAGTCTTTCAAACCGTCAAGATGGGCTCAGCACAGCAGGCAATGAGATGACAGGTACCTACCATCCCAGTACTCAGCAAGCTGAGACAGGAGAATGGCCAATTCTAGGCCAGTCCGAGCTACACAGGGAGAATCTGTCTCAAATACATGTCTTCACTAAATTTAAAGCTGAAAAATTAAAGAGCTCAGGTTGCTGCTGGCAGTTTTATAGTTAATGAACTATGTGGTGGAACACTGGATGTCCTTAAAAATAAAACGAGCAGAAAGGTAAAAGGGGAAACAGATGCCAAAGTCGTACAGAACATTTTCCTAACTTAAGTACGAAGAACATCGAAGACAAGGGAGACAGGACAAACAGGTTCCCCACTACACAGTTCCCCCTAAGACCAGCACACACACACACACACACACACACACACACACACCCAGAGCATCCTTCCTGGAGGATACCCTCTTCCGATCATCTTCCTTTTCACAGTATTACAGCTGAACGAGAAGAGATGAAAGACACGCAGAACTACCTCGGTTAACCACCTTCTCAGACAGCCAAGGACTTAGCTGGGCTGCCTTGATTATGTTGTTGGTCTTTCGGGGAGTGGAAAGCTGCCCAGGACAGAATTTGTCTCTGCCCTAATCTCTTCTAGCCCCAAACTCACAGGAAAGTGTCTCATAATTGTCTCTCACTTCTCAGAGACCCTGCCCACTGAACTCCCCGGTCCAATGGGTCCAAGTTGCCCAGGCTGTGTATCATCATCTCTCTCTTGCCTTCCTCTAACTCAGCCTCTCACCTCCCACCCTCTCAACTCCGGACTGCTATGCAAAGGAGGATGCTCTGACCTCTGACCTCCCCCTCCCCTCACACCTTCCAGCCAGTCCCAGGTGACCAGAGCAGTGCACTGGCTGAGGAGAGGACCCTGGCTGGGTTGTATGGCCAGGAAGAAATGTCTGGAGTCTTAAAGGGGTCTATTAACAAAGGAACAGGAGCCGGTGTCTAAAAACATAATTTAATGCATGGCAGAGGAGAGGGCCGAGTGTGCGCGGCAAGGTGAACTTTCTGTTTGTTGGAACTCTGCTAGGGGTAAATTTTTGGCTGATGGACAGGAAAAACTGCACAGGCATTGCGGGTCACAAAAAGGGAGGTCCCAGAGAGTAGCATTCACCTGGGTCTTTCTTCCTGGTGGGTCTTGCAGCCCTTAACCCCGGGACACTGAAAGGAAGAGGCTGGGAGACCTCAGGCCCTCTAAGGCCTCCTGTCCAGTCCGATCAGCTTTCTCAATCAAGTCTGGGCTGCCCCACATCCCTCTCCCTCCCCAGGATGGGCGCTGGGACCAGGGACACAGCCTCCCCCACAGCATAGTGAATCACAGACACACTGAGGCCTGAGGCAGGGCAAATAGGAGAGCAGGGATGTGTCTTTTTCCAACGGAGATGTCAGGACGTGTCATGAAGCCGCAGAGTGGCGTTCACCAAAGGGCCACGCGCCCAGTGGGGGTGGGGTGGCCTGGCGCCCTCTAGACCCTTAATCTGGGTACAGGAGAAAGCCGGAAAACGTGCTGTACTTGTTGTTGTTGCCCCCGTGCGCCTTCCCGCCGTCCAACTTCACATAGACTTCATCGCCTGAATCGAGGTGCAGTACCACGCTGTTGCTGGCGTAGTCATAATTCTGGTCCGCGTCCTGGGCTATGGCGCTGGCTCGCACCTGCAGGGCGAACCAGAGGAGTTGGTGGGTCCCTGTACCTCTTCCTGAGCCCAAGCCTGGCCTCCCCCACCCGTCCCCCTGCAGTCCCTCTGCCTGCTACGTCAGTGTAAACACTCCCTCCTCCGAGTTCTCTCGGTAGCAGAGAGTTAAGGAAAGGGGGTGGGGCTGTTCCTGGACACTTGCCCAGGACGTAAAGGTCCCAGGGGTCAAGGCCAAGATGAATAAACTGGAGGGAAAGTCGTGACCCACGTGCAATCACGTGGTTTTTCTAGGAGTCCAGCCACTTCGGGCCAGGACTCTGGCTATTGGGGACTGGGAACCTAGTGTAGGTGTCAGGGTCATTGTGCACCCGGGGTCTAGTCTTAGACGCTCAGTGTTTGGGCAAGGACAGCGTAGTGCGCAGGGAGCCGGATGATGTATGTGGTTCAGCGTCCACCCCATCCCGGAGTTTGCCGGGGCGCTAGAGGGTGGTAGGAAACAGTATGTAGTTCCCCGGGATTCCGGAATTCTGTAATGGTCTGCGCACTCTGTTGGGGCGGGAAAAGTAAGGAGGGGTGTGTGGGAGAAAGTCACTGACCTGCCCGTTCTTGCAGAGATCCGCCCACATGCTGGTTCCGTCGCCCCCGCGCATGAGGATGTGGTACGTGAAGAAATAGATGCCCCGCACCTGGCAGCTGAACTTGCCGGTAGTGGGGTCGTAGTGATTGCCAAGATTGGTGACCACGTCGTCGAACTTGAGCACCTCGTAGCCTTCGTGGGGGCTCTTGAGTCCCACGTAGAAGGCAATCTTGGGACCGCTGAAGGCGGCGCTCAGCGCACTGGTCACTTCTCCCTCTGTGTCGCCTCCGCCCCCGGTTCCGCCACCCACCACTCCAACGCCACCGGCCGCGCTGGTTGTCAACTGCAGTCCGGGTAGCCCTGGCCTCCCCGAGTCTCCCTTTTCTCCCGGGGGACCCCTGGGCCCAGGAGGCCCTGGCTCTCCAGGAGGACCCCGAGGCCCCGGCTTGCCTGGTCGCCCCGGATCACCCTTTGGTCCCTGGATAAACGGAGGCGGGGGGTTGGCGCTGAGGTCCTGCATAACTTCCAGGGCAGCGGTACTGGGTCCGGGCGGTGGAGCCTTGGCGCCCGCGGGTCCCCCTGCGGGAGCGACGCTGTATGGGTCACAGATCATGCGGCAGGTGCCCAACATCTCGTAGTGAGCCGCTCCGGGGGGCGCCGCCTGCAGCAGCAGAGGCACCGCGATCAGCAGCCCCAGTGCCATGGCCAGGAGCACGCCGACGGCCGCCAAGCAGGCGCGCCGCCGCCGCTGCCACAGCCGGGAGGCGACCGCCACCAGCTCCTCCTTGCCGCCTGGGGAGGTAATGGTGGAGCGGCGCGGGTGGCCCCGCTCTATGCGTTCGGACGCCAACTCCGCAGGTCCCCGCCGCGTCCCCGACGTGGAGACCCCTGTCTTAGCCACCCAACTATTTCAACGAGATGTATCGGGACCTGAGCTCCCGAGGTCACCGCTCTGGAACTGATCTGGAGAGTCGAAGAGCCCGACACGCATGGCGAGGGGCTCACAGGACGAGCCCGGCGCCCGGGAGGGTACCGGGTAGTGTCAGCTGGGGAATGCTGGGTCCCAGTGCGGCGTCCGGTGTTGGCTCAGCGGCGCTGGCTCCGGCTCTGCTGGGATTGGCGGGGCTTGGCAGGGTTCGGCGGGACGCGGGGTCGGCTCTGCCGCAAGCTCTGCTCCGCTGTGCTCTTCCGCTACTAGCTGGCTCCCGGGCGGAGGGGGTACCCAGCTACCCTGACGTAAGATCAGGACTGAGCGGCGGAGGCGGCGAGGCAGCAGCGTACGCTGCCATCACTCGGGAGACGGCGCCCTCCTGTCACCAGCTCCCATCCCGCGGCGTCCTCTGGAGATATGCCTGCTGGCGGCGCCCAGGAGCCACAAGTGGGAGCAGCAGGCTGCAGCCCCTAGCTGGGGCGCCACAGACACACCCACCCTTGCCCACACGTGCTTCCCGCAGACCACCAAGCTCTGGCACCCACGCGCGCAGTCAGTGGGTGCACACAGCACCCCACGCACAAACAAGATGTGGTGCTTTGCAAGGTCCTGGAGGGGGTCACCAAATTCATCCTCTAGATGAGCCCAGAACTCAACCCAAGTCCAGGAGAGCGTCAGCCTCCAGCTCTGTGGGAAGGACCTTCTAGAAGCCTCGGGATATTTCATAAATTTAGGACACCAAATTGTGAGACAGGCGATCTAGCAAGCCTCCATCAACTTTTGGAAGGACTCTCTTAAAGATAAATTACATTTATCTATTTGTTGTGTGGAGATCAGAGGATTAGGTACCCTCGGTCCACTAAGTGGGTTGATCCGGGTATCAAACTTTGTCCTTGGGGTTTGGCAACAGGCGCCTTTACCTGAGCTATTTTGCCTGAAAAAGACCTCTCACCTGTGCACCCTCTGTTAGCTGCAGACATTTCCCCCGCGGATCATTGGCTATTCTTTGTCTCCCTTGTAAAACCCATCTTAAAAAACAAGCATTAATCGCTGTGTGTAGCAGTCTTTTGTTTCCCACTTTCTGTTTTGAAGGGGGGGTGTGGTGGCAGAGACAGATTCACATACTACAGAAAATAACCGACTCCCAAGGAGAGAGGTAAGGAGACTGGGGCACACCTAGATTTTATTAAGAAGGCTGAATCTTCTTTATATGTCTAGTCAGCTCTTGAAAGTGAAACTCAACACGTTTAGTAACTGTTAATGAACAGTTTTCAAAATAAAAAGAGGAATGCAGGGCAGTGGTGGCGCAAGCTCTTAATCCCAGCACCCAGGAGGTGGGGGCAGGCGGATCTCTGAGTTCAAGGTCAACCTGGTCTACAGAATGAGTTCCAGGACAGCCAGGGCTACACAGAGAAACCCTGTCTCAAAAAAATTAAAAGAAAGAAGTAAAGAAAGAAAGAAAGAGAAAGAAAAACAAAAAGAAAGGGAAAAACAGGAAGAAAAAGAAAAAACAAAACCTCTAACTAAATTAATTAATTGAGAAACTTAATTAAAGTAAGGCCTTTGGGAAAAGAGATTCAGTAGTGGCACTAGACCCTTGTTTCTTTTAAAGGTTGAGGTTTTTTTGTTTTTTTGTTTTTTTTAACTTCTAACTTTTGTATGTGTTTGGTGTTTTGCCTGCATGTGTGATGGTGTCAGTCTCCCCAGAACTGGAGTTGCAGACAGTTGTGAGCTGCCGTGTGGTTGTTCAGAATTGAACCTGGGTCCTCCAGGAAGAGAAGAACCCAGTGCTCTTAACTACTGAGCCCTCTCCCCAGCCCAAAACTCTCCGTCTCTTCCTCCACACCGTCTCTCTCTTCCTCCTTCTTGTTGTTAACTCATTTTCTTCTTTAAACGTAGTTTCTTTTGTAAAATGTCACACAAAGGATTAGGTGCCCTTATAGCATTTTTAAGCAATGTGTGTTTTAGTTCACTCCCCTCCCCCCCTTACCTTCACCAGGCACACTGAAGGCACAGAGAGCCCTGTTCCAGGCTGGTGTGCGAGTTCACCTCCTGGGACACCCCAGCTTCCTCTCCCTTCACCCAAAAGCATCTGCATTACTCCTCTGAGTTTCAGTCCCTAACCAGCTGGGGCACAGATTAAAGGAAAATTGTCTATGTCCCTCTACTGCTGCAAAAGAGGAAACAGAGCCACACACCCTTTCCCGCAGGGGCTAGGAAGAGGCCTCTATCAGAGGGGAAGAGCCCCTGGTCCGGCTATGCTGGAAGTCCCGGTATCATCCATCCCCAGCACAGGTGAATGACCCCACACCTCTTGCTTTCTGGGGGCTTGTGCTCTAAAGAGTGTTTGTGAGATGCCATGCTCAGTTGAGTTAACCCATTTTGTCACCGTGGTCACTTCTGCCCCCCACCTCTGGTCACTTGCAGCTTCTCCTACCACAGCTTTGGTCTCCGGCAACATTCCTGCTAAGAATGTCTGTGCTTAGCCCGAACCAGCCTCACCTGGGACAGAGACGCCGCTCACTCGTGAGAGCTCTTCCCTTCATTTGTGCTTTGTCTTCTCTAATACAGACAGGAAAACAAAGGCTTTGAAGGTGTAAGGAGCTTGCTCAGGGTCTACCCTGCCTTTCTGGGTTTTCAGTTCTTCCCTATCTGCTCAGATCAACCATAGAATGTGTCACTGCAGGAGGCTCGGTGTTGGGTTTTAGTGCTGTTCCTGCAACCCATGTGACCTTTCTCTGAATCCCTGTCTCATATCCATAGAATAAGATATTGGGACAAGAACCTGTCTCAGCACTCCTTGGAGAATTAAATGAGCGAGCTCACAGTAAGGCTAGTGGAAGGTCAGCTGACATCACCACCTACAGACAGACTCCATCCGCTCTGCTGTTGTGGGTGTGGCAACTGAGGTGATATTTTTGGGTACCAAGCATGGTGGAGTAGATGGGCTAATGAGAAAGGCCCAAAACATCATAATCACACTGCTACCTGTTCCAAAGCTGAGATGTGGGCTGGGCTGTTCCCTGCCACAGAACATACACAAAGTAGCCTTGTCAAGAGTCCGCTCTGCTGGAAAGCCCCTTTGGTCTGCAGGAGGTGCGGGTTTCCTTCACCCGAATGTCCACTAGGTGGAGCAGCAGCAGAGCTAGCAGGCAACAAAGGGACCTGTCATCCTCCACACTCCTTCCCATTGCAGGGCCTGGCAGTGTGGTGCAGTAGTTAGTGTCTGGCCAGCTCCTCCTCAGCCGGGACTCTGCTTCCTCAAAGGGGTCTGTGTCATGCTAAGCCACGCTGTCTTCTCATGAATATTAATTAAAAGCTTCATTAAAATATGTAGCCACAATTTTAAATCGCAAGGCCTAGTTTGAACTCAGATCCAGAGTCTGGGATTGTAACTCAGTTAATGGAGTCAGGGAGGAAAAGGAAACCCTGGGTCTCATCCCCAGTTTCACACTAACCCAGCATGCAATCCCAGAAGTCAAAGTGGAGGCAGAAGACGGGGCAGATTAAAGAAGAATTGTCTATTTCTCTCTCTACTGCAGCAAGATGCATAAAAGAGAAAAGAGAGTTCCCCCTCCCCCTGTCCTGGAAAGATCCCTGTAGGAGAAGGAAAAGCCCAGGTCCGGGAGTGCTGGAAGCCCTGGCCATCGCCCCCAGCATGGGTGAATGACCCCACACCTCTGACATAGCCAGAGAAGTGTCTTAGGAATGTAGATGTAGATGATGTTGTAGCAGGAAGGAAGGAAGGAACAAACGAATGAATGAAGGAAGAAAGAAAAAAGAAAAAAGGAAGAAGGAAAAGGAAGAAATGGAAGGAGGAAGAGAGGAAAGGGAAGGAAAGGAAGGAAAGAGGGAGAGAAGAAAAAGAGGGAGAGAAGAGCGAAGGAGGGAGAGTGAGGTGGGGTGGGGCAGAGAAAGGGAGGATAGAAGGAGGGATGGAAAATTACTGCCAGTATTTGTGGATATTGAGGGAAATGGAAACTTTGAAAGGTAGAGCTAGGTCATTGGGAATGTACCCTTGAAGGGAACTGGGGAACCTGAGGCTCTTCTCTCTCCTTTGAATGTTGCTGTTACTCCAGCCTACCTGGTGAGGTCCAGGCCAGTGAGAGATTCTGTCTCATAAAACAAGGTAATAGTTCCTGAGGAATGATACCCAAGGATGATAGTCTCTCTCTCTCTCTCTCTCTCTCTCTCTCTCTCTCTCTCTCTCTCTCTCTCTCCCTCCCTCCCTCCCTCCCTCCCTCTCTCTCTCTCTCTCTCTCTCTCTCTCTCTCTCTCTCTCTCTCTCTCACACACACACACTCATTCACAACATGTCTTGGAAAGCAAGTTCCCAAGTGTAGCAAAGGGCTGCTTGCATTCCTCAAGTCACCCCATGATGTTTAGTGGATGAATAGCGGGAGGAAGAGAAAGTAAAGAGACTATCTCATAATCTGGTAAGAGGCAGCAGGGTTCGGGGTGCGATGTTCAGGTGTGTCTGAGCACAGAAGGCTGGGCCTTGCTGATAGAATCTAGAAAGACGCCAAAGAAGGAGGTGAAAGAGCCGAGTTGAGGCTATCTCTGGCCTTTTCACACGAGTGCCTGGCTGAATAAACACAAGAACGGACTCATAGGGGGAAGAACCATCCTTGAGGGCCACATGCATGACCCAGGAAAATCATGGGACATCGAACCTCTGGAGAGAGACCTCACACCAGTCTAGGACAGGAATCAGACTGGAATCGGGCTCAGAGGTGATCCGGAAATGCAGATAAACAGCAGTGTCTTCAGGATGCAGGTGCTGTTTAGCCTTGGGCATGGAGAGTGGAGGGGGAGGGACAGAAAGGAGGAAAAGAGGAAAGAAAGAAGAGAGGAAGCTTTGGCTTGAGATAAAGACCCTTATCCCCAGCCAATCAGAAGACAGGCTGGAGAGGGGAGGACAGGGAAGAATGGTTGGGAGAGAGAAAGAAGAGAGAAAAAAGATGAGGAAGAAAATGAAGGAAGAAGGGGGTCAGGAGTGGGTGGATGAAAGCCAGGACTGGCCATAAAGTGTTCAGAGTCAGGGCAAGAGGAAGGCAAAGGGTGTGAGTGTGGGGAAGGCAGCATGCCTCAGTTTTTAAGGTTTTGTTTTGTGTTTTGTCCTCTCTGTCTGTCTCTCTCTTTCTCTGTGTGTCTCTGTGTCTGTCTGTTTCTCTCCACGTCTCTGTGTGTATATACATGTGTTTGTGCAAGCATGGGTGCATGCGTGTGCATGTGTGCATATCTGTATGGGCTGGGGAGATGGTTCAGTCAGTAAGGCGCTTGCTTCATAGGCATGATCACCTGACTTCAATCCCCAAGAGCTATGCAAACATGCTCTGTGTGGTGGTTGTGCTGGCAATCCTAGTTGTAAGAAAATGGGGATGTCAGGGTTTCACTGGCCAGCCACCCTAGCTCCAAGCCAATGAGAGACCCTGTCTCAAAGAAAGTGAGTGGTGTTCCTGAAAGTGACACCCGAGGTTGGCCTCTTGCACACACACACACACACACACACACACACACACACATACACACATACATGCATGTGCCTTCACACATGCAAACATCACCCACATCTGTCTGCTGCTCTTGCTGAACAGTTTCTACTCTGTTTGGAGAAGCAAGCTTGATACATAGCCCCGGACAGGCCAAACGCACAGATATACATGGTGCACATAGAAATATAGTCTGCCCACCGCCAATCAGCTGTGGCCACAGCGCTTGAAGAAGCTTGTCTCAGGATACACGGAGAGGGTAAAGCTAGGAAAGGTTGGCTTTGAAGATGGGAAAGGTCTGTCTGATCAAGTGGTTTGTGGGGCCCGGGAAGGAAGAGGTCTACACAGAACAGAAGGTATGTGTGGGAGAGCGACTACATGCAGAACTGGTGTAGATGTCATAGTGTATGTTCCTGGTCTACCTGTCTCTCACTCATGCATATCAGTTCTGTTCATGAGTGTGTGTCGTGCATATATGCACGGTGTATGTATGTATGTTCAAATGTATTTAAGCATTCTTAGGGTGCAGCAATGCGTGTGTATGTACATGCATGTCGAGGCCCAGGGGGTGATGTTGGGTATCTCCTCAGTCATTGTTCATTTTTTACTCCAGCAGACTTCTTTGGACATGAAGCTTGCTGGGTCAGTCAGTCCAGCCAGTCAGCTTGCCTCCAAGCCCATGTCTCTGTCTCCCAAACGCTGGGGACTTGAATGCTGGTTGTCACACTTGAGGGCAGGCACTTTATCCACTGAGCCATTGCCCCAATACCTCTTCCAGGTACTCCTCAGTCTCCACCTGCTGCTCATCACGACTCCCTGGCTTGAGAATATGTGAAGGCACCACAGAGGCAAGCATGACTGGTGCTCCCTCAGTCTTTCCAGCCCCTTCCTTTTGTGGCACCACAGGGCATACTGAGGAAGGTGAGGGGCATTTGAATAGGATGCACGGGGTCTGGGAATCATGGCTTGTTCAGTTTTGTTCAGGGAGGAGCTTTGCTGCACAGTGGATGGCCAGGGATAGCGTTCATTTTCCAGTTCTAGCTCTGGAGACCAAAATGAGGGAGGACGGTGGTGCTCCAGTCTCCAGCCTCATCCCTGGAAGATGCCCGCCAGGCCTATTAGCCCGATCACAGTAACACATTTGAGTCAAGAGGGTCAGCCAGCCCCAGAAAGCCCTCGCCTGGCCTTTCAGAGGCAGCGACTACAGCCCTAATTATCTCTCCTGCTGGGGATTCACAGAGTAGAGGATCTGCTTCTGTCCCTGGTTCTGCTCCCTCCTGGGGCCAAGTGCCCCATAATCCTCTCACCTGCAATCCAGTTGTTAGAAGCAGAGATGATCTTTGCAGGATCTCTGCACTGGGCCAGCCCCATGCCTAGCCATGCTGGATGGAGAACCAGCCAAGCTTCTCCGCCTACTGCCCGCTGGAGCTTTGCATGGTCCGCTGTCTCACAGGGCACTGCCTCATCTCTGGCCCAGCATGAAGTATCTGTTCACTGCCACCATTTACAAGACGGAAAGATCCCCAGCCAAGCCAACGAGCAGGTGGCCTGCTCACCTCCTCCTCTGCCTTCCTGGCACTGTCTCTCTGTGCATACCTTGCCTCTGCCAAGCCACCTCGGTCCTACAGCTACGTGACACATGTGACCAGTGGCAGTCTTCAGGTGACATTTGCATTATCCTGCCTCCCATAAGGGAGTTCTTCCTCTATGGTGAGGTATTCTTTAGGGAAAAGGCCTGTCTTTGAGTGTCTTGGTTTCCCAACAGAGCTGGATTTGGAGACACAGAGGCAGGAGAAGAGTTAGATGTGTCCTCTGGGCATCAGAGTAAGCTGCTCACAGTCACAAAGGCCACCAAAAGGTCTGGCTGTTTGTTCTTGGCAGCCCCATTCATGGTAAGCTAATGTATTTTCACCAAACACCCATGGATTTCTGGGGAGGCTCACTCTGATCAAAAGCTAATAGAGACCATGTGGGCTTCCCTTAGAGGAAGTCTTAGTGCTGTCTTGATGCAGACACGGAACTTGGCAATAGAGTCGGGCTCATTTCCTGTATTAGATACTTTTCTCATTGCTAAATCAAAATACCCGACTAAAGCAACCTACAGAAGGATGATTTTATTTTAGCTCACGGTTTGAGGGTACAGTCCACGATGGCAGGAAGCCACGGCAGCAGGAGCATGAGGCAGCTGCTCACACTGGGTTCACATTCAGGAAGCAGATGGGGATGGAGGTTGGAGCCTGGCTCCCTTTCTCCTTTATATGCTCAGACCCAGTCATGGAATGGGGCTGCACTCACCTCGACCTGGGTCGTATCTGTACCCTCCTGGGGGCACAGATTCAGCCTCATCTTGCTCCCACCCACAGGGACCATGGGCGAGTGGAAGTGAGTTCAGGCAAGCATCTCCACACAGTACACAAGACGCCCCCTGCTTCATCTCTTCTGTGGACCACCTAAGCAGGGGTGCAGGCTGCCAGCTGTCCTGCCGCTGTCCGTGGTGCTAAGAGCTGGGGCAGCCAGCCTTCCTTCTGTAGGACAGAATCCAGTTTCTCAGATCCAAGAATTATTTCATGTTGTGTGACTTGGAGATGAGTCCAGAGCTTTGTGAAAATGTCAGGCACTTTGTATATGTCTCTCCTTCCAGGACTTCTCCCACAGGGCAGGCTGGCCCCAGGGCAGGACACAGAGAGCTTTCTTCCTGCCCCCTGCCTTTCTGAGCCCACTAGATGAATGGCTCGCTCTGGATTAAGATCAGAAAGGCATCAGCAAACCCAACTGAAGTCACACTTTCTCAATTTGCAAAGTGATTGCAAGGATTAAGGATCTTGGCAGACCTGATGAGGAAGAAGGCCTTATAGCTCCGTGAGTTGGTCACTCAGATGACCTCATTTCAGAGTTTCTCTGGCAACCAGAAAAGACCTTCTGCCTCCACTCACCAGCAAAGGTCTAAGCTCCCATGGCTAGAGAGACAATTCATTGGGAGGGGCTTGCTGTGGAAAGGATGAGAACTGAGTTTGATCCCCGGAACTCACGTTTAAAATGAAAGGGAGGGGCTGTGGCTGAGAGTCTGAGCTTGTAATCCGGAGCTAGGGAGGCAGATGCACCTGGTCCTTGGTCATCGTTTGGCTTCTAAACCACTGGGAGACTGTCTCAAGTAAACTAGAGATGGTTTGAAGCCACAGATAAAAGCTTACTGACCGAGTGGAGTTTCAGTGGTGTGGAGAGGTTGACATGTTGCATGCAGATCCAGAGAAAAATTACCTTGGGGCATCTTTTTAAAAAATTTATTTTTTATTTTGTGTGCATTGGTGATTTGCCTGCCATTATGCCTTTAGCCCTCTTAGTGACCATCTGTTCTCTTCTGCAATGGTGTCATTGCGTTGTTTGATAACTTTGTTCCCTATTGCTGTAACAAATATCATGACCAGGAACAACCTGGGAAGGAAAAAGTTGATTCAGCTTAAGTGTCTAATTATAGCCCACCATGGAGGAAAATCAGTGCAGAATCTAAAGGTGGTAGGCATTGAAGCATAGGCCATGGAGTGACATTGTGCCCTGGTTTGCTCCCCATGGCTTGCTCAGCCTGCTTTCTTATACAGTCTATGACCACCCTGCTCAGGAATGGTACTGCCCACTGTGAACTGGGCCCTCCCACATCAACCACTAACTGAGGAAATGCACCTACAGACACGCCCACAGGCCAAATCCCGTAAAGGCATGTTTTCTCGATTGAGGCTTTCTTGTCCTAGATGACATAAAACTAACCATCACGGAGACCTAGCTTCTACCAATCCAAGAGCTAAGGATGCTGCAACGTCGCATCAAGGACCCAGAGCTGAGTCTTCCCTGCTTTACTATGACTTGCTACCCAATATTCTCAGCAATGCATTTGAAATGCTCACGATTTTCTTTGTTCTGTAGCTATAAAACATTCATGAAATTGCCACCTCGTTGGAACATGGTAATTGGGAAGGTCTACATAGGTGTACCTCAGATATAGGCACTCATATTTTATTCCAGAATAAGCTCCCCCCTCTTTCATTCCTTTGCAGTGAGATCTATTTCACCATCAAGAGGGATATGGGGGTCCAAAGGGCCTCCCCAGTCGCTGTACCCGAGCTCCCACTGCAAAGCCAACAGTAGGTATCTAGAATAGGCAGGGCAGTAGACCCAATCCACTGTCCCATATGCCCTTTTAGAAACCCCCATTGGGAGACTCTGCCTGATTTTCAATCACCAAGAAAATGCCTTACGGGTCTGCCTACAGCCCAGCCTTATGAAGGCTTTTCTCAGTTGAGATTCCCTCCTCTCAGATGACTCTAGTTTGTGTCAAATTGACATAAAAACTGGTCAGCACAGACGGTGTCCCTGGGAGGAGCAGTGAATCCAAGCTTCCAAGTGACATCAGGGAATGTGTGATAAAAGTGGCCCAGTGTCATTGTGAGGATGCAAGGGCCACCGGCGAAGAGCTCTTTCTGCTGGCTGTGTGCTCCCCAGGGATTGCATCTGCGAAGCCATCTGAGCCCCAGGTTGGGAGGGAAATAATAAATGTCATGTGCTGGGCTCTGAGATCTTAATTCATCCATCAAGCAGGTACTAGAGAGTGGGGAAGTCTGTCCTTGATCAAGGGTCACCAGGATTTTGTGAAATTAAACAGGGGAGAATTGTTTTTGTTTGAATTGTGACTTTCTCACTGAAACTTCCTTTGCATTTTCTCCCATTACAAAGAAAAGCAAGAGGCCCAGCAAGATGTCTCAGTGGGTAAAGGTGCCTGTCATCAAAATTTATGGCCTGAGTCTCATCTCTGGGACCCATGTGGTCAAAGAGGAGAATAGATTCTTCTGACTTATACATGCTCTTTCCTATGTGCACGCACATGCACACACACTCACACTAGTGCACACACAAATAAATACAATATAATTTAATACACAGGAGTGAAAAGCAGGAGACAGGACGTGGCTACCAAGAATCATGGGTATTCTCGTGGTCTCAGACAGTTGTATGAATACTCAGCAGGGCACCTTGTGATATGTAGGCTATCCATAGTCAGGTTAATGGACTGTATTGGTTTGGTTTGGTTTGGTTTGGTTTGGTTTGGTTTTTCAAGATAGGGTTTTTCTGTGTAACAGTGCCCTGACTGTCCTGGAACTATAGACCAGGCTGGCCTCAAACTCAGAGATCCACCTGCCTCTGTCTCCCAAGTGCTAAGATTAAAGGTGTGCACCCCCACTGTCCAGCAGTAGTACCGATTTTTTTGCAAGTCACTTGGGCGCTGGGGCAAGGCTCACTTAGTGGAGTGCCTATCTACCATGCACGGAGACCCGCATGCCTTCCCTGCCGGCATGTAAACTGGCACAATGCCACACAACTCCAACCCCAGCGCTCTGGAGGCAGAGGGAAGTGAGGCCAGCCTCTGATACTTAACAAGTTGAGTTCAACAAAGATGCAAGAGATTCTGTCTAAATGATGTGTGTGTCGATAACACACACACACACACACACACACACACACACACACACACACACACACTGGAGCCTCTGGACCACTGCTTGCTATGTGCACAATGCTCAGGGTCGTCCGTTATGAAATGAACATAACTGGAGGCTGGAGAGATGGCTCAGTGGCTAAGACCCTCCTCCACAGGACTGGGGTTTGTTTTTTAGTTCCCACGTGGTTGCTCACAGCTGTCCGTCACTCCAGTTGCAGGAGATTCGACACCCATGTCTGCCCCCATTGTGAACCAGGCATGCACGGGTGCACAGACACACAATCGGCCAAAACAACCACGCAAGCAAAATAATGAAACACTTTTCAGAATGCTTTAAAGAGACGTAATAGTTCCTCTGACATTTGGCACCAAGAGGGACGCCACATGACGGCTGTCTCAACACCCCTCTGCAGTGCCCCTCACAGGCTCTATTCCAGCCTGCCTCCTGCCTCAGCCCCAGGCAATAGGAACATGCCTGTACACCCACTGGAATACTCCACCGGGCAGACAAAACCAGCTTGAGGTGGATGGCAGTGAAGAGATTTGTCACTAACAATTAGGTCACAGGTCTGTGTGGTCTGGTTGGGACTGTCTCAAGTGCAAAGGAATCATTAATATTGTGTGTGTGTGTATGTGTGTGTGTGTGAATGTGTGTGCCTGTGTGCCTGTACACATGTGTGTGTGAATGTGTGTGCCTGTGTGCCTGTACACATGTGTGTGTGTGTGTGTGTGTGTGTGTGTGTGTGTAGGTGTACCACAACACAAAGGCAAAGTTCAAAAGGACAACTCTGAGAGTCAGCTCTCTCCTTCCAACTTCTTTCTGACATGGTCTCTTGTTTCTGCTCTGTATACTTCAGGCCTTGCAAAATCAAACGGGAGCCATTGATCCCTCAGCCAGGCTTTCTGCTGGCCCACCCCTTGACGTCTCCCTGCACCCAGAGGCCCAGCACCACTCAGCCTGGATCCAGTGTCCCCTTGCAACTTGGGATTCAAATTAGGAAGCTCTCCTTGGAGGTGTTCCTTGAACGCGTCTGTGCGGCGCGCCCCCTAGTGGCAGATAGACTTATTGCCATACAATGTTTTTCTAGGTTAAATAGACTAAAACTATCTGGTAGCTAAGTATTTCTTCTGCCTACAAGGCTCAGAAAGGTTCTGGGACAGGAGAATCATCTGATCTGAGTTTTATAAATCAGGAGAGTAAAAAAAAATCCTTGCACTCTGAAGGCAGAAGCAGATGGATCTTTGAGTTGTAGACACCAGCCTGGTCTACAGCCTGAGTTCCAGGACAGCCAGGGCCACACAGAAAGAAACCCTGTCTCAACAACACAAAACAGAGAAACAAAAAGAGATTTAAAAAAATAAATAGAGGCTTTTGAGCCCCAGAGAACACCTACAGGCACAGGAACCCTGCGGGCTGGTAAAATATGAGAAGCCTCTGCCACCAAGCCAGACACCTGACTTGCTCCCAGGAACCCATGTGTTGGGAACGTGACTGTGGAAATTTGTCACCTGACCCTGACATGTGCAACGTGTGCTTTCCTTCCCACATTTAGAAACAAATGTAATTTAAAGCTATGTAAAATGAGAAGGCCTCAGGACCAGAGGTGTTTCAGGACAGACGAAGGGGGAAGGGGCCACAGAAACCATGGGAATTAGAAACTGCTTTTTGGAGGCTCCTGCACCATGCAGGGCCCTCATTAGTGGGAAAACTGGTGAGATTCCAAAGGCTCCCTGCCAGGCCTCTGGTTATATGATTCATAAAAGGACCTTCAGTCAAAAAAAAAAAAAAAAAAGCATATACCAATGAGCTATGGGACCAGAAGGGAGCCAGGCAGGGGGGCCTGCCACCCACATAGAGAACCAGCCCACAGTGGGCACTAGGCATAAGGGAGGCCCCACCCAGAGCAGGACCAACCAGGAAATGTAAATCTCAGACCTCTTTTCAAAATCATAACAGGCGTGATGAGCAGGGAGGCGGTGGCCTCTCTGCAGCCCCGCGAGCCATGTCACCAGGTTCTTTGTAAAGTCCCAAAACAACATCTCCTAATATATCCAGCTGGCCCCATTTTACAGATGTAAAAACTGGTGCCCAGAAAGGTTGAGCATCCCCTCCAAAGCCATGCAGCTATCAAGTAGCTTGTGTGCATGAGTGTGATCTGTCTTGTCTTTGAGATGCGGACTCTCACAGGCACGGAACTCATGGAGTAGCTTGGCTACCTGGTCAGCAAACCCAGGGATCCACGTGTCTCTGCTTCACTGGGATTACACACATATGGCAGCATGCCTGGCTATTCAAATAAAAGTAGGTTCCTACCTTCCACCCTGTGGGTTCCTGGAATCACATTCAGGTAATGAGGCTTAGCAACTGACACCTGTTCCTACTAAGCTGAAAAGGGTAGTGCATACCTGTAATCTCAGCACTTAGGAGGTGGAGGCAGGAGGATCAGGAATTCAGGGTCATCCTTGGCTACAAACTTATTTCCATACTAGACTGTGCTATTTTCGACTCTGTCTCAGTAAATGATAGGTAGGTAGGTAGAGATAGATAGATGATAGATAGATAGATAGATAGATAGATAGATAGATAGATAGATGATAGATAGATAGATAGATAGGTAGGTAGATAGATAGATGGTGGATAGATAGATAGATAGATAGATAGATAGATAGGTAGATAGATAGATAGATAGATAGATGATAGATAGATTGATGATAGACAGATGATGGATAGATAGATGATGCATAGATAGATAGATAGATAGATAGATGATAGATAGATAGATAGATGATGGATAGATAGATAGATAGATAGATAGATAGATAGATAGATAGATAGATGATGGATAGATAGATAGATAGATAGATAGATAGATAGATAGATGATGGATAGATAGATAGATAGATAGATAGATAGATAGATAGACAGACAGATAGATAGATAGATAGATAGACCAATAGAGTTCAAAAACTTAGGTAGCAAAAGCTTGTATGGCAGTCACAGTTGGGATTTGGGCAGGAAACCTTGACCAGAATCAGTTTTTCCCTGGTAATGGGACTCATAAGGTTTCAGCAGTTATACAGGCCTGCCTATCTCTGTAAATACCTGGGCCTTCATGCCACTTCACCACACACACACACACACACACACACACACACACACACACACACACACACAGCTGCTTCACTTGAAATTCACTCCTACACAGCTCAGCTCCTTAACTTTTGTCACAGAAGTCAAACTCTGGCCATGAAGCTTGGCAGCAAGCATCTTTACCTGCTAAGCCATCTTACTGGAATAAAGTTTTAATATAAGTAGGTACATACTCAAAACTAATAATTAAATATGTAATACACCAAATCCATAGACAGTGGTGCAGTCATTAAATATTGTGTATCTGTATATAATTGGTTGTGCTACACTTAATAACATCTGCAACAGAGCAGACTGATTTGTTCCAATGTCAACATACACACATATAAATACACACTCAAAGACACACACAAATACACACACATGCACACCCACTCACAGACACAGACACACTTACGTTCACACACATACATATGAACTCACACATTCACACACAAAGACACACAGAGACACACATTCACACATACAAATATGAACACACATTCACACACTGACACTCAAACACACATTCACACATACACACACACATATAAATACACTCTCAGAGACACATACATACACACACACTCACATAAACACATACATATGCACATACATTCACATACATTCACACACAAAGACACACTGTCACACACACATATGCACACATATTAACACACTGGCACTCACACACACACATACACATTCACACACATACATATGCACACACATTCATTCACACACAGAGACTCACACACACACATTCACACACATACATATGTGTACACATTTACACACAGACACACACATTTACACACATACATATACACACACAGACACTCACACATACAGACACACACACATTCATACACTCTCAAATTGTGCACTAAGGGAAGCCTGTCACCCTGTTCTTTTGACTGTTGTCTAGTTTGCAAGATAGAAGCAGAGCCCGTCTCAGTTTCTGGTTCCTTCTCGGTCCCTTAGACTGGCCCCAATCGTCTGCCCTATCGAGTTCTATCACTACGCCCAGCCATCAGGGACAGAGCACCCAGCTGGCCCCAGCCTGACTCTGCCCACCTTGGGCTCTGCTCAGAGGACAGGGCTGAACTGATTCTGTCAGGAAGGGTTAGTCTTGTCTCTGGGCTGGCAGCATGAAAGGGGACAAGACAAATGTATGTGGACAGCCTGGGTCCAGAGCACTGCTATCAGACACGCTGGCCACCTCTCCTAGATCTTTCAGGCTCTTCCAATCCCAACTTAAGAAGGATGTGGGCTGGGATTGGAGCTCATTTGGTAGATTGTCTGCCTAGAATGCATGAGGCTCCAAATTAGTACCCCATAAACTGGGCAGGGCAGTCCTGCAAGCCTGTAATCTCAGAACATGGGAGGTAGAGTCAAGAGGATCTCAAGTGCAAGGCTATCCTTGGCTACACAGAACTGGATGCCTGCCTGGGCTACATGAGATTACTGTCTCAAAAATTAAACAAACAAATGTTCTGTGGAATTCAGGCCTGAGACTCCAAGAAGGACACTGGAGAAGCCAGAAGCCCACAAGCTCAGGACCCTCAGGGGAAGGTGTCAGGACAAGCTAGAAGCCCTTGCAGAGGCCAAAACCAGCATCTGCTCCGACCTTACATGAGGTGTGTGACCATAAGCCTAACTTCCAACCCTAGGAGAATGCTAGCACAGGGCTTATCTGGTCTGCTAGAGCCTTGAGCCAGGCTTTCTTTGAGTGTGTGTGTGTGTGTGTGTGTGTTTATGTGGGCTCACATGGGTGAGCACACTTGTGTACAGGTGTGTGTTCGTAGGCCAGAAGTCAACCTCAGGTGTGTTCCACAGGAACTATCCGAGAGCTCACTAGACTAGGCTAGCTGGTCAGTAAACAGGATCCTCCTGTCTCTGCCTCCCCGGTAATGGGCTTACAGCACAGGACAGCATTGCTGGGGTTTTCGTGTGAGTTCCAGGATGGAGATCAGGCCCTCATGCTGGTATACAAGGCACTTCCTTGGTAGTCCTCTCTCCAGTCTCTAGTCTCCAGCCAATCTGTCACCATGCTGCTTGGCGGATGGAGGGAAAGCTAGGTAGACTCACAGAGCCTCTTGTTTCCCTGATCTCGGTTGCCACCACACACCCCACAGACAAGCTGGCGATGCAACTGGTAGCAATGGTACAGATGGAACACCAGGAATGAAGCCCACCCGCTTGGAACCCCTTCACCTGCCAGCACCCACTCCTTCCATCCCCCTTCGTCCCCCAGCTTCTGCTCCATTGCTTTAGAGGCAACACCCCCACAGAGGGGATGGAATCTCACTCGCAAAGATTCCTTGCCGCTGAGGTATCTCTGGAGGAAAATCACCCAAACATCTCCCACGGCATCTGGCCGAGCAGGTGACTCAATTAGCTCAAGTGGTTGGAAGCTACAGCCATGAAGACCACAGGCAAAGGTTCTGTGTGACGTACGTTTGTCAAAGAATGAAAATCGGTCCAAGAGTCCTGGCCAAGAGTTTCCAGCCAAGCTCAGCTTTTAGTTCTTTGTGTGACCACAGGACAAAGGGAGGGGCTTTCTGTTACTCACTCTTCACTAGCTCTGCCCAGAAGATGATTGGGCAGCGTCTCCAGAGAGTCTCATAATGGTCCTCCTTCATCTTCATTCACAGGCTGCTTACCCTAGATGGTATGTTTTCCCATGTTCTTGGTTCTTAAATAAAGATTTGGTCCAAGCCATATTGGCAGGGCTGAGCAGGATCTCCATGACAGCATGTATGCCCAGCTTCTTCAAGACCTCAGATTTAAACACGTTTGCTGCTGAACTAGAACTTCCCTTTTTCCTTTTCCTTTGATTCGGGGCTGAAACCCATAGCCTCACACATACTGGGTAAAGCACTCTACAGCTGAGCCACACCCTCATCCCATCACTGTTGGATTCTAGGTAGGTGCCCTACCATGGAGCCACGCCCCCAGCTCATCACAGGTAATGGCCTACATCAATAGGCAAGTGCACCGTCACAAAGTCACGCCATCAGTATCTCATTGGGGGATTCTAGGCAGGTGCTCTATTTCCCCTCAAGCTCCAGAATGCAGCAAATCACCCACAGAGAGAGCCCAGTGAGGAAATGTGTTCCCAACATATTCCTTCCTTATCACTACACGCTTGTGAATGTCCAACTCTGTCATGAGCTCATTGTGTTATTATGTGTCCGTGTGACTACTGTGTAAATACACATTCTTACCGTGGAGTGGCTCTCTGTACTGTTCCCACCAGCCCTTGAAAGAAGCAGAGCCACGGGCAGGGCCATCTGAGGGCCCCACATGCTGGTGTACTGTGAACCAGGAACAGATGGGTTGGTTCCGTGTCTCAGCTCAGCACCGGAAGTTTGCTACCATCTGAGTACCTATAGTCCTTCCCTGAGTCCCGTAAAGTAAGTGCTTCTGTTACCAACTTGGGGGGAGTCACTGTACCCCAAGATGGGTGCAGCCACCTGTCTTCAATAAGCCAAATTAGTAACGGAAAGCAAAGGGGGTATTGCTAATATGCCACATTGGGAAGAGAGACAAAGAGGTCCAGTCCAGGGCTGTCTCCTGTCTCAGGGAGGCCTAACCTGCCATATGGGGCTGTCTGTGGAGGTGTCCCACTGAGAATCACAGCATTCCAAAGACCAATCTAAGACCTCCCTGGTCCTGTGACTCGGAGGCTGAAGCTCAGACACAGCCATTCACAGCCAATCAGAGAAGAGCCTCACACAGGGGAGGCACCAGAGTGGCTGGTCAGGGAAGATGCCCAGAGGAGCTGAGTACATCGAGTCAGCCCACAGGCACAATGGGAGCCTGGCACACAGTGGCCCCTCCTGAGCCATCTGGAGGTTTTTGCTTCTTGGAGACCCTCAGAAAGAAACAGCAGGAAGCTCTCTCCCTCCAAACCTGACTACGCGTACCATGTTTCTTAATACAACTTGCAGAGGCTGTGTGAGGTGTCCCAGCCCCCTCGTTTAGCTCTGAGGTGTAATTAATACATAAATTAAGCTCCTGCAGACTCACAAATACCCAGGAAAAAAAAAACTGGAAAAAAATACATAATTAGTTTTCCCATATGATTCCATCTGTCAGCTGAGTTCAACACCGCTGTAGCAAATCCCAGAGGTTTTGTTGGTTATGTGGGCTGCGCCTGGCACTGCCCCTGCCCTGATTTGGGGGAAGGAAGCCTGGGTTCTCCAGCCCATGTGCCATGGGGCAGGAGCCAGAGAAGACAACAGAGCAGCCAGGGAATTTGGATATGGCTCTGGGAGAGAACCAGGGCTGTGAGGGCAGCTATAGACATTTGCATGTGTGCCTCCAGCCTGAGCACGGAAAGCTTCTACAGCTGACCCTGTCATCTCTGTCACAAGCTATACATGGGAAGGAAAAGGCAGAGCAAGGGAAAGAGAACCAGAGAGCAAGATGCCTGGGGGGACAGAGCCCAGGGCAGAAGGAAGCAGTGACATGTCAGAATAGAATTGAGAATCCTGCTCCTCCCCACCACCTCCTTCCCAGCACCCAGATTCTGTGCTCCGTCACCTGTCATTCATCCGGCTGGGAGCAGGACTAGTGAATGGTTTTTCTTCCCTTCTCTGAAATTATTTATATAACAAAATGAATACATCTGTCTTAATCACAGTTGAATAAGACACAAGAGTGCAAAGCCAAAGGCACACCCACATCGTTCTCTCTGTTACTCTCAGTCCCCAGGAGAGACATCATTAACTGGTGTGGGTAAAGGTACTTGCCAAGGAAGCCTGGTGACCTGAGTTCGATCCCTGCAACCCCCTGAAGATGGGAGGAGAGTAATTTAATGAAGTTGTTCTCTGACACCCACATGCACACATGTACTCACTCACACGCTCACATTTTGGGCACACATGACATGATAAATAAGGACTTTTAAAAGCTGGTATTTATAGGATACTAATATTTGGTGGCATAATTATCAAATGATATTATGGTGTTGGCAAGTTCCCGGTTACTCACAGTCCCCAGTACCAGGCGTGCTCAGCTTTCTGCACTTGCCACAGGATCCAGATCCACTATTTTTGTCCTTTGTTTTGTGAGAGTATGTGTGCATGTTCACGTATGTGCTGATACACACATGTGCACATGCGTGTGAAGGCCCAAGGTTGACCTCCAGTGTTGTTCCTCATTAGTTATTCACCTGTTTTTTGAGACACGATCTTTCTTTAGGCTGGAACCTACCCATCGGGCTAAGCTGCCTGGCCAGCAAGCTCCAGGGCTTTCCTCTCCCCACCCCTGTTCTACCTACTTGGTGTTAGATCCTCACATGCACAGCACCTCACCACGTACACCACCACACCACCACACCACACACACACACCACACACAACACACCACACACACGCACACAACACACCACACACACACCACACCACCACACACAACACACACACCACACACCACACACACACACCACACACACACCACACCACCACACACACACCGCACCGTACACACACACACAATACACCACCACACCAGCACACCACACACACACCACACATAATACACCACACACATACCATGCACACCCACACAACACACCACCACACATACCACACCACCACGCACACCACACAACCACACACCACACCACACACCACACACACACCACACATAACACATCACACACATACCACATATACCCACACACACCACACATACACCACACCACACAGACCACACACACGCACCATTCCACCACACCACCACACACACACCATACACATACACACACACCACACACACACATACACACCACACAGACCACACACACACACCATTCCACCACACCATCACATACACACCATTCCACCACACCACCACACACACACACCATACACATACACACACACCACACACACACATACACACCACACACACACACCACACCACACAGACCACACACACACACCACACCACCACATACAACACACCACACACACACACAACATAACACCACACACACCACACATACACACACCACACACACCACACACACACACACACACACACACACACACACACACACTACACACACCACCACACCACACACACACCACCACACCACCTCTGCTTCTGCCTCTGCCTCTCTGCCTCTCAAGTGCTAGGATTAAAGGTGTGCACCAGTACACCCAGCCTCACATTCACCTCTCGAAGAGGACTTACCTGAGTTCAGTTCCCAGAACCCACAGCTCATGACCACCCACAACTCAAGCTCCAGGGACTCCATGTCCTCTTCTTGCTTCTGCGGGCACGTTCCCCACACGCTGGGAAACAGTGAAGGACGGCGTTCTAACAGAACCTGGTAGGGCCAGAGTGATGGTTCAGTGAGGGAGTGCTGCGATGAGGTCTGCTGAGATCAGGCCTGTCTGCTGTTGGTGGCACTGTTCCATAGGCTAAGTAAGGAGAAAGGGTCACTCTAGGCTTTCTGACTGTGGGTTAAATGTGACCAGCTGCCTCAGCCTCTGCCTGCCATCATCCCTTCTCTATCCCGTAACCTTTGAACTGGGAGCCAGAACAAACCGCCCTGTCTACCAGTTGCTTTTGTCGGGTTATTCTATCTCTGTGACAGGAAAGAATCCAAGATGGCTGGAAGATGGTGAGAAGGGAGAGGTGACAACTATGGAAAAGAGGGACGGGGGACAAGTTGGGAGAAGTAGCAGGAGAAAAATGGCTGGAGGGGAAGGGGGTCCTGAAGAAATGAGGGGGCAAAGAAAACGAGGAAGGGGTGGTGGTTACTTTTCTCATTGCTGAGACAAAGTGCCCAACAAAAGCAGCAGAAAGATGGGAAAGGTCATTCTGGCTCACAGTTTGGGGGATACGGTCCATCATGGTGGGCAGGGGTTGGGGCATGGCAGCCAGAGAAGGAGGCAGCTGGTCACACTGCAGCCACAGTCAGGAAGAGAGGGGAATGCTGGTGGCCCGCTGGATTTCTCCTTTTTATTCAGCTCAGGACTCACAGGCGGGCGTGGCCCACACTCAGGATGGGTCGTCCCCCCTCAATTAACCCAATCTAGAAACTCCTTAGAGATGTGCACAGAGGTATGTTTCCATGGTGACAATGAATCCAGTCAGGAGGACAATGAAGATTCCCCTTCACAGGTAACCAGAAGAGGTAATTACTAAAAGAGCGAGAGACTCCTTGAGTTCATGCTTGCCCAAGCATTGCCTGGAAGCCATGTACCTAATGATGAACTCTACCCAGGGGCGGGGTGCAAGCGGCTTCCTCTCTGGTCTGATGCTGCTCTTTAGGGTCCTAAAGGGTGACAGCTCTCCTAACTTCACTGCTGGCTCCTTGTCTAACAGTGTGAAAATGGCCGTCAGTGACTTTAGCATGAATAAGTAAATCGAGCCCAGCTCAATGACCATACCCAGAAGTTCACGGTGCTTGTCAACGTTCTGTTGCCATGGCAAGACACCTAAACAAACAAACAAACAAATAAATAAATAACAAATAAATAAATAAATAAAGGAAAGTTTTGTTTCCACTCTTGGTTCCAAGCAGAGGCCACTGGATTGTTGTGTGATTTTTTTTTCCTGGGGGAGGATGTGGTAAATGAGCTGCCCAGGGCCAAGCCAAACATCGCACCTCATGATGTCTGAGAAATTAATGAAACAGGAAGAAACTGGAGTTTTTCAATAATCTAACTTCCTCTCATGAAGCCCCACTTTCTAATTTTTTTTTTTTTTTTTTACCATTTCCCACTAGTACCAGAAACTGGAGACCAAGCCTTCAATATTAGCCTTGAGGAAACTTAAAATCCAACCTATAGGCCCTGGGGAGATGGCTCAGTCTCAGTAAAGTGCTGGCTTCTCGAGCATAAGGACGCAACTTCAGTCCCCAGCACCCATGTGAAAAGTTGAGTGTGGGAGTATATTCCTATAATCCCAGCATCAGGGAGGTAGAGGCAGGAGGATTCCCGTGGCTCTCTGGCTAAAGGTCTATCCAAATTGGTGAGCCCCAAGATGACTGAGAAAGCCTGCTTCAGAAAATGGAAATGGAGGTACCTAATGACCCCACAAGATTAACTAACCCACCTCTGTGGCCGCTGTATGTAATAAGTTTACTGATCCAGGCTGCTGGCGGGCGTGATGCATCCAAGCAAAGACCCACGTGATCCCAGATTTCTGTTTATGGCTTGTGTCTGTCATTTCTTCATTCAGTACAAGCCCAAAGCTGTCCAGGTCATGGCACAAGTATGTGTGCATGTGTATAAACATACACACACTATTACTCGCGCGCGCTCACACACACACACACATGCACACACCAACACAAACTCTGAATTATAGCAACACCAATCTCTCTACATATGGAGGCTTCCCAGAGCCAAAAGAAAATAACCTGCCCAGAAGCTGTGCTCACTTGGCCTCTGCTGTCGAAAACTTACCAGAAGCTCTGAGTTATCTGTTGGGCAATTCTGCCCCCTGCCTTCTCTGGCGCCCTCCTCCAGCTCCTCGAAGTGCTGTCCAGGCTGTGGCACCCTGAGCTTTCTTTCCTCTCAACTGGGAGTCCATGTATTAGCCGCGGGGCACCAAGCCCAGCCTTTCATGATTCTAAACCCATCGCAGGCCTCCACAGTATGCATATTTACATCTCTTTCCCTGGGAACTGGAGCATTAATAAGTAATGTACATTTTAAGAACATGCAAAATATGCCTCAGCAAAGGGCTAAAGGTACAGCTCAGTGGCTGGACACTTGCAGAAGCTGGGCGTAATGGCCAGCACAGCAGACAACAAGGAAATAACAGGAAGTTATAACGGTGAGGATTTTCAATGTTTTGTTTGAGCTTATACCTGATTTGCAAGCACTTAGTACTAAGTTGCAACCCTAAACCTTTAAGGTAATGTTTCCATTGGAGTTGTTAGTGTTGCTTGGTAAAGACCTTGCACAGTTTCACTAAAGATATTGATAGTAGGGGCTGGAGAGAGGGCTAAGTGGTTGAGAACATAAGCTGCTCATGCAATGGACCCAAGTGCACTTCTCAGCATCCAAGTTTAGTTTCCAGCACCTAAATTGGGCAGCTCACATCCGCCTGGAACTCCAGCCCCAGGACATCTCTCTGGTTTCCATGGGCGATTGAACTCACGTGCACCAGTGCGCACTCACAGGCACATAGACACACAGTTAAAAATAAAATATTTTAAAGTGTTTTCAAAAAGTATTATTAGTAAGGAGTGGGGAGATGGCTCAGTGGATACGAGCACCCTGAGTTCGAATCCCCATCACCCATGTGAAAAACTGTGCATGGCTGTTCACTATCCCAGCATTGGAGGCTAGACACAGGGGGGTCAAAAACAAACTTACTAGCTGGCCGGCTTGGTGAGCTTCGGGTTCAGAGAGAGACCCTCCCTTAATGTGATAAGACAGAGAAAGGCACCTGATGGCTTGCTCTGACTTCCACTTGTGCAGTCATACGTGCAACCATACACCCCCACACATGCATCTCACGCATATACCACACATCCCCCACTCACACACATGCATAGATAAAAGATGGCATTGCTAATCATGACAACAAATGGCAGCCTGGTTAAACACACTGGTCCCTTCTCTTTTCCCTCCTCAGTTCTGGCAAACACCCTCCAGGAGCAAATGAAGGTCTGTTTGGTCCCTTAGCATCACTGTTGGTCCCTGGTCACCCTCCAGGTACCTTCTCAGACGTGTGTCCTCTGTGAGAGCTTTGCGTGGGTAGACCTGGACTGACATCTCCATAGGTGTTTCTAGTAGGACAAAAGTGCCTCTGTGTGCTGTAAAGTGACCAACCGAAGACTATGTTCCTGGCGTGCCACACTGGCACACTGCCTCACTTGTGACAACAATCGTGGCAACAATCGTCTCCTTGACAGGATCTAGAATCACCTGGAGGAAGAGCCTCTGGGCTTTCCTGGTGGGAGTTGGGCGGGGCGTGTCTTAATTGCATTATCAAAGTGGGAAGACCCGTCTTGATTGTGGCTGTGCTGGAAATAAGATGCTAACGTCATCTTTAAGGTATAGTTCTGCACTGAGTGTTCCCGCACAGATACAAGGCCAGAGTGGCTGGGCTAGGTATGCGGCCAAGTCTAAACTCCTGCTTTCTTCTCCCGTAGGCTGAGGCTTACACCCTTCTCCCATTCCCATCTCACTGGTTCAGGTCCCAGTACCTTAGCTAATAGATGACCGCGGGCTTGGCTCAGTTGCACAGCAGAGTGCCTAATCTCCCAGTCTCGGGCTTATAAAATAAGTAGGCACCAATGCCACCTGAGGAAGAAAGAGTGTCCCGCTCTCTGTGGCTCTCATATTGAGAATAGATCTTCGTCTATTCTTACAGCTGGGTCCTAGGCCCTATGACACAGAGAAACTGGGCCTAGCTCTAGTGCCTTCAGCCCTCTCTGACTGCGGGCCTATGTGAGCAGCCACTTGATTCTCCTTGATTCTCCCACCATGATGGACTTGAACCTTGAACCATGAGCTAAAACACATCCTTTCTCCCTGGAGTTTCTTTTGTCAGAGTATCTTATCACAGCTACGGAAAAGTAAACAGAGACACCTACGGTAAAACCAAAGCCTCCAGCCCCACCAAGCCCTTGTTTGACAGCAGCACCAGCTGACCTCTGGATGCATCCCATGAAGTATCCAGATCAGGATTGCCAAAGTGTTTGTCAGTATGAACTAACCCTGCTTTAAATGAAATACAACGTGGTTTATTCTTAGCCAAATAAGAAGGATCCTGGCTCTAAAACAAGATTCAAGTTATTCCAAACAATGTGTTTTATATAAAAGAAAAAGAGATTTTACAGCCAAAGAACAAAGAAGATCATAAATGAAGATAGCTAACAGCACTGCAGAGTTGGAGTCCTCTGCCCCTGTCCCTTCCACATGAAATCAGAGGTGAATCTCAGGGGTGCTCTTCAGGTCCCAGGGGTCTACCTATCTTTGTTTTCCGGGTGCTGGGATTAGAAACACATTCTGGCCCTGCCATTTTAAAAAACATGATCCAAAGGACCATGTCCAACTCAGGTCCTTGTGCTCTCGTGACAAGGACTTTACTGACTGAGCCATCTTCCAGTCCCAGGGAAATACTCTTTATCAGATCTTATTTTAAAACATCCCCAGCTGTAGGGTTTATAGACACAATCTACTAAGCTGAACAGCGCATTATGAGACATTTGCATAATAGTCATGAGACTGTTAAATGAGATAGAGATTAAAAGTAAATGCCTCTTATATTAAACGGTTTGAGGTTTTTCTTGCAGACTTGATTAGGGATTTATTATTGAGCATGATTTGGTAGGCTATAGGAGAGCACCGTGGAAGCCTTTAGGAATGCAGGGATCTCCACTTGTCCAGGGAACCACACTGGGGATTCGCTTGACACCACAGCCATCAGGAATAAGCCACTTCTCAGCAACCATGTCTTCAGATCCATCTGCATTAAACGTGGGGAAGCCCCACTTCTCTGAGATGTGGATCTTCCGGCTAGAGAACGTGAACGTGGCTCTGGGCAGAGCCTCAGTCACGTGATCCTTATTCTGCAGCTTGGTACGGATGGACGTGATGACCTGGCCAATGTGAACCCTGGCCACTGTGCCCTGGGGCTTCCCAAAGGCACCACGAATACCTGTCAGGAGCCTGTCGGCCCCAGCGCAGGACGTCTTGTTGCTATGAATGACACGGAAAGGGTGGAGCCTCACCCGGAAAGGGTGGAGCCTCACCCGGATAGGAAAGCCATCCTTGGTACAAATACGGGCAGCCTCCATGCTTCAGAAGAGAGCGTTCCATTTTCATATGACACCATGTGGCCACCAAGTGGGAATTCATCCACTTTGGCTTTCTTCTGTCCCAAGTCAAAGATGCGGATCTTAGCATCAAGGACACCGCCACAGAAACAAGACGTTGGGTATGACTTGTTCTTACAATACCAGTAACACCCAGCAGGGCGGCGGCCCATGATGACAATAAGAAAAGAGACAAAAGATTTCTTTTTCATTATGTGTATGCATGCGTATTTGTTTGCTTATGCACTGAGTGCGGTGCCCATAGTGTCTAGAGGGGACATCAGTCCCTCTGGAGCAGGAGACACAGGCTATCCTGAGCTATGTGAACGACAGGGTGCTGAAAACTGAAGTCCGAACTTCTGCAAGGGCAGCTGTGAAGGCAAAAGCTGTGTTGTAAGTTTACATTACTGTGCTTAAGAGATCTATAAAACAAAAATGCCTCTAGCCTGTAAGCCCCACTTGCCCAAGGACAGATAGCTCTGCCAGGAATGCTGGGGGCTGCTATTCATGTACAATAATAAGCTGTATGTTTTCACTTCCGTAACCAGGGTTGGTTGCCCAGCTTGCAGGATGTGCTTGACCACTCGAGTGTAGGAGGTATGTAGGCAGGAAGTACGTCAGGATGTATGCTTGCCCTGATTGGACAAAGGTGGGAAGTAAATAACCTCATGGTTTTGCCTTCCTGAGCACCAGACTAACATAGCTATTCTCTGGGAACCCAGTATGGTCCTGTCCAATGCCCATCTTCCTGCCCAGTATTTAATAAACTTATTTCAAATTTGGCTCAAAAATTGTGGTAGTGGTCTCATTCCCGCCTTGCAGGATTAACATAGCACTTTCCTAACTGCCGGGCATACCTCTCTGGCTTCTAAGTGGCTATTTTTAAAAGGGTTTAAGACAGCCCAAGTTAACTCCAGGTCTAGATCTGGAAAGTTTCATCTCTCCACATTGATAATGCTTCAGCTAAGGTCCAATAATGTTCCGGATCTTTGGTGTAGGTGTGGCTTCATCTGAGAACTTCGGCTCCGCCTGCCAAGTGTCTTTTTACACGTTAAGATGGCTGAGGGCTCATTGACCACGGGCTGAGAGCTGGCTTCCGGGAGAACAGATTCTACATTGGAGGATTAGGATTTCTAGCTCAGGACTCCCTACCCCACCTTCCACCTTCCTCTGGGAGGCAAGAGTGGACAAAGGTTAAGTTGGTCACCAAGGTCAAAATGTTTAATTCCAGCACTGAAGAGGCAGAGGAAGGTGGGTCTCTGTCTCTGTGAGTTCAAGGCCAGCTTTGGCTGCGTAGTAAGTTCGAAGGCAGTCAGAACTACCCAGTGAGACCCTGTGTCAATGAAAAGAAAAAGAAAGGAAACATTTGATCTTGCCAGTCAGGTGACTCATCAGGTAAAAGTGATCGCCAGGCAGGCCTCACAGCCTGAGCTGATCCCTAGAATCCAAGGGGAAAGGAGAGGACAGACTCCTAAAAGCTGCCCTCTCTCCTCCACGTGTGTGCCAAGACACATGCATGCACATAAACACACATGCAAATGAGAAAGAATACTTTCTAATGTAATAAAAATTATTCAGACTATAACATTTATAATAAGAGCCTAAAGTGATGTAGTTAGTTCACCCCAACTCTGAGAAGACAAAAGTGCTGGCACTTGGGAATCTTCTGAACCCCACCCTATGGATTTTTTCATCTAGTGTTCATCTGCAATGAAATAAAATATATCATTAAATATTTAAAATATCCTTTGTTAAACGCTTTCATTAAATATTTATGATATCCTTTGTAATAAGTCTGCAACAGTTAGGGAACTGTTTTCATGGGTTCTGGGAGCCACTTCACCAAATGAGCAAACCCCCAAAGGGGGGTCATGGGAACTCTGAACTAAATGGGACGGACGTCGTGAGCAACGTTGAGATCTGTGACTTGTGCTTGGCATCTGAAGTGGAGGCAGTCTTGCAAAACTGAGCCCTTAACCCCCGGTCCCACGCTAAATCCAAGTGGTGTCAATTAAACTGAATCTGAGGATAGCCAGGTTTTGCCAATAAAGAACTGGACAAACGGCTGTGGGCTGGGAGGTAGATGGTTAGCATATTGGGATGAGTGAGGACAGCAAAAGCCGCTTTTCCTTACTGTCAAGGAGGTGCGACGTGCCGCCCCGGTGAGGTGATGGCTCCTCTTATCAGCAGAAGTGGGGAGGCTGGTGGCATATTTTCAGCTGTAGGCAGATAGGCCACGCCCACCTGCCTGTACCCTTTTTCTTTCAACATAACATTTTTATCGGTTATTTGGGAATCTCACATAACATCCTATCACTCTCACTTTTTAGTCCTCCCAGCTCCTCCCCCACCCCTGACTCCTCCCCTCAATAAGGGAAACAAACAACCCCCCAGAAAAAACCAAACAAACAGACAAACATGAGTCTAATCTGTGTTACCCAGAGGCTCAGCGGAGCACGGACAAACTTTCAAAGGTCAGTCCCTTAAAGAAACCCAAGTCCTTCCCCACCCGAACCCCCGCCAGAAGCCATCAATTGTGGAGCGCTGGCTTCCGCATCCCCATCACAAGTTTTAAGAGTTCTTTGCCATGGCTTCCTATTTAGGTGACTACTTTTGTGGGGAGGTGGGGCGTGGGAGGGGAGTTTGTCACAGAAGTCTTCTCTGTCTCTCTTTCACAACTGTGGTCTGCAGTCATAGAAGCTACTTCAAAAGTAGCTTCCTTGCCCCTTACTGTCAGCATGGGTGTGGATCATGGACTTCCATGTGGTTTCTAGTGACATCTACCCTGCATCCAGCATGTGCCCTGGAACCTCAGCATGGTCTCCGATGACAGTACAGACCAGGGACATCAACATGACCAAGGGTTTCAGTAAGACCATGGATCCCAACATGGCCTTTGACAGCAACACACATCACAGACATCACCATGGCTTCAGGCAGTGGCACAGACCATGGACATCCACGTGGTCTTCGGTGGTAGCACAGGCTAGGGGTATCAACACAGCCTCCAGGTGCAGCAGGACCATGGACCCCAATGGCCCTTCGTGGTAGCACATGCCACAGACATCAGCCTCTTCTTACAGTCACAGACTATGTAAAGAAATGGCAGTGTCCCAATGGCCTGTCACTGAACCTCAGAGTCCCAAATGCAGGCATTCCAGAAGAGGGGAATGCGTTATTTTTCACACCCAGGAGGCTTATGGAGCTCACATAGTACATCCCCCACCTGTATAATGGGTACGTCACACGGGTGACTGAAGAGTTGGGATGTTGCAGGTCCAGAGCCAAATTATACTATTATACTGGGCTATTCTTAGCTCCCTTAATAGCGACTCATTCTCTGTCCTTGTGTGAATGGGAATTCCAGGACAGAAGCTGCATCTGCAGAAGCTGGTTGAGTGATTTAAACTCAATATGGAGGGGTTGGATGTCCAGAGTCTACCTACAACGACAACTGATCTTCAGCCTCCAAAGCCACCATTCCTGCCTCTGTGTCAGACCTGTGTAACTAGCAGGTGTATGTTGATGTTAGGGTGTTCTTCCTCCCAGACCCATGCTCCCAGAAATAAGACTTAAACTCAAATTATATTTACAAATACCTTGGCTATACAGCCTCATGACATCTTTCTGGGCAACTTTCCCACGCTATCTCATGCTATCTCATACTTTCCCAGCATCCTCTCCCACACCCGGCACTATCCCAACATCCTTTCTGTCTATAGGATGTTCCTCTTCCTATTTTCTGCCTAAGCTGTAGGTCATCAAATTTATTATTGACAAGTATTACATCCACACAAACACGAGATATTTTCTCTACAGATGAAGTCACATTTAACATCCCAACAAACAGATAAATACCTTTTAGAGTGCATTAACTTGACAGAGTGCTAGTTTTTAAAGAGCTGAGAGGGTTACCTAATGGCACCTAAGCCTGAAACAAAGTCCCACCCACCATCTTACTGTAACCCCTCACCCTACCCTCCAAGTACACACCTGATAGTGCCATTTGTATTTGAAAACTGCCATGATTTTTGGCTATGCTCTATTACTATAAAAACCTGACGAAACTGTTGCCTCACTAGAACTTGGAATTTAAGGTGTGCTAAATCTGTGTTCCTGGACCATGGGCACTCATGTTTGGGCCCAAAATAAACGACCCCTCATAAGAACTGCATTTTTGAACTGACACTTATTTTTTTTTTTACCTAACGTGGGAGCTAAGAGACCTAACATCTTGCGACTACAGGGGAAATCTGTTGGCTACACCACTGAAGAAAATGCCCCTCCCTCTTCCAACAATTGTTAACTCCCTAGAAGACCTCAGGAAGAGGTCAGGCTGAATGGCTGTTGCCAAGCTCAGCCTTGTGTAGGCTCCATGTAGGTAAGCATGGGCTCAGAGAGTTCAAGGGTGCAACCCATGTCCCAAAACATTGTTCTCCAGAGCTCTGTCCTTCCTGTGACTTCCCAGCACTCCGCCCCTCCTGTGACTGCCCAGCGCTCTGCCCCTCCTGTGACTGACTGCCCAGCGCTCCGCCCCTCCTGTGACTGACTGCCCAGCGCTCCGCCCCTCCTGTGACTGACTGCCCAGCGCTCCGCCCCTCCTGTGACTGACTGCCCAGCGCTCCGCCCCTCCTGTGACTGACTGCCCAGCGCTCCGCCCCTTTACATGGCTGTCTCACTCTCACTTCACTCAGTTGTCCTTTTCATTTCTCGGTGCTTTGGAGAGAATCTTGAGTGTTCTATTTTGCCGCCCATCAGTGTTTCAGAGGTTCCTATAGAGCTGAGGGGAGCAACCTGGGGCCCAGGGTTCTCTCAATTGTATAGAACAGCTGTCAGCCTGCGCCTAGCCCAAAATTACTCCATGCTACAAAGTAACGATTCTGAACTGAGTTACGCCATTTTGAAACTAGCTCACCAGGAAACACGGACTGATAACTAACATACTCGTGACAATAAATAGTGATGCCTATTTAAATTTAAATAAGTAGGAACAGTATCAAACTGTATCAGAGACACTGGACACACACTTATCAGTCACATCAGCTACAAGCACCTCACCTGGCCTCTAACAAAGGAGCACCCCAAAACTGAGGCACGACAAGCATGCTCACTTGTTACAAGCTGTACCTCAAGAAAACTGCCATAGCATGAAACTGCTGTCTCAGTCCCAAAGCCCCAGCTCAAGTGCTGTCCCCTGCCTGACTTGGGCTTGCCTGCTCTGCACCTCGCCGGCGGTTTATAATCTTTATAATACTCTCTATGAGGATCCCCTCAGAGGCTTTGCTCACGTCTGTCCCTACATGCCTGTCGAACGCTGCAGTCTCTTTAAACGCTTCTAAGCCATCGCATGCCATGTGTGTCTGCAGACGTACATCTGTATGAGAGTGACGCATGTGATCAGAGAATTAGTATTTGTATAATCATTGCCAATATTGCTGTGCATAATACTGTATAAATATTAATACTTTATTCTTAAAATATCTCTTACCTTTGAAGAGAACGAACCTTTTCCAGACCTTGTAGTCAAGGTAATAATATGCAGTTAGAGCATTTAAAACTACATGCTTAACACCTGTCTTACTGTGTATTTTACACAGTAAGTGATTTACAGGGAACTCGACTTAAAGAGAACAGTGTAGTCAGTCTTACCATGCCTTGTGCTTTACAGAAAAACAGCTTGTATAACCTAAACTAGTACATAGTATTCTTCCACAACCCATACCCAGAAGAGTGTGTGTGTGTGTGTGTGTGTGTGTGTGTGTGTGTGTGTGTGTGTGTGTTGTGGTAAGCATTTGCTGAAAACAGCCTTAAACTACACATCTCCCATCAATGCATGGAACTAGACAACGTCTATGTGTGGTTTGAGCACCGTGCTGGGGCAGGAGAGTAGCTTTCTTCTTTGTAAGACTGTCAAACATTTCGATTCTTTTAAAAGTGTCCCTTGTTCCTTTCCCACACCATTTTTCCTATGCAGCTCAATATATACAGACCAAAGTTTTGTTAGAGACAGACAACCTGGTACAGACATTCAGACACTAACTCAACACACTCAGGCAACAGAGACAGTCCTGACACACGCATCAGAAAACCAAACACAGACCAGTAACTTCAGACTACCAACAGGCAGACAACAGACATCGCAGGAGAGAAGTGGAGAAGTCAACTTTCTGGGCAAAACTACTCCAAGAGGAGGTGCCTGTCTCTGGTTCTTAAGACAACACAATGTTGCGATCCCCTCAGAGGTTATTTAACTGACATAAACATTAGTCACTGCAGTTGGAATAAAAGAGCCTATGCGATGGCTATACCTAGCAAATGAGTCACAACACTCGTACATAACAGCCAGTGAGGATGGTATGGGCTGTGAGCCAGTTGTTTGCTGATTGTAAATATGACATTTTACAACGACACAGATTTGTCCATCTACACTCTGACACAGCTCACTCAGACCAGGGAAGGGAACTTCTCCCCTTACCCCAAAGGTTTACATCAGCTCAAATAAGCCGTCAATAGACCACCAAGGGGAACCACGAAGACCTGGGTTCAGATCCGGACTCCTAGAGATCCACCTGCAGGCTGGGATTAAAGGCATGTGGCACCACACCCAGCCAAATTTTATCTCCATAATGGACATTCCACTCTTATTAAAACCTTAGCAAATAAGGGGTGAAATGGGCGGAAAACACTGACACAAAAGGTTTTTCATTGACCGAGAAAAGAGCCACTTCCGGCGTCCTCCAAGAGGGACGTTACCCCAGAGACTGGTCCCCCTCACTGTGATACCATCACTCAGCAGGGAAGAAAGAAAAGAGGGAATCCACAGAGGCTCAGTGAGAGAGCACTCACCATCAAGAGCCTGGGCTTCATGTCCAGCGCTAAAATAAATACAGCAATAAAGGGGTGCCAAGGCGCATCGGTGTGTAAAGTGACTTTCCGTCAAGCCTAATGGCCTTAGTTCAGTCCCAAGCCCCACAGACTGGCAAGAAAATCAACTCCTGCAAGCTGTTCCCTCAGCTCCACTGACTCTCCAGAGCCCTCCACACATCCACAGCACATGTATTCACATAGACACACGGGGATAAGTCAATAGATGTGAGTCTTTCAAAAGTGGATTCGGGCTGGAGAGATGGCTCAGTGGTTAGAGCTCTGACTGCTCTTCCAGAGGTCCTGAGTTCAATTCCCAGCAACCACATAGTGGCTCACAACCATATGTATTGGGATCTGATGCCCTCTTCTGGTGTCTGGTGTGTCTGAAGACAGCTACAGTGAATTCATATAAATTAATAATAAATAAATCTTTATTAGAAAGTGGATGCATATACACATGAACTGGAATTACAATGGTTTTAATAGCACTTTTGAAACCTTTTATTTCATTTTATGTTGTATGTATGGGTGTTTTGCCTGCATGTGTGTCTGTCTACCATGTGTGCCTCAGCCATGGAGGCCAGAAGAGGGAGTTGGATGCCCTGGAACTGTAGTTACAGATGGTTGTGAGCCACTGAGTGAGAGATAGAAATTGAACCTGAGTTCTCTTCTAGAACAGCCAGTGCTCTTAGCTGCTAAGCATCTCTCTAGCTCCACAGTAACACTCATAAACAAACATTACATGTGGGGTAAAAACTATGTATGAATCTATATACACCCAGTAGAAGCAGTACTGTGACTCTCTTGAGATGGGGCTTCATATAGCCCAGGCTGGCCCATCTTGAACTTGCCATGTAATGAATGTCCTTAAACTTCTAACATTACCACCTCCATCTGCCAAATTCGAGGATTTTAAATGTATAGACCTCATGCCTAGCTGGAACTTTGACTTTTGAGCGTTATAGTCTTTTTGTAGGGTAGAGGTTAAGACCCTCCTCTTTCTCCTGCTTCTGGTTACTGCATATCAAGGTTCAGAAACTTTGGATTACCAAAGTTTAACCAATCCCAGGAGTGAGCTCTTCAGCGCTGGACATAAAAGAGGCTTTGTGGGTTGGAGCTGTAGCCCAGTGGGTAGAGCGCTCTGCTGGCGTGCACAAAGCTGTTGTTCCATCCCCAGCACCACAGGACCAGGCTTGGTGGTGCACCCCTGGAATTCCAGCACCCGGGAGGTGGAGACAGTAAATGTTCTTGTGCAGATGGGGTAGGGGAAGTGAGAGTGTGCAGAAGCCCTAGGAGGACGCTGACACCTTCCTCTATTGCTCTCTGCCTTCTCCCCTTGAGACAGGAGGTCATGTAGGCTGGCAGCCAACAAGCCCCATTTATGTCTCCACTAGGTTACAGGCACACTTGGCTTTTAGTGGTTGCTAAGGATCAAAACTCAGGTCCTTATGTTTTTATATATAGTAAGTATTCTCACTCACTGAGCCATGTTTCCAGCTATACTTTTCTTGTTGTTGTTAAGACAGGATCTCACAGGCCACCATGGAACTTGCGATAGAGACCAGGCTGGCCTTGAACTCACAAAAGACCAAAAAAATACCTGCCTCTGCCTCCTGAGTGCTGGGATTGAAGGTGTATGGTGTCATACCCAGCTACTTTACTCATAGCTTTTGATTGAAGGTTGGTTAAGTGTGATGTAAGCCCAGCAGATACATTTGTATGGGTAGATATAGATGTGCGTGAGTATATATGCATAAACTATTTCTAGAAAACGTGCAAGAGTTGGTGGCATTTGTTGTCCCTGGAGGTCAGATTTGCATCTTCTAGAAGAGAAACGACTTTTCATTATGTTTTGCTTTAATCAGGTATGTTATTACTTTTTGCCGTTGGAGGGGATTTGGGTTTTGTTGGTTTTGTTTTGTCTGGGGAGGCAAATTTTTAACAATAACAAAACCAAATGGTAGTGACATCCCGTCCTTGTACCCTCTCAGACTCCCTCATAACTTCTGATTTACAAGTAGATTAAATACCAAGGCAGAGTGGCCCTGTGGGGCTGGCTCTGTAGCAGCTCAGCAGTGACAGGTGATGTGGCTTTCGCGTGCTTGAGCTCTGCTGCCTCAGCTTCCAAACCCTGCCCCTCACTTCTTAGCCTCGTGGCCTGGGGTCAAGCATGTGGCCAGAGAAGAAATGTCCTCCCTTTCATTTCTAGGAGTAAAGAAAACCCTCAAATCCAGATACCCCGGGCCGCACCTGTAACTTAGCACTGAGGAGGCAAAGGCAGGAGGACCTCTAGTTTGTTGGCCAGCCTGGACTACACCTGAGGTTCTTGTCTAAGGAAAAAGAAAAGCTGCGCCTGGTGGCCCAGGCCTATGATCACAGCTATCTGGGTGTCTGAGCCAGGGCTAGAGGACAGAAGGCTAGCCCAGCTACAAAGTGAGTTCGGGGCCAGCCTGGGTAAATTTGCAAGACTGTCTCCAAACAAAATGTTTTTATTTGAAAATTAAGAAGTACTGTGGTTATAGGTCAAGAGTCTAGCATGGGGAAGAACACAAGTTCAACCTCCAATATTTTAGGGTAAAATAAAAACTACTGAAGATAGAGGAGGAAAAGAAAAAGAGAGGCTCTGTAGCAACCATAGGACTCTATCCACACACACACATAAGTTATTTCACCGGACAAAATTACATCATATATCCATAATCAAATCTGGAAAAGAAAGGAGGCTACCTTGAAGCAAACAGGATGTCCAAGCAGCTGCCCTTCCTGAAAACAATGTTCTTACAACTGTTCTCCTTCAATCCCCAAATCAAAACTCACAGGCAACACAATCCACCTACAAAGACACATTTCACAAAAAAATAATCACAACGAATCCTCGTTGTAATAAAAAGGGAATTAAAAGCAATTTCTGACCTGGAGGTGTAGCTGGGTGGTACAGAGCTTGCCTGGTACAAGCAAAGCGCAGCATTTGATCCCTGGTTCTGCAAAGAATAGCAGCAGCTTACAGTGAAAGAAGGTTTTTCACTAAGCGGCTGCTCGGGGCCCTGCAAGATGCTCCAAAGGAGACAGGTGCTTGCTGGAAATGCCAAGGCTGAACCAGAGGTACCACACAGAGATGCAGGGATGACGCAGTAAACACAAGGCCACTGCCATTTACAAAGTGATGCTCCTAAGGTGGAAAACAGCTCCGGATGAAGCTCTGAACAATACACAGTACAATTGTCCCTTGGTTGACACAGTGGTTATGTTCAGAGTCAAGTCAAGAAGGATGCTCAGAGCTTAAATATCTCACAGGATAATGTTTGAAGTTTTAAAAGGTTTTCTCCCGGAATGAAAGTCTTGTGGGGCTTCAGAAAGTGCCTTGGGATATCGGGGCTCTTTCAGTGTGAAGCCCCTCTGTGCAGTGGGATATGGCTAGTTGGTAAGGTACATGCCACACAGACACGAAGACCTGAGAGCTCTCCCAGCACCCATGTAAGAAGTCGCACCTGGTGCGCACTTATTGTCCCAGTGCTGAAGAGGTGAGACAGAAACATTCCATGGAGCAGTTGGCCTAATTTAAAAACAGAGTAAGGTTACAGTGAAAGATCCTATCTCAAAGAATAAGATACACAGATCCTAAAGAATGACATCTGAGGTTGACCTCTATTTCCCACAGACATGCACGCACGCGAGCGCACACACACACACACACACACACACACACACACACACAAAGATAACCCCAATCTGTGGCATGTTTTCCTGATTACTAATTAAGAGAGAGAGGCCCAGCCCACTGCTGAAGTGCTATGCCTGGCCGGTGGCCGTGGGTTATATAATAAAGTAGACTGAGCAAGCCAGTAGGCAGCACTCCCCCATGACCTCTGCTTCAGTTCCTGCCTCCAGGTTCCTGCCTTGAGTTCTTCCATCTGTGATGGAGTGTGTCCTGAGTGTTGTAAGCTGAAAGTTGTGTTTGGTCATGATATTTTATCCCAGCAATAGAAGCCCTAAGATGCTCCCCAAATGTCCACATTCCCACATATCCCAGACATACTCTTTGAGATCGCTGTTTGACCAAGCAGCTTCTCCCTGTCCTTGTAACTTCACAAAGCTGCCTGAACACCTGGTTAAAACCGGGTTATCCTCTCACCTCAGGGTCCAGGGAGAGATGCAGAAGAGGGGGAGAGGAGGCAGAAAGAGTGTAAGGGACAGAGGGGATGGAAGACACCAAGGAAACAGTGTCTTTCAAATACTAAGGACTAATGAACATATGAACTCACAGAGTTTGCCCCTTCTGTCTTAGTCCCTCAAATATCGGTAAGTATAAACCGAAGGCCCTGGCTACCTGTAACGTTTTTTGGCAGCGAGTGTGAGGAGGTGAGGTGGAAGTAGGGCGACAGAGTCTCATAGACCTCAAGAAAGCCTTTGACTTTTTGTAGTCAATGATGGTCTTGAAGTTCCAAGCCCCTGTGCCTCCATCTCCTTAGTCCTGGGCATGGGCCACAAAGTCTAGTTTAGAAAGTACCGGGGACTGGGCACAGGGCCTGGTCTCCACTGCACATGCTAGGTATCCTATTTGTCACTCTGCTGTGACAAAAGACCTGATGAAGCTAGGTTGTCACATTTCGTTGGCTGGGGAAGGCTGTAAAACCTGGAGGTGCTCCTAAAGGGTTGACAGCCTTCCCTCACAGTGCCACCTGCTGGGGAGCAAGTGTTCAAACACATGCACCTACGAAGGACATTTTACATTTAAAACCCAACACAAGCGCTCTGCCACCTCAGCCTGGCTGTGTAAATGGAATGCGGTTAAGTCTGGCTGGCTTCACAGAGTGACAGAGCTCTATAGGCCTAGTCAAGAAGTGGCTTCAACTGTGATCTTGTCCCTTTCTGCTCTGCACTATCCAGTTTCCATGTGACAGACATCCAGGCTCTGACTTCCAGGCCCGGGCAGTAGCTTCACAACCACTTTGCCACATTTAATCCTGATAGTATTCCCAAGTGTGAGAGAGCACAGCCCTGTCTACACCAAAGTTCACCCTTGGATGAAGTTCTTCTCCCTGGCTCAGACCCACACTGTGGCCTAGAAGAGGCGGAACAGGCTGTTCCCCGTCTCCACCACTCCCAATTTTCAATTTTCACTCTCCAGGTCTGACTTTGGCAGACCCATGCTTGGATCTGTCTTTGGTTTCCTGTCTAGGGTGAAAAGACTTCTTTTCACATTTCTGCAGGACGGTGTCTAAGGACAATGCTGAGGGAGCAATCTGCAAACGTAGCCACATTCCCAGACCTTGTTGGATTGTTTTATCTTTGCGTGAACATCAGCATGTGTTTACAGAAACTAAGGCATTATGGGACAACTGTCTATATGCAACCCTTAGGCAGTGAATGTCATTATCCATGACTACACACAGAGAGAATACATGCTATTTGGTAATTTTGTTATTGGCAGAGATGCTGTCTCTCTTCCTGTATTATCCTAGAACTTTCCCAGACGTCAGACATCTTTTCAGTCTTGCCTCACACTCTCTTGGCCTATTTGTGCACAGCAGTTACTGTGGCAACCAGCTCTTTCCAGGTGTGACTGCTGGCTTCCCCTTAGCAACACCAAGTATATCTATTTCCCCTTTTACCCCAGCCTTCCCCTACACTAGCCCATCCATTAGTTTCAGCGAAGTGACTCTCCCTCTAAAAATCCTTGCCCAGTAGAAGATGGGACAGAGACTAAACATTGCATACCTCCAGGTCTCCATCAGATAATTCTAAGGGAAATTTCATTTGATCTGACTGAGAGTCCCCACCAGTGATAATCAACTCGTCAGCTTTCCCAACACATTTCTCCCAGTAACCGTACTTGTCACCTCTAAAATCCTTTCCCAAGATGAATTACCTGAATGCAATCTCTTATGCCATGTTCTTGATAAATTCCAGACCAAAACACCAAGTTCAGAATATTGTTAAAAATGCAAAGCCAGGTTAACCAATGCTGATCCTGTTTCCCATACTGATTCTGCTTCCCATACTGATCCTGCTTCCGATACTCATCCTGCTTCCAATACTCATCCTACTTCTGATACTCATCCTGCTTCCGATGCTCATCCTGCTTCCCATACTGATCCTGCTTCTGATACTCATCCTACTTCTGATACTCATCCTGCTTCCGATACTCATCCTGCTTCCCATACTGATCCTGCTTCTGATACTCATCCTGCTTCCGATGCTCATCCTGCTTCCCCTACTGATCCTGCTTCTGATACTCATCCTACTTCTGATACTCATCCTGCTTCCGATGCTCATCCTGCTTTCACTGTCTTCAGCGTGTGCCTGGGAACTCTGTCTGAGATGGCTTCTGAGCATTCATAATGTCGAAACCATTCCTGCTAATATACCAAGAGGCTATTGGCCTCTTATTCTCACACAAGTCTCGAGTGTTTTCAAGTGGGGACATCACATACAAAAGTTCCATGCACTCCATACAGGAGAGGCACCAGAATGCAGCTAGGCCTGCCAGTCAAGTGGGCTGACCTGAGCTCAGCATCTCGGCACATGTTCTGTGGAGTCCAGTGGCAGTGTGGGAGAGAACCATTAGCTCTTCCCTGAACGTGTAACAGAATCTGTCCAACTTTGCATCTTCTGCGGGGTAGAGCTGACTCTCATCTAGTTTCTCTCCATTGCCCTTGTGGTATTTTTACTTCTTTCCCTTCGTTGGGGGAGAATGGGGGCTGGCAATGTGCTAGGTCTTTTTTATTCTTATCAAAAGCATTTTGTCTAGGTCCCCAGTGCTATCTTAATGTGTGTGTGTGTGTGTGTGTGTGTGTGTGTGTGTGTGTGTGTGTGTGAGAGAGAGAGAGAGAGAGAGACGTATGCAGTACCTGTAGAATCCAGCAAAGGACGCTGTATCCCCTGGAGTAGGAGATACAGGTGGTTGTAAACTGTCAGACACGGGTCCTGGTAGCCCGAGTCTGGTCCTCTGTAAGAGCAAAAAGTGCTCTAAACCACCAGGCCACATCTTTCCACGTCTACTGTGCCTGTTCTTTTTGCAAAATCGTTCCACAGTAGTTTGTTTGTTTACATCTGCACCATGCTGTCATGTGCGAGCATCAGAGGACAACTTGCAGCCACTGGTTCTCTTATTTTACTGTGTGTATCCGGGGGATGGAACTCAGGTCACCGGGTCCCACAGCAGCATCTCTACCTGCCAAGTCATCCCTCCAGCCGACTTGCCTTCCCTCGCTGATAGCATTTGCTGCTGAAGACTCTGTTCAGTGGTCTGCTGAGGGCCTAAGCTTTTGGCTCATTGATGCACACGTGTGCCGGCACACACCTACGTGTGTGATTCATACTGCTTTGTCCACTACATGCCAGAATGTGTTCCAATAGGAACTCTTAGCCCTAATGGAAATATCTATGTCCCCCATCAGCCACAATGTGGCTGTTGAGCCCTTAAAGTGTGTTCAGCATGAACAAAAAATTGCATTTATAATCCCATTCACTTTTAGCAGATTTCATAGCCACAGCTGGCTAGTAGCCTACCGTTAGTGAAATTCTACATCTGAGTACAGTGTTTAATCTTTTTATTCTAATGTGCTTCAGACTAGAAATATTTCCCCCAGGTAACACCCACATGTTTTTGCTGTATTGTGTTGACATCTCTTTTCAACTTCAAAACTATGTTTTCCCATTTATTTGTATATTTTTCTAGATAAGGTATAGGTGTATGAGTATGTGGAAATTTGAGGGTCGGGAAACCTGGTCGTGACTTTCTAGGTTCTCGTTTGTTTATGGCTGGTACTTATAGAACAGTTCTCCAAGCAAAACAGCTGCCATCAGCAGCAGACCGATCAGCTAGACGTGCTTGCAAGAGCTCATCCTGCTGGGCAGGAGAGGGTCATGGGGAGAGTTCATATGTAAGTCTGCCTAACTGCACGTGCCTCGGGATCCTGAGCGGCTCTGTAGTGTGCGTGCTGCGTGGGGTTATGCAGCCCTAGAGAAACATCAGCCACTCTGGGGAATGACCCAGCACACTGCTCTGGGTTTGCCCATTGCTTCTGTAAGCAACACTTCTGCAAACAAGCCTAATCAACTTACTGGTTTCCCGAGGTGAACCCTTGGGTGGAAACATAGTTTCCTTCGTTCTTGGGAATTTATGGAGAGAGACAAGTGAAAAAAATCTCAAAAGGACAACAACAAAAATACTGTGTTAATGTTTTCAGTGTCGGGGTTGTCAGTATGTCTTGGTATAATAAGGATTTGGAGCTTAATGTACATGTTATAAATAACCATATATGCTGAATAAGAAAGTGCACTTTTTGCACAAAGCAGAAAAGGTTACATCGCCCAACTTGACCTTTAGGCCCCTCATCTGCTCTTTGGAGATCCTGAATGCGCATGAGCCAAGAGGTCTCCCTGATTTCTCTTCATATCTAGCCATGTGTTCATTCTTATTCTTTTTTTTTCTCCCCTTCTTTAAGGCTCCAAAAGGAAGACTTCAGTCTGTACTATTCTATCATCCATTGTGGTTCAAGGGCAAAACTCTCTGCTGTATCAAGTGGCTGCAGAGGCACGGGGGCGTGCAGATGAGCCATCCATCCTGCCTTAATGATGCCAGGAAGAGGCAGGTTCACAGGTGGAAGACTGAGACAGCTGCTGCTCTCTGATGAATACAAGGACAGGCAAAGAACAAGAGGGAACAAAGGGACCAAGCTTATGCCCCCCCAACCCCATGCTACAGACTGAACTGAGGACCCAGGCATGTTGGTCAAGTGCCCATCCAGTGAAATACATCCCCAGTAGAAAATATTCTGTTTTTTAAGGTGACACCAAGAAGTAGTTAAGGACTGGCTCAGGGATAATAGGACTTGCCACCAAGCCTGACAATCTGAGTTCGGTTCCTAGGACCCACATGGTGGAAGGAGAGAGTTCTCCTCCAAATTGTCCCCTGATCTCCATGTGCAAGGCATGATCTGCATGTGCCCTGTGTTCTTACGCATACAAAGGTGCACAGACACAGATAAATAGATAGATAGATAGATAGATAGATAGATAGATAGATAGATAGATAGATAGATAAATAGATGATAGATAGATGGATAGATAGATGATAGACAGATGATAGATAGATAGATAGATAGATAGATGATAGATAGATAGATAGATAGATAGATAGATAGATAGATAGATGATAGATGGATAGATAGATGATAGAGAGATGATAGATAGATAGATAGATAGACAGATAGATAGATAGATAGACAGACAGATGATAGATAGACAGATTATAGATAGATAGATAGATAGATAGATAGATAGATAGATGATAGATGGATAGATAGATGATAGAGAGATGATAGATAGATAGATAGATAGATAGATAGACAGACAGATAGATAGATAGATAGACAGACAGATGATAGATAGACAGATTATAGATAGATAGATAGATAGATAGATAGATAGATAGATAGATGGATGATAGATGATAGATAGATAGCAGACAGATGACAGACAGAGAAACAAATTAATTTTAAGATTAACATTTTAAAAAATGGTTGTTAACTACAAAATCAAAAGTCAAGCTACAGCTGTTGCCAGTGATATTGATCCATACTTATCCTACAAAAGAAAAGCCATTTTAGAATAAAACAAAAAGAAGCAAGGAGGGGCTGGAGACATGTCCCAGTAGGTAGGATGCCTGCCTACCATGTGTATAACCCTAGATTTGATCGTCAGTATTCTTTAAAACTGTGGCACACAACTATAATTATAGAAACCGGGAAGTAGACATAGGAGGATTGCAAGTTCAGTCATCCTTGGCTATTTAGTAGGTTTGAGGCCAGCCTGAGATGTGTGAAACCCTGTGAAAGAAAGAAAGAAAGAAAGAAAGAAAGAAAGAAAGAAAGAAAGAAAGAAAGAAAGAAAGAAAGAAAGAAATGAAGGAAGGAAGAAAGGAAGGAAGGAAGGAAGGAAAGAAGGAGAAAAAGAAACAAAAAGAAAAAGAAAGAAAAGAAAAAGAAAGGAAAAGAGAGAAAAGAGGGTTTTGTTTGTTTGTGTTGTCTTTGGTTTAAGCAAGGATGCACTCATTTCCTAAGCTCTGTCAGGACAGACTGACTCAGGGGTACTGACTCCTGTGCAGAGTGCTCACACTCTCCAGAGGCAGATATACAGCTGTGTGTGACCTTGAATGAGTCACCTATCTGCCCCTCAGGACCTCATCAATCACAAAAATGGGGACATACACATAAATTAAAAATAAAAAAAAAATCCTGGTGTGATGGCAGAAACATTTAGTCTCAGGACTGGGGAGGTAGAGGAAGGCAGGTCAGAGAGGTCAGCCTGGTCAGAAAGGGGCTTGCCCGGTTCTTGGAAACAGATTTAGGCCTCCTCTCCTGTCATGGAGTCAGTCTAGCCTTCTCACTGTTTGCGTTCTCCTCTTCTGGGGGGTTCGGGGGTGGGGTGGCTGTTGAGGTTCTGTGGCCTCAGACAAATGGAGGCTCCTAGGAGAGAAAGGTCATAGTGGCAGGAAAGGATGGCAAATCAATGGCCCAACCAGGGTCTCACCCAGAAGGCTGAACCATGAGAGACTCCATAGGCCTCCTGCTGGACCAGTTCCTGAGTGAGCTGGTCTGGACTGGAACCTTCTGTTTAAAGGCAGCAGAAGAGACCCCACTATTTGCCTGCAATTAAGAACGTGAGAAATTCCTGTCAGTCTGAAAGGGGCTGAATGGATGGCTCTATAAGGACATTTGCAGGGAAGAACCACTAAAGCAGCAGTGGATAGACATTTTGTGGGAACGCCACTGAGAGCATGTGGAGCTCACAAGACAGCTTGTGGGAACTGGATTTCTCCTTCTACCTTGCTGCTTTCAGGATTCAAATTCAAGTCATCAGGCTTGGCAGTAAGAACCCTTATCCACTGAGCCCTCTTGTTACAGTAAATATTAAAAAATAATATTAGGTTCTCCTCTTTATCAGCCCTGAGGTCTCACTCCTCGGGCCCGACCCTGATACGGAGCTGCGCGCATCTCTGGCGCTCAGTCCGAGCTGCCAACACAGCCCAACTTGTCCGCACAACTCCCTTCCCTGGCGGTTTTCTACCGCCTGTTCTCTGCCTCCATCCCGGGCTGTTTCTCTACTCCAAAATCCTACATAAATACAACTCTACAGCCCAATAGCTTTTCATTCAGGTTTATATATTCAACTCTCAATCCACAAACCCTCTACACAATAAGATTACATCAAATAGACAAAGATATAAACTGCCCTTCTATATGAGATATTAGACCTGTAAAATCCTTAATGCTCATAGCTTTTTAACACCAATCAGTCCCACCTGGGTCTAGCTGGTCCTTGGGAAGCTCCATGTTGCCACAACCTTACTCCGCCATCTTCTGACCTCCTTAGACCTCTCAGCCTTCTCTACCTCCCTCGCCCTGCCCAGTCACTGGCTTTCTTTTATATTACTAATTAAAATGGGACGGTTCAGTTGGAATCACGTGACTAGGCAGCCTTTCTTGGGGAAGGGAAATTAATATTAAAATACAAACAGCTTCAGGACAATCTACATCCTCTCCCTGACTTGAGCAAGACCTTCTGATGAGCTGGGAAGCTCCTTGAAAGACACAGGGTTTTCATAGTCATGTGCAGAAGATTGTCAAGTGATATCTGTGTTTGAGCAGTAACAGGGAGCCCCACAGTGATGGTATTAGCTGTCCCTTCACCTTATTTATTGTATGTTGTTGTGGTGGTTTGAGTAGGTTTGGCCCCTCACAGACTAATGTGTTTGAATGCTTGGCCCACAGGCAGTGGCACTATTAGGTGTGGCCTTCCTGGACTGGGCGCGGCTTTGTGGGGAGGTAAGTCCCTATGAGGACAAGGCTTTGAGGTCTCCCTTGCTTAAGCTCCGTCCAGTGAGGAATTCTAGTCTCCTGGCTGCCTTCAGATCCAGGTGTAGAACTCTTGGTTCCTCTAGCATCATGTCTGCCCTCATGCTGCCATGTTTTCCAACATGATAATAGAAAAAGCCTCTGAACCTGTGAGCCAGTCCCAGTTAAATGTTTTTTTTTTTTTTTAATAAGAGTTGCTTTGGTCACGGTGTCTTTTCATAACAGTAAAATCACAGCTTAGATAACTGCAGTTTTCTCATGACTGCAACAAAATCACTAACAAAATAAAAGAGTTTAGCCAGGTGGTAGTGGTGCATGCCTTTAAACCCAGCACTTGGGAGGCCCAAACAGGCAAATCTCTAAGTTAGAAGCCAGTCTGATCTACAGAGCTAGGTCCAAGAACAGCCAAGGCTACACAGAGAAACCATGTCTTGAAAAAGAAAAAAAAAAAAAGTTTATTTTGACTCACAGTTTGAGCATGTAATCAATCTGTTATGGCAGGAGTGTGAGGCAGCTGGTCACATAGCATCCGCTGACAAGAATCAGAGAGAGATAGATAATTACTGCTGATCAGATCTCTGTCCCCCTCCCTGACCCCCATAAAGAAAGGCTTTTAATAGTGACTAAGAAATGCACACAGCAGGGCAAACAGAGAGAGACTGTCTGGAAGGCATAGGTGGTACTCAGGAGGCTGGAATATGGTCTCTCCTTGAGGGCTCACCCTCTCCTTTGTTCCTCCTCAGACTATGGAAGGTGCAACCCACATTCAGGGTAAATGTCCTACCTCCATCAGCCCAATCTAGAAACTCCCTCAGAGAGAGACACAGCCAAGGATGATTCTAGGTCCTGCCAACTTGACACTTCTAGCCATTTTGTTACTGAAGCCACTAAGGTGACCGCATCAGCTCTTTTAGTCTGTTTAAAACATGAAATCTGTTTTGGTAGGCCTCAGATGGAGATAGGGTGAGGAAAAGAATAATATAAGAAGCCCCTCCCCTCCTCTTCCCCTCTCTCCTCCCCTTCCTCCTCCTTCTTCCTCCCCTCCTCTCCAGTCAGTGGCTTCCTTATTCAATGCCCCCCTGCCTGCTCCCATCCCCTTGCTTCACACACAGCAAAGAAATCCTCATGGCCCCTGCTGAAGAACTGCAATGTTTCTACTTTGGGAAACACAAAGACAATTTTGTACTTCTTCCTGTGCCACTGTATTGTATCCTACTATGTTTAGGTATCATTATGAGTGGCTCCCAGACACCCAAAGTTTCCACCATCTCCCGAAACACCATTGCCAGCTGGGAACCACTTTTCCAACACACGGATCTGTGGCACCCATTTCATTTTGATATCATAACCCCGTCCTGACTTTTTAAAGGGAGAGGCATCTTCATAAGCGCCAGCAGCCGCTGCTACCAGCTTGCTGCTTAAGAGTGCGAGAAGCATAAGAGAAAAATCACTTCTACTTTAACTTGTTTCACAGGGATGGGCAGGATGTGCCTGTGTGCCATCCTGACAGGAGAGGATGTATTTTAAAGACATAGTTATGCTATCTGACACTTGAAACGATGGGCCCCAAATGATCAGAATTCCCTGAGAAATCTCGGGGGGGGGGGTAAGGCTGACACCCTGGTGCCCCATAGAGGAAAGGCTTGTGTCCCAGGAAGAGGTTTCACACAGTTCTGACAGCTTCTCAGACCATCGTGAGACACTGGAACCCAGACAATGATGGGTTTGCAGACTGTAGATATTACGCTATAGAAGGATGCGGGTCATGAGATCCTCCTTCAGATAGTCCGTATTCCGGCATCCTTTACAACCAGGTGTGTGTAGCCTCAGGGTCTCGGGGAAGGGCTAAAGGATATAGGTGGGGAGAGATGCAGATGTTATGAAATACAATGCAGTGAGGGGGTATCTGGCAGACCCATGCCAAGGGAACCCCACTGAAAATTTACGCCATGCAACAGATCCGGTATGAAGGGGGTTTATTTGGGGGAAGGGAGGGGAGTGAGGGCCTGGAAAAGGTGTAGAGACAGCCAGATAAGAACAGCACCATATGGGCAAAGAAGAGGGAACAGAGAATGACAGAATGGGGAGAGACAGACAGACAGACAGACAGACAGAGACAGACAGACAGAGAGAGAGAGAGAGAGAGAGAGGAGGGGCTGGGAATGTGTGGGAACACAGAGAGAGAACTGGGATTTGGTGAAGCAGCCCTTTTATACACCCGCAGTGGAGGCAGCAGACAATGGTGGCTTAAGCTGTTGCTAGGAGCCTAGCTGAATGGGCTGTAAGCTAAGATAGGGCAGGGGGCTCCATCTATGTATCCACAGGGGAGTCATCATCTTTGCTGGGTACAGACCTTCCAGCATGGCCCCATAAGCTCCTTTATGTTCTTTCCCATAACCCCCTGCCCACTGCTCTGTAAGTAACCCTAATAAACACGTTGATTCCTCAGAGAGAACTCAGCACCTTGGTTTGACTGTGGTTGGGGCTGTAGAAGGAGGGGTAGGCATTGCTTACACCATGCACAAGGAAGGAGCTTTAGCAACAGAACAAGCCCTTCTCTCTGCTTCTCACTCCTGCTTGTCTCTTTAATTGGCATTCTGGGATGGGTGAGTGAGCCCTGCTTACTGGGGCTACCAAAGTCCAGGCTTGGGGCCTAAAAGCTCACATAACAGGAATAGCTCCCCCCAACCCCCCAAGCCAATTCAGGTTGACATCTTGTAGCAGAAAATGAATGGTATAGCGAGACATCAGCAGAGAAACAGAAACCCTTCCCTGACTGGGATTCAGGAAATGGAAGCAAAAGCAAAACAAACAATCAAAAAAAGCCCAGGATTCACAAACACTGGAGTAGACGGATGCTAAGCAATGACTGGAACTCATCGGCTATGTGTCCCTGATCAGGTTCATTATTCAAGACTTGGGACCCGAGCCCTTCACATTTTGACACAACACAGGGGGCTCTTCATAAGGAGTGGGGTGGGAGTAGTTTCCATGTGTTCTAGCTTCATTTCTGTTGCTGCCATAAAATATACTTACAAAACTCAATTTAGGGGCTGGAAAGATGGCTCAGAGGTTAAGAGCACTGACCATTCTACCAAAGGTCCTGAGTTCGATTCCCCATCTGTAACAGTATCCAATGCCCTCTTCTGATGTGTCTGAAGACAGCAACAATGTACTCGTATAAGATAAATAAATGAATCTTTTTTTAAAACTCAGTTTAGGGAATAAAGGGTTTATTTTGACCGATCCCATGTTATGATTCATCACTTGAGTTACAATGTCACAGGGACAGCAGCTTGAAACAGCTGGTCATACGACATTTGCAGTCAAAAGCAGAGGAAAATGAGTGTGTGCAGCCCTCCTGGTTGCCTGCCTGGTGGCTTGCTTGCTGTGCTCAGCTCAATTTCTCAGTTCAGGCTCCCCTAACTAGGGAATGGTGCTGCCCATATTGAGCTGGGTCTTCCCCCATCAGCTAATGTAATTAAAATAACCCCCCACAGACATGCCCACGGGCCAACCCCACATTAGAAATACTCCTCTGGGACTCACTCTCTTCCCAGATGATTCTAGGTTGTGTCTGTTTGGTTTCAACCTGGGACAAGGGATTGAGGTGCATATTTATGTAGCAACACAGACCTGGCCTCCAGGCTCTCTCGGCATACCCTGACCTTAAACTTACCAGCCCAGGGACTAGGCTGCCCTTCCCCTACAGGCTCTTCCCTAAATAATCCAAATCTCTTTCTCTCTCCCCCTCCCCACCTCTGTTTCTCTCTTTGCCTGACTCTCCTCTTCCTCTTTCTCCTCATCCTCCTCTTTCTCCTCCTTTTTTTCCTCCCCCTCTTCCTCCTTCTCCTCTTCTTCCTTCTCTCTCTGCTTCTACTCCCTCTCTCTCTTTCTCGTCTCTCTCCCTCACCCCTCCTCCCATGGCAACTCCCCTGACCTCAATCCTCAGGGCCAGTGAACTCTACCACCTGAGAGCAGCTTCCCAGTAAACCCACCTTTAATACGTTCTAATTTGGCTGGAATTGGCTCATTTCACCAATGGAGAAATAACTGGTCAGTGCGAAGATGACAAAGACACCCATCACATAACCTATCTTGTTCATGACCCCTCCCCCAGAAAACCAGGCTTCCCCAAAAGACCTGCCTCCAAGACTATCACTTAGCCTCCTTTTGCTTGGTACCAAGGGAAGCTGTGGCTTGGTGGGTGTGTTGGGGCTTGAACCGGAAGACAGGCTTAATTTTAAGTTGAGGCTTAAATTTCAGCAGCCTAGAAGACAGGCAGATGAATTTACCAGTTGGCTTTCTCCGCATTCAGGGCTTCTGTAGCTACCCAGCAGGGTCAGATGCTCCCAGGTCACTCCTTCCCACTGGGCAAAGCACTGGGACTCTGTGACCTTCCTCCTTCACTCTTCTCCCAACCCCCCCACCCGCAACCCCACCCCGAGGAAACACTAAGGGCCATTTTAGCTCCTTCTCCTCAGGAAACAAAGGCTCTTGTTACAGCCACTGGTAATTTCCGGCTCTTTTTAACACAGTTTCTCATCACTCCTTATCCTGACACTGTCTGCCTGTCTCTGGCAGATTACTCAGAGAGCAGGGCACAGACAATAGCCCAGGGAACAATTCCTCTCCTTCCGGGCAAGGATCCATTTTTCAATTATTTTGTTATCCTATTTACTTAATGAGCAAATCTAGTGTCATCCCATATTTCATGGCTATGAGCAGACTCCTGATGATGGGAAAGAGTTCAGACACTTGCCGACGAGGAACACCGTTCCTCTGAGCATTCAGGGACCCAGAAACTTCCAGACGGTCTTCTCTCTGAGCTGCGCACCTGTCGCCACCTCTAGGACCTGCTTTCTCTTCCCATGACCAAAATCTCCCCTCTGTCCACTTCCCAGAGCAATGGGCACCCTTCACAAGGCTTCCTGTTACTAGGCTTATGGTCACAGAGCCAAGTTTGGTTACTAACCCTCAGAAAGCCAATTTTATTTAAAGAAGGAGGGGCTTGTTTTGGTGAGCGGGTGGGGGGTACCGTCCATTGTGAAGGGGAGGACAAGGCTAGGAGCAATAGCTTGAAGCTACTGGTCACGTTGTGTCCACATTCGGAAAGCAGGTAACTTGAAGCGGCTGATCATATTACATCCACTCAGGATGCAGAGAGAGGTGACTGTTGTACAGGAAAAGTCCGGAGACAAGAGAGAAGTATGACTGAGGAGGCAGAATGGCTGTCAGGAGGCTTGCAATCTGGATCACTTGCCCAGAAAGAAAGGCAATAGGAGCAGGACCCATCAATCCCGACCTTGAGAGATGAGCTAACCATCAAGTGCCTTCAAGTCACGGCAACTTGGGCTCCTCCATCTGTAGCACCATCTTCTTAAGCACGTGGCTTCTGATGGTGTTAAGGCTCAAGAAGCCAACTGAGACACCCAAGTTAATAGTGAAATGGGGGGGGGGGCATCTTTAGTTCTTTAGTGTCCACACACTTGAAAAAACAAATAGATCCAGTGACACCCCTACCCAAGCCCGTCTTTTACAGTTCTGAAATGAAGTTAAGGTTTAAGCCAAAGGCAGAGTTCTGCATACCAGGTAAGGTGTGGTCCACCACCATTGGCCCACCAATGCCTCTCCCTCCCTCCCCCACCCCTCTCTCTGTGTCTGTCTGTCTCTGACAGGTGTGAATCTCTTTCCAGAGAAAAGTTCTGTCTCTGACAAGCCCAAGCTTTATGTTGTCTCTTCTCATAGCATAGAAAATCCTGGGGAGATCCCGTGACTTGGGGTTTATTTTGGCAAAGGTCTCCTAACCAAAGGAAGAGACATGGTAATCACTGTCCCTCCATCCTTGTCCTTCCTGCCCTGATCTGCTGCAATGACACCAATTGCCTGTTAAGTGGCACTGCCCATGAGAAGGTGAAAGGTACTGTGCAGAGCACTTTCCTAAGTTCTGGACCTGTCTTAGTCCCTCTTCTGTTGCTGTGAAGAGAGACACCTCAACCATGAAAAGTCTTAGGAAAAAGAAAGCATTTAATTGGGAGTAGCTTAGAGTTTCAGAAGTCTCATTATTGTCATGGTAAGAAACATGGCAGCACGCAGGCAGACATGGTGCTGTAGAAAGAGCTGAGAGTTCTACATCTGGATTCTCAGGCAGCAGGATGAGAGAAACACTGAGCATGAGTTGAACATTTAAAACCTCAAAGCTAACCCCCAATGACAGACTTCCTCCAAAGGCCACACCTACTCCAAAAGGCCACACCTACTCCAAAAGGCCACACCTCCTAATCCCTATCAATTAGCATCACTTCCTAATGACCAAGCATCCAAATACATGAGTCTATGAAGATCATTCCTATTCAGACCACCACATAGTCCTTACAACAACTATAGAGACCAAAGAAGCCAAAAGATTCCTCAAAGACGACAAAAGCATCAGAGGAGGAAGTTAAATCCTCCCTTGCTAATAACCATTATCTTAGCTAGCTACCACATCCACCAAACCTGTTCCAAACCCAAGACCAAAGCTCTTTAAGGTCTTGCCTTCCTGAAGGAAGATTTGACTTCTAGAGAGGTCTCCTTGCCTTGATGGCCTCCTGGCTCTTTTCTTCACTAGTAGAAAGACAGATGGGAAGACAGGTAGATACATAGACAGGTGAATAGACAGTGGGTGGATGCAGGCCTCAGTATATAAACAGGTGGATGGAGGATGGATGGATGGATGGATGGATGGATGGATGGATGCAGGTATGAATGGACAAGTAGATGGTTGGATGGAGGGAGAATGAATGTGTGTGGGATGGAAAGATAGGTGGATGGTTGGGTGGATGGATACATTCATTTATGCATTCATGCATGGATGATTAGATGCACGGGCAAGTATATGGTTAGTTGGATGGAAGGAGGGTGGCTAAATGGATGTATGGACAGGTTCAGGATAGACACACACAGTTAGTAGCAAGTGAAGGAATGAGTACCTCAGAGTGATCTATTTGGGCCACTGCCATTTCCTGTTGGCTGAGCAATGAAAACACCACAGGGCCTATCAGCTCCAAATTCGAGAGAGTGCATGGCCAGAGGAAAGCTCCCGTGTCCCTTCTTCACCCTAACAGTTGTCATCCTGAAGGCTAACAGGCCTTGAAGGCCAATTCTGTCATCAGAAAGGAAAAGCCCTTGCATGACATTTTGTATTCAGGAAATTAACATTTCTAGCACAATTAAGGAACTATTTAAAAAAGCTTCAAAGCCACTGGGCAGTGTCCTCTCATTGGACTCTGAGAAATGTGGGCACACTCAGGGTATTCCTTCTACTCCACTGCCCTCGTTACAAATACCCCTACATGGAACAAAGGGCTTGGGGCAGATGTAAGAAGGCCAGAGGATGCAGAAAGCACAAGAGGATGTTCTTGGGTTTCAGAATGGGCCTTGGGGAGTGTGGGGGAGATTTGAGAAGGCTCTGCTTTGTCTGAGCAAAGCATCTGAACAGCAGGCACCGTCTCATGATCAGACATGCAGACACTCTAGCAAGGGACAGAGGTGAAAAGGAGAGGTGGCATTTGTTGTCTCCAAAGGTGGCCACAGTCCCCAACCCATGATCTAGCTGCCTTGACTCCTGCCTGGCTCCCCTCAGTCTCCTTATATCCAGGAAGAAGAAGCCCATATCTCTCAGCAGCTCATCAGAGTCCCCATCTGTGTGAATAGAACCCTGATGATCTTTGAAGGGAAACAGGTTGTTGTGAGAGACAGCTGGGATTTCAGATTACTTAAGTACACATGCACACCTGCACAAGTGCACACACACACACACACACACACGCACGCACACACACACACACACACTCACACACACACACACACACACACACACACACACACACACACACACACACACATACCTGCTGCACCCTGGTATTCAGAGGAAAGCAGAAGCTCTGACCTAGGACCACACATCTACTCTGATGCTAATCTCCTGACTTTGGTTGAGTGTCTGCCTCTTCCATTTACTTGTGAGTATTTGGGAGAGATCTGTGTTTCTTCTCCTCTGTTCCATCTTTAAGAAAGAAAGTTAGATCCAGGCACGGTGGCACAGATCTTTAATTTTTATCCACACACACCTCCAAACCCTACACGCACTCAGAAATCAGGCTATACCTCCATATGCTAGCTAGTTTTATACCAAGTAGACACAAGCTGTAGTCATCTAAGGGTTTGAGCCTCAATTGAGAAAATGCCTCCCTAAGATCTGGGTGCAGGCAAAACCGTAGGGCATTTTCTTAATTAGTGATCGATAGGAACTGATGAGTCTGGGTTCTATTAGAAAGCAGGCTGAGAAAGCCAGCAAGCAACATCCTTCCATCCCCCACAGCCTCTGCATCAGATCCTGTCTCCAGGTTCCTGCCCTGTTTGAGTTCCTGCCCTGGCTTCCTTTGATGATGACTATGATATGGAAGCATAAGCCAAATAAACCCTCCCTCCCTAACTTGCTTTGCTCATGGTGTTTCTTCACAGCAGCACTAACACTAACAAGGTCACCTCCTCTGCTGCTCTGTCTCTCCCTCAGGTCGATGGAACAGGAAACAAACACACCTCCTTAGCTCTGCTGCCTGCAGTGTTCTACAGCTCTGACCACATGACCTTTGCCCCTAAACTAGCGGAACCATGACCAGACTCTACCCCTAAGAAAAGTCAAAAGAACAACACTCCCTGTTTCTCTCTGTCTTCCCCCTTCAGGATCTCCTCACTGGGTCCATGACACTATGGCTTCTGCTCCTTCATAGTAAGTGAAGGTTCTTGATGTTTTTTATAATGCCTACAATGTTGTGTACTGTGCCCCATGATGTCCCCTACCTCAAGGCCCCATGGCCCTTATGGTTGTGAGGCTGTCCCATCACCTCTCTTTTAGGCAGGGGCTTTCTACATAGCCCTGGCTGTCCTAGAACTGGCTGTGTAGACCATGCTGGCCTCAGTGCTGGGATTAGAGGCACACACCAAGCTTGGCTGATCCTCGATCTCTTAGTGAAGCCCATTTTCTGAAGAGTGCTGCTCTGCCTTCCTCACCACCAGGCTGCGTAAATGGTTCTATAGCCCGTATGCTGAGTCTACACATTCCACCATCAACCTCTGAGCAAGGCTCAGTGGGGCTACAGGAAGCAGGCTCAAAGAAGGGAATGATGACATGCCCAAGGTTGATGACATAGTACTGGAGCTGGCCATGCAGTGCATGGTGGTAATCCCTGCAGTACATGGGAGGATGAGGCAGGGGGGTTGCTAAAATCAGTGTCAGCATTGGTTATATCATGAGTTTGAGGTAAAACTGGATTGCATGTCAAGTCCCTGTCAAAGAAAGAAGGAGGAGTACATGTCTGAAGTCCTAGGTTCTATCCACAGCACCACATAAAACTGAGTATGAGGTACACACCCATATACCAGCACCTAGGAGGTTGAGGAAAGAGGATCTGAAGTTCAAGGTCACCATTGGTTACATAACAAATACAAAGCCAGACTGGGTGTGATGGTTTGTATATGCTCAGCACAGGGAGTGCACTATTAGAAGGTGTGGCCCTGTTGGAGTAAGTGTACCTTGTTGAGGTAGATGTGTCTCTGTGGGTGTAGAACCATCATCCCAGCTTCCTGGAAGCCAGTATTCTGCTAACAGCCTTCCTCCTGCACCACGCCTGCCTGGATGCTGTTATGTTTCTGCCTTGATGATAATGGACTAACCTCCGAACCTGTAAGCCAGCCCCAGTTAAATGTCGTTCTTATAAGAGTTGCCTTCATCATGGTGTCTGTTCACAGCAGTAAAACCCTAGCAAAGACACTGGGCTGGCTCAGAGGTTAAGAGCACTGGCTGCTCTTCCAGAGGACCTGAGTTCAATTCCCAGCAACCACATAGTAGCTCACAATCTGTAATGGGATCTGAGACCCTCTTCTGGTGTGTCTGAAGACAACAGTGTACTCCCATATATAAAATAAATAAATCTTTGTTTGTTTTTTTTTTTTTGTTTGTTTTTTGTTTTAAAGAAGATACTGGGCTAAAAGTGAACTTGTTTCAGAATACTGATGATGGTGATGGTGGTGGTGGTAATGGTGGTGATGGTGGTGATGGTGGTGATGGTGGTGGTGGTGATGGTGGTGGTGGTGGTTGTGATGGTGGTGATGGTGGTGATGGTGATGATGGTAGTGATGGTGATGGTGGTGATGGTGGTGATGATGGTGATGATGGTGGTGATGGTGGTGATGGTGGTGGTAGTGGTGATGGTGGTGTTGATGATGGTGGTGGTGTAGGTGGTGATGGTGGTGGTGGTTGTGGTGGTGGTGATGGTGATGAGGAGGAAGAGAAGGAGAGAGAGAGGAGGGAAAGGAGGATTGGAGACTAGAAATGGCCTTAGATCTTCCTAGATTCATCACCAATGATAAATACTCATCTTGTGATAGTCAAGGTCTGCCAAGTGCTTGTTAGTAGCCTGCCTTGCCCACCCTCACCCTTCCCCCATCCAACAAACCTTCCTGGGCCCGAGTGGCACCACAGTCACAACCCGGACCACCTTCCCAACTGGCTTAACCTCTCACTTTCCAGTGGCATAAAATGGGTGTGATCATTAAGCCCATGAATAAACAAATGAAATCCTCTCATCTCTGAGAGGAAAGGTTGGGTTGGAGTTAACCAGCAGGCCGTAATGGAGTTATAAAGAAGCACTGTGCCCCTCCCTTTGGCTGTTCAGACTATTGAGACAATGACTTCCAGGAACTGGAACTTCCCCTCAGCATGGAGTCTCATGTTCAGAGGCAGGAAGCTGAAGCCTGGGGTCAGGCAGGGGGAGAACATGTCTCCCAGAAAGAGACTTAACACAGTTCTGACAACCGGTCGGAGCAAGACTGGAGGTGAGGCGATGGTGCGTCAGTGCTGGGCAGGACCCCACCACGGCCAGGACTGCCTGGGCATGAGTGACTCTTGCTCTCTGGCCCACACCCCATGTTGGCGCTCGAAGACAGAGTAGGGAGCAAAGGCTCCTCAGGTCTTCTTCCCTGGGTGGCCACACTGAGCAAATTACTTTTCTCTGTTCTTAACTATTAGCTTTCTGTTTAATTCATCTGCTGAGGACTGGTAGGCCTGCCTCAATTGCTAGCCTAACAGGGACCGGGTTCTGACTGTAATAAGTCCACTAACAGGATCCTCGAAATTCCTTCCAAACTAGATGCAGTGGTCATGCTCAGAAGTAAGTTTGAAATAACAAAGGTGGAGATCCTCACTCCAACTGAAGTGTCCCAACAAGCCGGACTTCATTCTTGATCATGAAGGTATGCTCAAAGGGTAAGCATGTGAGAACAGAAATGCACTTTGTTTTTATGGAGACTGTGTCTTTTTCCCATTGGCAAGGTCTGCTCTCCTAGTCTTTTGTTTCAGTTTTAAAGGAACTGGCACCCAGGAAATGAAGGAAAAGACAAAGGGGGGTCACTATTTAATTCACCTAAACTCTGAGAATGCAGAAGGGCCTTTGTGTAAACTGAGGTTTTACTTGGGAAGAGGAATTAAACCATTTGCATTGGAAAACCAGCCCTTAGTCTGGAGCACCCCTTCTGGAGGCAGCCCATGTGGAAGAAGAGAGCTGTTACTGTCTGCTTGCTTGCCCTCACCCTGCCTGCCAGGTCCATCTGCCCTGTCTCCGCTGCTGCTAAGGCGTTCCTCCACTGGCATTAGAATCTGCTTATGGGGACTCCAGCACTGACTGAGGACCAGCTGAGAAAACTAGCCTCGTGGACGGAACTACTGGATTCTTAGCCTTTCAATTGGGAGACAGCCATTGCTGGGCTAGCTGGACCACAGCCTGCAAACCACACCAATAAACCTACGTGTGTGTGTGTATGTGTGTGTGTGTGTGTGTGTGTGTGTGCATGTGTGTGTATGTATGTATGCATGTGTGCATATGTGTGCATTCATTCTATGAGCTCTGGAGACCCCTGAAACAGTTGGCACAAGCAAGCAATTTCCCAGCAGGATTCTAGTTGCTCAGGAAATAGCCCAACAATTACCAAGAGAGATCCCGTGAAATAGATGATTTTAAAATACTGTGCAAAGTACAAAAAATTCTTTGTATAGTTATGTGTATTTTTTAAGATTTTATTTATTTATTTTATGTATATGAGTACACTGTCATTCTCTTCAGACACATCAGAAAAGAGCATCAGATCCCATCACAGATGGTTGTGAGCCACCATGTGGTTTCTGGGAATTGAACTCAGGACCTCAGGAAGAGCAGTCAGTGTTCTTAACCAGCCCCTAGCTCTATATTTCATTTTAAACTTTTGCATATCTCATGGTATTTCTGACTTTAATTTCTTTACTGTTTTCAGTTAATGTGTCTATCTATGTGGTTATACAATTATTTACATACATAATTTTACTTTTTTTTTTTTTAGGTTTTCCTAGATGTATTGCTTAAACAATAAAATCTATTTAAAACTGTAACAGCAGTCAGGAATCCCAATGAAGAGGCAGTGATGACGTCATAGAAGTTATTTACAACAGTCAGGGTTAAGGTGAGGGTCATAAGTGTCTGTGTGTGCATGAAAGAGGCTCTGGGGTCAGAGGAGGGCTTCTGATCTCCTGGGTCCACAGTGTTGAGACCTGAACTCCTGCCTCAGTAAGAACAGCAAGTGTTTTTAAGCCCGGAGCCATCTCTCCAGCCCCTGAAACACTGTTTGCATGTTTATCTTAAACAGATACTGTGTGAATCATTTTAAACACAAACTCTAGGGCTCAGAGGCACTTGCCTAGCACACACAGGTCCTGGGTCTCTGTTCCCAACACTGCCCTGTGGCTAGCTGGTCCTAGGAATGTATCAAAGCTGAGACGTATGGGTCTTTGAGCCCACCACACTGTGGCCTCCTACACAGGTATTGCTCACATTTGCTTCTGATACTGACATCTCAGAACCCGGGCCTCAGCGGTCCTAACAAACCAGGTTTGACTATTCATCTACAATAAGACAATTAGACAGGTAACCCTGAAAAGCAGAGACTGGAGATTTACTCATTGTGGCACAGTAGGAAGAACAGCAAGAAGGCCCAGTGATCCCTGAGTTAATTTTCAATAGATGAGTGAAATTTAGCTTTAGGTAGAGGGTAAGAGATGTGCATGATTTAGCTGTCCCGGTCAAGGTAAAGTCCTACCATGTCTGACATATCACTGTCTCAGCACTAGGTTCTCCCTTGTCTGATGGGTTGTGAGGACTGTCTGGAGACTCTACAGAACACAAGCTCCCCTCCTGGTACCACAGGGCTCCCTATCTTTGCCTTTCCTCACCATGAGATTCCTGGGGAAATTCTAATTTCATTGGGTCCTTTTTGTCAAGGGTCTGGTAGGCAATGTGATTCTTTAGAGTATTTTCATTACTTTCAGCCTCACTATACACCTGGGAATTTATCTTCTTCCGCAGTACACATGTACTTCTGTAAGGGGTGGTTCTGATGTTAAGGTCCTGTTCCCCAGTTGGTTCTTGATCTGTCAGTAAAGAAAGCCATGAGCCAATTGCTGGGTGAAAGGAACAGACGAGGATTTCTGGGTCCCTGGAGGAAAAGGAGATGCAAGAAAGGAGGATGGCGTTTGTCATGCTTTGGAAAAAGGAGAACTTCCCATTAAATGAGATCACTCCTGAATCAGAGTATACTAAGGCTAAAGATATACTTGAAGTTGCCACTATGTTGTCTCTCAGAGTCCTGGCTGTGTGGAGCCTACTCACAGTATATGCTACATAGTTGCTTTCTGTCTCCTGCTGAAGCCCATTGAGAGGAGGGACTATGCAGTAGGAAGCCAGTGTTCCTGTCCCTGTAATGTCCTCAGAGGCTTAAGACAAATTCAGCAGGAAAAGAGAGAGGCCACACCATCCCCAACCAGCTGTCACTATCTCTGGGTACCCACCCTAAGGGCACTTCATTTGCATGTCATTTGCATAACGGTCCAAGCTCTCTTTTCCCAGTGGGTCTCGTTGCCTATCATTTCATTCAGGCAGCTCTGCCTTCCTTCCATAAAGGAGCATGATGGTATTGGGAATGAGTCAGTCAGTAAAACATTTGCCTAGTAAATGTGAGGATAGAAGCTTTGGATTCCCACACCCCATATAAAAAGCCAGGCGCAATGTGCCCCATTTGAGATATCAAAAGTGTCGAGGTGGGAGATGGAAACAGGAGTCCCTGGAAGCTTGAAGGGTATGTAACGACTAAGTCCAGTAAATGAGAGACAGACTAAAGGCTGCAAGCACCGAAAGAGTGAAACCTTATTGTGTCTTTAGGCCGTTACACACATACTTGCCAATATGTACAGGCCCTTTCGCATGTGCACACATACAGGCACACTCACATGTATACATATACATGCACACTTGCATGCACACACATACATGATACAAGGACTCATATACCTGGCTGTTGCTAATTATCCCAATTTTTCTTCCATTTTGTTTTTGTTTTGTTTTGTGACAGTGTCATGTAGCCCTAGGCTGTCCTTGAACATGCTATGTTGCCAAGGATGATCTTAAACTTCTGAGCCTCCTGCTTCAATTTGCCAAGTTCTGGGTGCCACCATGCCTGGTTTGTGCTAAGGATGGAGACAGGGCTTCTGCACGCTAGGAAAGTACTAAGCCAATTAAGCCATATCCCCGAACTTCCTTTTTGGGTCCACTGTCTCACAGCTGGGAGGAACAGAGTCATTTCTGGAGTTAACAAAGACAACTAGAACAAAATGACAGGCAAGGTATGTACCGACTGTCCCATGCATTTGACTGCCAACTGTGTCATGCCACACAGCTGTCTTTCTCTTCTCATGCATGCCTCAGGCTCCTTGTTTGAAAATGAGCAAAGTGTACTAGATTCTAGTGATTAGAAAGATTAAAAGAGAGAACATAGCTGTAACACTTAATGCAAAATGCACTCTCTGCTGTGTATGTAGCAAGCAGACAAAGCAATGTGACCTGTCTGCCGCAGACTCTGCCCTCTTCAGTGTTCCCTAAATCCTACTGTCAGCAGGAAGTAGCAAAGGCAAGCCAGATCTTCTCTGACCTGTAATGTTTTCCCCCATGCCCTTCTTGCAGAGTTATGGTGGCTTTAGTGTCTCTAACAGGCCAGGTAGGGTCACCAGTTCTCAAAAGACCAAACATATAAATAGTAGTGAAAAGTTGCTGTGCCATAGTTTTCCCTGAGACTGAAACATTCCATCCTGCAGGGAAGTTCCTTAAGAAGAGAGTTGGCAACTCAAATAGCTTCAGGAAGTCCCTGAAACTGACAGGATTAACTAGGGTCGTCCTTCCCAAGAGTAAACAATAAAGGCTGCTGAGAGTCACTCTCTGACAATCTTCAAAGAAGACTAATACTGGATCTGATGTGTTTAAGGGGCTTAACCCAACAACAATACCCAGAAAGGACACTCTCCAGCCTATTGAGCTGCCTGGGGGCTGTGCAGTGTGCTCCAAGTTTCCACCTTTTATGGTAGGCATTGATTTTGGGTCATTTCTTCTCCTGTAACCCCTCACCCATATTTCTGTAAGTAACCTGTGGTGGTTTGAATAAGATGGCCCCCGTAGGCTCATGTATTTGAATGCTTAGTCACAAGGGAGTGGAAGTCTTTGAAAAAACTATAAGCAAGCCCCAAATTAAATGCCTTCTTTTATTTAAAAAAAATACCTTGGTCATGGTGTCTCTTCACAGCAACAGAAGAGTCTCTAAGACACAACCCCAATAAAACTTACTGGTCCATCAAGTTGAAGTTGGGTGGTGTTGTGGCTGTTCTTGGTTGCAAACTGAATATATCTGTAATGAACTACAATCAAACAGTGGAGAGCGCACCAGTGAGAAATTATTTTTCCTTGGATTGAAGCAGGTGAATTCACTTCTAGTCCAGACCTCTGAGGTGGGAAGACACACTTTTAATCTGGGCCACACCTTCTGGAAGGTATAAGGACACAGACACACACTTTGCTTGCTTGCCCTCACCTTGCTAGTCAATTCCTTCCTTCACTGGCATTGGGGCCTACTTCTTTGTGATACCACTTTATACAGAAAACCAGCTGAAATATCCAACCGCATGAATGAGCAACTACTGCATTTTTGAACTTTCTGCTCATAGCCTGCTGGACTGGAACCTGTAAGTCATTCTAATAATAATGATGATGATGATCTCGTGTGTGTGTGTGTGTGTGTGTGTGTGTGTGTGTGTGTGTGCGCGCGTCTGTCTGTCTATCTGTCTCTGTGTGTATAGAGAGATATTTATTCTATAAGGTCTTTCCTTATAGATTCCTGATTCATACAGACAGTGTACAGGTCCTTGAGGGTTCCTGATCTAGTGTGCTCACGCTGTATCTTCTCGGGAAAAGTATGTCACAGAATACAGCAGAGAAAGTAGCTTTATTCAATGTAGTAATGTTGGAAAAAGGAACAAATAAAGAAGTTCAGTGACACTTCCAGCTCCATCTTTTAGGTCCCGACATGCAGTTTAAGTTAAAAGGGGGCAAAAGTGTGCCTAGCTAGGCGGTGCTGGCCACGGTGTGGGCCTGATTATTGTGGTTGCTGGCAGTCTCTCCTGCCACGGTGGTCTGACATGGTGTCAGAGCTGTGGGACATCTCTTCCCAGGAAACTAGTTCCCTCAAAGGCCAGCAGACTTCAGGCTTCATCTTCTCTGAGCACAAGGTTCCTAGGGAGATTCCAGTGTCTTGGAGTCCATTCTTTCAATAGTCATACAGCTAAAGAAAGTCTCTTTAGGATTCCTGCCTGGCGGGCTATAGAACCTCTAAGGTCCCCCTGCCTGTCACAGGATGAAGCCTTTCCAGTAGCTTTTACTGCAGTGGGGTGTCTTTAATTTGAGGACCCGAGGTTACCTCTAGCTGACCTGTGAGTGGCAGGGAAGATGGTCTCTCAAGCACAAGGTCCTGACTGATAACTGCAGCATCCAGCCAAAGCCAGGCACAAGAGAGGACATCTGGAACCTCAGCACCAAGGGGCAGAACCCATGCTTGTTCTTGACTCATGGGTGACTCTGAAGTTCCTTCTTTACCCTCCAGGCCCCAATCTGACAGGCTAGAACAGCGCCTTGGGCACTCAGCATGTCCTAGGCCATCACTGCCTTTATCTTTCTCAGGCTTTGGTTTCTCCTGTGTGTGGAAACCAAGTCTCAAGATGGTTCTGAAGCATGGCCAGCTGGTACGGGTGTCTATGAAGTCAGTGACACCAGGCAGATCGCTCTTATCTGATATTCCTTGTACTTCCTTAATAGCTAGGTGATTATGGGGACTTGAAGCAGAGACCTTGTTAAGAGGCTGCGGACAGCTGCTGAGCTCTCCCTAAGCAGGGTAGGGTTTGTGGTGTGGGGCTTGTGAGAGAGCATTATCTCCCTCCAGTCCTTCAGCATGCACCGCTGAGAGGCCCCACACTCATTATCTCAGACCTTGAGCTAAAACATTCTCCCAAGGCGAGTAGGCCACAGCTTACTAGAGCCCTCCATCTAGGAAGGAGGGGTTAAAGGTGATCCAGGGTTCAGGGGAAAGTGGTTAAAATCTCCAGTACGGTAAGGTACGCCACATGTCAACTTAGATGGTGAGTCCCTCGGTTATCTGAAAGACCGGCCTGATCTGTTCTTTTGTTCTTAAATTTGCATTACATTAACATTTTATTACATTTATTTGTTTTGGTTTTTTGTTTTGTTTTGTTTTGTTTTGTTTTTGTGTGTGTGTGTGTGTGTGTGTGTGTATGTATGGGGGTGGTCAGAGGACAACTTGAAGGAGTTGGTCCCAGAGATGGAGCTCAGGCTGTCACCTTCTCATCAGTCACCTTCTGCGTTTTCTCAGTGGCCTTGGTCCATTCTTTTTTGTCTGTTGTTTTGTCTGTGTAGCAGTGGCTGGCTTTGAACTCACAGAAAGTTGCCTGCCTCTGCCTCCGGGCTGGGATTAAAGGCGTGTGTCACGCCATCCAGCTCTAATCTAGTCATTTTGCTGACTTCTCAAAGTGACACTGTTACCAGTTTGGCAAATGTGGGCCACTTCCCTTCTCGCTCCTCCTTTTAAAGGACCAAGTCCCAGGAAATAGAGAACAAGAGGGGGAATCCCAACCTTCACACTAGAGGCTTTGTGTCCACCTTTGACCTCTGTTTGCTTGCAGATGACCTGAGGTCATTGACCAGCGCCCTCTACATCCCACCAGGTCCAGGGCGGGGCTGTGGATTGCTTGTCTGGAACTTGGCTTACACTGTTTACCACTGCTCAATCGATGCAGTGAGCTCCAACCACCCAGCTACAGAAGAAATGGCTGCCGAGACCTATGGACAGCAGAACTCTTGCCCCTCCATCCCCTCAGAGAACTGTGGAAAGTCACCAGGGAAGAAAAGCAGTGCAGCCTGCTCTAGACCTGGTGAGCTGGGATCTGCGTGGCAGGGAGGAAGCAGGGAATGGAAGACACATAGTAAGTACTCTAAGCAATTCTTTCCAGCATGGACTGATTCCAGGAGCTAGGGTTCCTTTCTCAGAAACCCCAGAAGTCCACAGAGGCATATTTCCTCCAAGCAAGTGCACACTCTTCTTGTGTATGTGTGGATTCCTGCCGTGTGTGTGTGTGTGTGTGTGTGTGTGTGTGTGTGTGTGTGTGTGTGTGTGTGAAGTGTCAACTTCAACCTCCACTTTACTTTTTTAAACATTCTCTCACTTGGCCTGGAGTTCACTGGATTAGCGAAGCTGGCTGGCCAGAGTCCCGGGGATTGTTGCTCACTGCCTAGCTGTAGCTGGGTGTAGCTCTGCATCTGGTTTTGAGTGTGTGCCTATGAGGAGAATTTGGGGGGATTAAACTCTGGTCTTTATGCTTGCATCTCAAGAACTTTTCTTACCCAGCTATCTCCTCAGCCCATCTTATTTTTTCTGGATTACAGGACAGAAGAGTTGTTTGCTGCTGGAGTGAGCTTGACCCAAAAGCATTGCTTACAGTGAAAAGCTTACCAACTGAGTTAGTAGTATAAGAAAGATAGAATTGTCAGGAGCGTGGCCCTGTGTCCTTGTCATCAAGTAAAGAAGGAGATAAGGTCAGCTAATGACAGCTGCTCTCAGAGAGGAGGGTGCTCTAAGTACTGAGTTTCTGAAGGCTGCTAAGTTGTGTGTGTGTGTCTGTCTGTCTGTCTGTCTGTCTGACTGTCTGTCTGTCTGCCTGCCTGCCTCTGTGTGTGTCTGTCTGCCTGCCTCTGTGTGTGTCTGTCTGTCTGTCTCTGTGTGTGCGTGTCTGTGTCTGTCTGTCTGTCTCTCTCTCTGTGTATGTGTGTGTCTGTCTGTCTGTCTGTCTGTCTCTCTCTCTCTCTCTCTCTCTCTCTCTGTGTGTGTGTGTGTGTGTGTGTGTGTGTGTGTGTGTGTGTGTAGGTCAGAGGAGTCCTAAGTTCTGGGGCAGACTCAGGTTAGCAAGTTTGGCAGCTTACCTTCCTGGCCTCCATATGGATACCATGAATCTACTTGTTTAACCACTAGCAAGGATTGTTGATTGCACATAAAAATTTTGGTACCAGGTGATAGGTTATTTCTCCACCACGGGTAAATTGAGCCATCTCAAGTCAGATTAGATTAGAATAAAGGCAGGTTTATTGGGAAGCTGCTCTTGAGCCAGTTCACAGGCCCCAAGGACTAAGGCCAGGGGAGTGGCCATAGGGGTGTGGTGTGGGGGTGGGGAGAGGAAGGGAGAGCACAGAGAGGAGAGCAAGAGACCAAATTGTCTGGATAGTATGGAGAAGAGCCTGGGGGGGGGGGAGGGCAGTCCAGCCCCTAGGCTGAAAACTTCAGGGTTGGAGGCAGGGTATGTCAGGTAGGGACTGAGGGGATGCTGGGAGAACCTGGAGGCCTGGTCTGTTTTGATATATAAAATAAGAACCTAGATCTGGGCTCTGAAACCAAACACTATGAAGTATCAAGGCCAGCCTGAGACACTCCAGACCTTATCTAAAAAAAGTTCACTTAAGCCTAGGAATAGAAAGAGGTAACTTCTCAGCCACCAGAAACAATGACTTGACCAAATTCTTAAGAAAATGGTTGCATCTAGAGAATATCATTCTGAGTGAGATAACCCAGTCACAAAAGAACAGACATAATATGCAGTCACTGATAGTGGGATGCTAACCCCAGAGGCTAGCACTGCCCCAGAAACAACTCACAGACTGTAGGAAGTCCAAGAAATAAAGAAAACAAAACAAAATAAAAAAATCTTTACACAACAAGAAAACTTTAACTATTTCCATGTTACATTTTGTTTTGCATGTACTTTGTGCTCATTGTAACTATTGGGTTTTCGATGCATACTGTCAAACCTTTAAAAAGATCAAGTACTGACTATTCATATAGATTTATGTAAAAATTATTTTAAAATCTGAAAAAAAAAGTACTGACAAAAATGTATTGTATAATTTTACGCAAAAAAATGCTTGAAATCTGTACATTTATCTTTGTTTTGTAAAGTAAAGATGTTAAAATTAAAAAAAAAAAAAAGAGGTAGCTTTATGCAGCAATCGAGGTGCAAGGGACTGGGGGAAATACTCTAGGTGGTTCCCAGTGTCTCACAAAGCCACACCTTACAGTACCGAGTGACACACCATAGTAGGTCAAAATAACGATGCTATACCCTCGGTTCTAAGACCAGCTAGTCTCAAGGACCATTCCCCCTCACCTGCCTTAGTTCTCTGGGTGTGTCTGAGATGACCTTTACCCACTGTGTTATGTTAATAGAAAAAGATTCCTCACTTTTCTGGGCCACCCTCATGATCAGCTTATCTCCCATATAGATGAGAAGAACCCCCCACCCCACCCATGCACCCCATACCGCCAAAGCATGGGGAGTGTCTTGGTGCCTGGCTTAGTTGGGACAGAGCACAGCTAGACAAGAGGACGAGCCTCAGTCAGACAGGACCAGATTCAAGTGCCCTGGCTCTTGACCATAGCCAGAAAACATGGTGGCTTCCTGCACCTCTCTAGCTTGAATAGGCTAGTGGGACATTTGTTTTGTATACAGAGACAGATGGGCTCTGTCCTCATCTATAGGTAGGGGATCAATACAAGAATAGGAAAGAAAACAATATTCTTTGCTGGGTCAAGTAGATGAATTTAGGTTTTCCTCCTGGATGCTCTTGTCCTCCTAGCCAAGCAAAAGAGCTACCTCAGTGTCTCTGGAAGTAGACCATTCAGCAACTGCGTGTGCACACTGTAGGTAAGGCCTCCGCTGTATCTGCCACATTCCAGTGCAGCTGGGTTCACAACAGAGTAGCCACAACTCACTGACAGAATCTGTGTACGTGTGTTCATGCATGTGTGCACGTGTGTGAGTGTGTGTTTGTAGATGGATGTGTACATGTATGTGTTTACATGTAGAGGCCAGACCTTGGGTACAGTTTCACAGAAGTACCATCTACCTTGCTTTATTTTTTTAAGATTTATATAAATATAAATATATATGAGAACAATGTCACTGTCTTCAGACACACCAGAAGAGGGCATTGGATCCCATTACAGATGGTTATGAGCTACCATGTGTTTGCTGGGAATTGAACTCAGGACCCCTAGAAGAACAGCTGGTTCTTTTAACCACTGAGCCATCTCTCCAGCCCACAACTTGATCTTTTGAGGCAAGGTCTCTCACTGGCTTAGAGCTCACAAAGTAGGCTGACCAGTGAGTTGTCCATCTCTGCCTTTCTAGTGCTGGGATTAAAAGCTTGTGCCATCATGCCCATCCTTTATATGAATCAAACCCAGGCCCTCATGTTTGTAAGGCAAGCACTTTACTGACTGAGCCTCCTCTTCACCCCAGACAGTTGCTCAAGACCTAGCACTGTGTGTGGGCGGCATGCCGAGGCATCCTGCTGCCCCAGACACTGGTTCTTGTCTGAGACGCTGTGTGGCACCTTGGGGTATTGAAACCTGAATGGATAGAGAACCTTTAAGAATGGCCACAGGAACTCAGAGATGTGTTTGCTGGTGCATGTTTGGACAGAAGGGGGCTAGGCACTGGAGCAGACAGATTAGAGAGCTTGTGGAGGACCAGGGGTAGGAGTGAGGCAGACATTGTGGAACAGTGAAGGAAGCCCCCAGCCAAGAGAAAGTTCAGAATGCTTGTGGAAGCTCCGGGTTACTGGGAGAACAGGGAAACCCCTAAGCGCAGCATCTCCTTCCACAGAGAGCACAGAACTCCGCTTCTTTATCCCACTGTACCTTTAAGGAAGAAAATCATGTATTGTATGTGTACACAAGCTCGGACAGTACACACATGGAGGTCAGAGGACAACTTTTAGAAGTTGGTTCTCTCTTTTTCACTTCGTGGTCCTGGGGGTAGGGGCTGTAGATAGATAGGTTTGCTGGGAACTACCTTTACTCCTGAGCCATCTGGCTGGTTCTCCCTGGACACTTTCAGGCCACCCCTGAGGCCCAGCCTTCTTACTTCTGGCCTCTCTAAAAAATCTTATCTCCAGATACCCTGGGGCTTCCTGGAAAACAAGATTCTTAGAATTCCTCAAAGTAACTTCCATCTGAGCTGTGGAGTGTCACACCTGTAACCCCCTCGGCTTACTGAGGCCCATAATTGCTAAAAGTTCAAGGCCAATCTGGGCCTCTTAGGGAGGGACTGTTTCCAATCCAAAACGAAACTAGGGGCCTGGGAGGTGTCCAATTGGTAAAGAATTGCCAAGCAAGCTGGAAGATCTAAGTTCCAGCCACTGCACCTATGTAAAAAGCCAGCACACCATGCTTGTGATCCCAGCACTGGGCAAAGGAGATTAGACCACCCCAGGACTCACCAGTCTAGCCTAGCTGAACCAGTAAGCTCCAGGTTCTGACAGGGGCACAGTTTCAAAAACATTGAGATTCAAGGAAAGAAAAGACCTAACGTTGATCGGTGGCCCTCCTATATACATGCTCATTTGTGCAATCGCCCATCCCCCAACACACACGTGCACATTTATAGACACTTCTATAGGTTCCGCACCTTCCTGAACACAGTAGAGTTAAAGGACTATGTGTCTTCTGACCTCTACGGAGTCTAGAAAGTCTCAAGTCCCATGAGTCAGGAAAACCACGTTCCCGTTTCTCGTAAACAGAGCGTGAAGTTAATGCCCCTAGGGCCATCAGTATTGGGTAGGAAACGCCATAGCCTGAGTCTGAAAGGACGGTATGACAAAGCAGGGCGCACTGAGGTGGGAGACAGAGTTGGCAGTGTCCCAGGGCAGGCTAATATCTTAGAACTCAGAGGTGTGTGTAGGATTCTAGCCGGTAGTTCCCAGAGAGATGGATCACCACAAAAACAACAGGGGCTTGAAACCTGAAACTTCTGAGAGCAGGCAAGTCAAAAGTAATTTCTAAGGGGGACAGAAGATGCAGATGTGATCCAGCTAGTCACCCCGCTCCGGTTGTAAACCTGTGCACCCTTGCTGGAGAAAGGAGGGCTTTGCTGTTCCTGCTTGCTCTGCAGAAGAGCCCACCCCACACTTGGCACCCACCTGTGCAGCCCTAGCCTGCCGCCTAAATGACCACTTTGACCTTGGTTATAAACTGTCCTTGGGTTTTAAGTGTTCTTCGAGTTGGGGAAGGCGGGCAGAGGCCACCTCGTCCTCCCACTCCCTGTTCCTTGCCGTCTCGGGGTGGTCGGTTCTGCTTACTGCCTGTGGGCAGACCAGGAAGTGACAAGACAGGCTCCGAGACTCCCTAGGGGCACCGCGTGGGGTGGTGGCTGGTGGCTTCCTCCACTTGTAGTGTAGGGCGGGGACCGCAATTGAGGCCAGAAGGGGTGGCACTGTTGGATGAAAGGCAGAGAGCTGGCGGGTGGCCACTACCCGGCCAGGTCCGGCCCCACGGGAGGGCGGGGCGCAAGGAGAGGAGGAGCCTGGGGCCGAGCCACCGCCTCCTCCCACGACCTGCAGCTGCCAAGGCTCCTCCAACCGGCCGGCCGGCTGCAGAGGTGAGTGACCCTGTCTCGTCTCCTGTGCCTTAGGCTGTGCACTGTCCCCGGGACCCCTGTAGCGTGCCTGTTGTGATGCACCCTGAGCGATCACTACAGGTCAGGAAACCTGGTCCCCCTAGGACCAAGCCACGTGAGCCTGGTGGCCGAAGATCCCAGCGGGGCGCCCACAGACAAGGGGAAAGCAGGCGTCTGGAGCCCGGGTTGCACTTGTTAGCAGCCCTGAACTACCACGGGTCCCACGTGTTCTTCGTTTTTGGCTCAGCGGGTTTCGCGGGGCGGGGGTAGTGCCTAGTACCCAATAGGCAGATCTGCCTAGTGCCCGCCTCTGCCCGCGGAACCTTAGCCTGGAAAGTTCTTCCTGACCACTGAAATCTGGGAGTAGGCTGCCGGCAGGAGTGTAGCGGTAACTTTGGTTACTCTAGTTAGGTAAAGTGGAGGTTGTGTCTTAGGCTGTTTGGGACAAGAGGCAGTTTGTACTGGTGGGTATCTGGGATGGGGGGTGGTGTGGGTAAAAGAAGTCTAACAGGTGTTCAGAGCCAACTCTAAAACAGGCTCCAGATTTGTGAAATTCCCCAGGGAGGTATGTCTGTCCGGCAGAGTGCTGCCATGATATAATTAGCAGCCAACATTTCTCCCACATTTACATGTGCCAGGGTGCATGTGGGGGGGCGGGACTCCGTGCACTTTTGTCCAGCTAATCCTGGCAGCCAGGAGACCCTGTTGTGTTATTCAGGGAAATGCTGAGCCTTCCAGATCCCCCGTGTTTTGCAAGGACACAGATAGCAAATCATAGAGACTGTTAGACTTTCGCAACAAAGAGGGCTTCTATAGAAGGTAAAGGAGGCCAGGTCCGCAGGCTGTCTGGACAGCCCAGTGCGGCAGGAGAACAAGCCCACAGAGGGACCGGGCATGCTCCTAACTCACCACAAGGGCTGTTGTGTGTAGTCTGTGTCCGTGTGGAGGCCAGAAGTGGATGGTGGGTGTCTTTCTTTTTTTTTTGGTTTACACGTTTTGAAAGATGGGCTCACTCACTGAACCTGGAGCTCGCCGATTGGCTAAGCTGTCTGGCCAGCAAGCCCTGGGAATCCTGCTGTCTCCGCCTTCCCAACGCTACCATTACAAGTTCAGGAGGTGCACTAGCTTTTTACCTGCGTTCTAGACACTTCACTGACCCTGCCATCTCCCTAGCCCTGCAAGGGTTGATAAAACACGGAAGTCCAGTCTTCCTGGGCAACCAAGTGAGTCAGTCGGAAGCACTTGGAGGGCCCAGCTGTGTGTCTGCCTGTCTTACTCATCTCTGTCACCAGTGGTCTGCAAGGGGTTGGCAGGAAGCAAATGCTTAACCAGTGTTCGGTGGATGGAGAGATAGAATGGGACGAGAATGCCCTAGGGACAGGTTGGAGAAAAAGGCTTCCCAAGGGAGGCCTTAGCATGGGAGGCTGGTGGCCTCAAGCTGGGAGCTCAGGATGGCCCAACTGGTCATCTAGAGTTTGATCAGCTTACCCGAAGCCTGCTGAGGTCCTCCAGGCCTCATCTGGTCAAACTGTGTCTCTCCAGCCCGAAGACACCAGATAGATGGAATCCTGGCCTGCCCCATCTTCTGGCCTTGTTTCTCGGTTCGTCTTTTCTTAGCCTCTTCAGAGACAGAGTCTTGGGCAGGGTTTCAGGGTGTTAAAAAGTGAAAGTTCTTGATCAAAGTCCAAAGCCACACACCTTCGCAGTGGGTGGGATGAGGCAGGTAGCCAGCTGTAGGAGAGTCTGGCTTTGTAATCCGCAAGCAGCCAGTCTGAATCTTAGCCAATGCTGGATGTAGTCTTCTGGCTCTCTGAACTTGGTTCTTCAATTGGTAAGCTTTGCCTGGGCCCTTAGGCACTGTATTCTCATAAAACAGAGAGAGTGCTACCCACGGGCATCAATTACATAGAACTCCAAGTTGTCGAAGTTTGTTAAGTATGAGATTCCTCACTCTGTTCCCAAGGGTTTGAATACTATTGTTATGTGTTTGGGTTTATGTGTGTACAGGTGTGCAAGTGTGTGCTCACATGAGCATGAAGACCAGAGGTCAACCTCAGCTGTCATTCTTGCTTTGCTCTTTCTATCACTGCTCTGGGACATGCCAGCTCAGCCTGGCTGGCTGGCCTGTGAGCCCCAGAGATGTGCCTGCTTCATGTGTTTCCCCCAGCTCTGGGATTACAAGCGTGTTCAGCTTTTTTTATATGGGGCCTGGGGATTGGACCCAGGTCCTCACGGATTGCAAGGTGAATAGTTTTATCAGCTGAGTTATTTCCCCATGTTAGATTTGAGTATTAGTCTGATTGGACCCCCCAGGCTCATGTAGTTCTCAGACCATCGAAGCCCAGAATGGAGTCTGAGATGCCCTTCTCTGCAACAGGGTTGGCCCCAGGAGCCCTTGCTGAGAGTCTAGGCACCCACCTCCAGGACAGAAAAGAGGCTCTCTGCTTCCTGCTGTCTGCAAACTGAAACCTTAATAGGCTGAGGCAAGGGTGGAAGGCCTTCCGAGACTTGGGTTCTCTAGCTTCCGACTGAAACTGGATCTGCCTCTTTCTGCCTTCCCAACCCTGCAGAGTGGTTGGGACTTGCTGGGTTGGGCAGGCAGGAGGTGGGTACTTTAAGTACTCTATGAGATTATTTCTATCTAGTGTCTGGACCAGGAATGGGCCTCTGGACTTAAAAGAAGGCAGTTTATCAGTTTATAACCGGTGTTGGCTTCTTTCCTCCTTTGTGAAGGGATGGGTGTGTGCCTCTGTTTTTGTCATGTGTGAAGACATGTGCAGGCCATGGTACACGGGGTGGGGGTGGGGGGCCAGAGGACAACACGGGAGACATTGTGGTTGTCCTCCTCTTTACATGGTTACAAGGCCAGCAGGCTGTCAGGGCTTGTGCAGGACAGACTTGAACCACTGAGCCATTTTACCAGTGATTGTTCCCTACTCCTGCCCCACCTGTGAAACCCCTTTCTAATCCGTGAGGTTGTAAAGGTTGTGGGGGGATGGGCTCCCCATATGATCTGCAAGTATCCTGTCAGGAAATCGCATCATCTGACTGACCCCCAAAACTGGGCCTCTGATGGTGTGCCGCAGCTCATGCCCCCTCCTGTCCTTGGCCTGCTATGCGCTCATGCCATCTGGCCTGGAATGACAGTCCCCATTCCTGAGTGCGCTTACCCCCATACCACCGAGCCCGGCCCAAGCAGCGGTGCTACCCTCCCAGCCACATGACTTTTCCAAGGACAGACAGACTAGCCTGCAGTCTTTTCTCTCAACACACCACAGGCTCCTTCCCACTCTGTCTGTTCAGCTCCTGCTTCATTATCCAACTGCCCTTTACAGAGCACTAGCTAGATGTCAGGCACTCAGACCGCCACACGTGGGAGTGCCACCCAACAGTCACTCCGGAAACTCATCTGAACCCTCTGTGTTTCTGAGTATAAGTACAGAAAAGGCCTCTCTTCCATGTGCCTGGCCCTCCAGAGCACTGTTTGAGGAATGCCCCTGCATCAGGAGAGTTAACAGTCCCAAACAACACATCCTTACCTGTCACCTTGTTCACCCACGGGAGCAACTGTGACTACCCCTGACTGTTCTGTAGTCAGGTCGCTGTGTCTGTCTTAAGCTCTATGCCAGCAGCTTGGTGCTTAGACATCATTTCCACGCTGGGAACTAAACACAGGGCTAGAGCATTCTGGGCAAGTGCTCTTGCACTGAACTGCTCCCCGGCTCTCATTGCTTGTTTTGAGCCTCTTTGGCATCGGTTTAGATTAATTCGTACAAACGAGGAGACAGTCCCAAGAGCATCACACAGATGTGGAGGAATATGAGGATCAGCAAGGCCCTCCTGGGGCTGGTGAGCAGACCTTCAACAGTGACCCCGACTATAGACACCTGATATTTGTGGGGTAGCTTATGGAGGTAGCAGGACCCCAACAGTGAGGCCGGATGTCTCTGAGGGCAAACTTGTCCTAGGTAGCTGTGATCCAGCCCTCCTGGTGGAGTTGACCTGGACAGTGTGGGATGTGACAAGGAGCCAGTGCTTGGATGTTCGGGTGACCAGCCACGCCTGTGCAGGGGTCAGATGGATAATGGAAGTAGTGTTTGTGCACCCATCAAACCGATGCCCCAATAAGACTGAGCCTCTGTAAGAGATGGGGTGAGTCCCTCTGATGGTCCCTAGAGAGATGGTTCCAGACTGGCCAGAGCTGGAAGGGAGGGAGCAGGCGGAGCCTAGTCATCAAGGATTCTGATTGGTCCAGGGTTACCATTCGGGAAAGCCTTGCTCCTAGCCATCCGAGCTCTGTGATCAGAGATGGAGACCTTAATGCATCTCTGTTTTCAGGGTCTCGCTAAGCAAAGCCCCATGGGAGCAGGTGAGATTCTAAGGAACTGCAGAGAATCTGTTAGCTCCTTTCTGCTCCACCCAGCAGGTGTGTTTTTTCTGGGGAAATGTCCCTTCCTCTTGGGGCAGCTACTCTAAGGGGACCTAGAGGTCTCCCAGCAACCTTGTCTAAAGGACTCCTGTACTAAGTCAGGAATTCTGTCCTAAATCCTGCCGCCCAGGATTTTGCTCTGGGTGATTTTGGGGTTCACTGGTAATAGAGAGCTCTCCTTGAAACCTATTGGCTCTGTAGGCATCTTCTAGTTGAAGAGAGCACAGCTCAGAGTGAGGGACTGTGGGAGACGCACAGGTTTGCATTCTCAGCGGTACTGTCCAAGGATTGTGTGGTACTCCCAGCAACAGAGCAGATTCAGGCAACAGGGAAACACTGAGTAACTTGTGCCTTTAAGGGTTTCCGTAGTCGCTGTTTTACTTAATGGTCAAAGCAGAGGGAATGCTGGGCGCATAGCTCAGCTGGCAGTGTTGGCTCAGCATGTATGGAGTCCAGGGCTCCAACCAAAGACCCACATAAACTGGACATAGTAGATGATCCCTGTAATCCCAGAACTGAGGAGGTAGAGGCTGAAGGACCAGGGGTTCAAGGTCATTCTTTACAACACATGGAGTTTAAGACTAACCTGGTCTACATGAGCCCCTCAGTAGGAAAGAAGCCTTCCCAAGGCCACACAGTTCGCACGTGGTTGAACTCAAGTTCATATTCGGGGCAGTCTGAGTACAGCGACATGCTGCTAACCCAGCCTTACTTGTTGGTTCAGAGTGGGTAAATGTTATCCAGGGCTACAGGAGCTGACAGATGTCTAAAGCATCCAACAGCAAGGCGGTTGGATTTCCAAGGAAGTGGGATTCCGGTGGGTCTGGAGTATGTTCAAACTCAGGTAGAAAGAACCCACCCAGTGCAAGGGGGTCACAAGTCAGGGCATGAAGAAGGAGAAAAACAAAACCCATCTCTGTACTGGCCAGTGCTGGACTCCACGAGATTCCAGAATCTAGCCCTGTCCCCCAAGAGGCATTGCTGTTAGGGACAGGCATAGAGGACCACCTGCCAGACTGGTGGTTCTGCTCTAGCTGTTGGTCCTTGTAAAGTCACAGACTGGGATGTGTGGGCTCATCAATAGACTTCACAGGCTGAAGACAGTCAGATATGCCCATGCACAAGTCCAGACAGCTTGGTTCCCGTCAACAATAGGCGAGTTCCATGGGCTGCCTTCGACGCCTTGGAACTCAGCAGTAAGCCACCAGCAGCGAGCGGGTGTGTGCCCTTATCTACCATTTCCAGTGACATGTTTATAGAGCTGTCTGTCCGTCATCTTCTGCTATGGGCACTGTCTGGCATGTAGTGACAACAAGCTTCCCCTATCAGCACAAAATGCTGAAAGAATTCAACAGAAGCCGGTAACAGCCACGGTGATAGCAATGAATTACCCTCCGAGAAATTGATCAGTTGCTACTTTTACTGCTTTGCTTGCTTTGTACATGGAAGGGTCTCAGCGTCTCTGCCCACCCCCTCCTTTATGCTCCGTGACATTTATTCATTTTATGCGTCCTGGCTTCAGCTTGCCATCCTGCCTCAATTCCTGTACCAGAGTGGCTCTGCAGTCTAAGCCACTAATTACCACAGTGAGGTTTCCTCCCCAAACAGGAAGTCTCCTGCACAATTGCTCTCTCAGGGCGCTCTCTAACCGAACATCAGCCACCTCTCCCCGGCCAGTCCCTGTGGCCAGCTGTAGGCGGGCAAACTGAGAGGGGAGGTGTCCCAGTCACCCACGCCCTAGAAGGGCCTGTGGCTGCTCCGCATCTGAAAAACCACAATCGGACTGCCGAAGGTGGACTCTTTAGTCAGAAGAGGCAGCTTTGCAGTGAGATTGTCTGGCCACTCTAAAACTTTAGACCTCCCCCGAAGGCCGGATGGCACGCTCATCTGTTGCAGGTAAGTCTGGCCATGGCTCCGAGGCAGCCAACTGGTTGGCTAACTAGTATAGCATCCTCTGGCCCACTTGAGAGTGCTGTTCTAGTCTGCAGATTTACCAGAACCCAGAGAGGGCAGTGCTTTCCCTGAGGGTTGCACAGCCTTGGCCTGGCAGCAAAGAGCTCAGTAGAATAAGCCCTCATCAGAATAAAGCTGGAGCTTGTCTGCTGTGTGTATCTCAGGGTCACCTCAGGGAGGGCATTCAGGCAGGGATAGAGAGCCTGTCCGAGTGTAGGGCTCCAGTTCGCACACACGGAGAAGGCAGCAGCTTTGTGGGTTTCGGTGTGTGTTGCTTTAAAAGAAATTTAATGTTCATAATGTACTTCTGAGGAATGTGGGCCTGTTGGGAATTATAAATTTTACACAGAACTGCTGGCTGCGAGTAATCGAACTGGATTTTTCTAGAAGGGTTTGAAAAGCTAGATGTTTGTAAAAGCTCTATCAATTATTCATTCGCTTTTATTCTGCAAAATGATGTGGGGAGAAAATGCTGTTTTCTGGCAGATCAAACTTGCATGCACGAGAGTGTGTGTGTGCGTGTGTGTATGTGTGTGTGTGTGTGGCACGTGGCTTATGTGCATGGGCTTTGTTTTCTCTTCAGCAAGCACAAAACTGCCTTCCTTAAGAATATAATAATGATTTTTATGATGTCTAAATAACAATTCCAGGTAGTATTACAAGAAACACAACAGTAAAATGTTTGTAAGAGTCCATCTGATAGGAGAAATGCTCACAGAGAAACCATGTTTGACTGTCATTAGCTTTTGTTTTGTTTTGTTTGAGGCAGAGTCTCCTGTAGCCCAGAATGGTCTCAGCCTCATCATGTAACCAAGGACAATTCGAACTTCCCATTCTCCTGCCTCCACCACCCAAATATGGAAATGGCAGACACACATTACCATGTCATTTGTACGGTTCTGGGGATTGAACCAAGGGCTTCCTGTTTGCTCTGTAAGCTCTCTGCCAATTGGCCTGCATTTCCAGATCTGTCACTAGCTTTTGCACGCTAATTTGAAACTGGGGCCTTTCTTCTCTCCCCTCACCTTGTGGGTAGATGTAGGGGTTGGGCAAAGAGAGAGACTGGTTCCTGAGCCTGGGAAGAAACAAGGGCCTGATTCAAGACCCAGGATGGGGGACAGCCCCACTCTACAGGAACAGCAAGAGAAGTGATTGAGAATTGTTCCCAGCAGCTTATAGAGAAGATAAAGGACACAGAAAGGAAAGAGACATAAATCTAGAACCTGGTGCTGACCAGGTGACATCTGCAGCACCCACATACAGAGCAACTCACCACCTAAGACATCAGTTGGATGCAGAGACTGGATGAAGGCAGAGCCAGCTCTGGGTCTAGGAGAAACTCCTTTTACCTGTCTGAGCCTTTATTTGTGATGTGTAAAGTAGGAGCATCTTCTATAGGTCCTAACACACATCCAAGGTCATGGATTGCTGCATGGTGAGATCTGACCTTGTCTTCTAATCTTGTCTCATTTGACCCTGGAGATTTGGGTTGTATAGGGACCAGGAACTTTAGGGACCAGGCACTTTAGGGACTAGGCACTTACAGAGTGCTGGCTTTGCTAGCTGCCTCCCTCAGTAGCCTTATGCCCCAAGGAAACCTAGGATTACTACTTGGGAAAGTCATGTGGCAGAAAGGGGGAGAAGGCGTTGTCCCTGGGAATCTCTTCTTTTTGCATAGCAAGGGTGTAATTTTCATTCAGCTTGTGTGGGCAATCCCCAGTTTAATGATGGCTTGATGTAGAATCTTTCGGCTTTAGGGAGGTACAACACCAATAGCATTCAGTGAAAACCGTTCTTCAAAATGTGAATTTGGATCTTTTCCCGGGTATTTTAAACCCAGGGAGGGCATCATGAGTTTACAGTGGATTTGCTGGCTGCTGTGCCACCCCATAAATCAAGGAACAGCCCCTGTCTTCAGGCCCATAAAATGAGCAAGACTTGTGTGTGTGTCACTTGTGTGTGTGTGATGTTCACACATGTGCGATCACATATAGACACATTCATGTGAAGGCCAGAGGTCTTTCTCGACCACTCTCCACCATATATATTGAGGCAGAGGCTGTCACTAGAAATAACTGCTCCTAAAATTTACTAATCTTATCCGGGGACCTCTGTCCTGGTCTCTGGGATTACAGTCAGGCTACCACTCCTATCTGTCATTTATGTAAGTGCTGGAGATCTGAACTCTGGTCTTAGTACTTTTATGCTTTTTACCCCTGAACCATCTTCCCAGCCCAGAAAGACTTTATAGACATTATAATTCCCTCCATCTGCCAGAGGGTTGTAAATTCATATCAAAGGCTGTTGTTAGGCTGAACATTGCCTTAAACATGTGGGAAGGGATGATGGGAGATTATGGGACTTCCCAGGACTCTAAGAGAAGATGCATGGCATTGTATACTTGTTCTGTCCCTGTGACAAAGAGCCCAAGGGATCAGAAAACAAAAACGTCAACTTCATCTTAAAGAATAACTGGGAGGTTTCTCTTCTTTCTTGTCTTTAAAAAATGCATACATATGTGTGTACTTATGTGTGTGTGCTCATATGTGTATGCCTGCTCACATGTATGTACAGATACTGTGTGCCTGTGTGTGTATGCATTCTCATGTGTGTTTGCATTAACATGTGTGTTCACATTGTGTTGCGGGGTTGCATACAGAGACAGAAAGTGACATCTGGTGTCACCTTCAGGAACTCACCAACGGAATCAAAGGTCATCCTGTCTTTGCCTCCCCAGCACTGGGATCGTGAGGGCATGTCACCGTGCTCCAGTTTGTGTGTGGGTGCGGGGATCAAGTTTTTCATACTTTCTAGGCAACCACTTTATCCACTGAGCCATCTCCTTAGCCCCAGCAGCTGGGTCTTCTGTTGGACCTTGTATTGGCTGACCCTAGCTGTCAACCTGACTGGACTTGGGACCAGACAGTTATGTAAGCTGCTAGGCACTGCTGTGAGAAACTTTATTTTGGTTTTCTTTGTTTGTTTGTTTGTTTGTTTGTTTGTTTTGAGACAGGTTCTCATACTGTAGCCCTGGTTAGCAGAGAACTCACTATGTAGACTATGTTGCCTTCAGTCTCACAGAGATCTGCCTGCCTATCTCCTAAGAGCCAAGTGTCACCATGCTGGGCCATGAGAGAGACTCTTTAGGTCAGATTATTTGAGTCAGGAAGACCTTCTGGTGGGAGTCCAGATAAAAAGACATGGAGAAGGAAACATTTTCTTTTACCTTCTGCCCTCAGTCTTGCTAGCAAGCTCACTTATCTCCCTGCTGCAGCCTACCCTCCCCTCTCCCCACCGATGCTAGAACCAGCTTCTTTGAGTTTCTATCGAAGACTAAAGCCTAGTGGGTCTCCAGGGTCTTCAGACCCATAGGGTCAGCTTGAAACTGCTGAGATACCCAACCAGTACACTGAGAAATTCTTGGATTCCTGACCACTGTTGGATTACCTACACCACATCCTGTAAGTCATTCTAAAAATCATCCCGATTCATCTCTTGTGAAGAGCATGTAGTTTAGTGATTCTGTCCATAAAACTTTTGGCCATCTGTAGAAAGATAAGGAAAGTAATGATGTTGGCTGGTGACTTCCAGAATCTCTGAGTAAACTTAGTAAAAGTAACCAGCTCCAGATGCACAAAAGCAGGCTAAGGTTTTCTAGGTGTGTCCGGGAAGAAATCTTCTTCCTGGCAGCCATGAAGTTCAAATTGCTGAGAATCAAACCCAAGCCCCTCATTATAAGGTTGGCCAACTTACAGCAGAAATTCAAGTCTCAGACCTCAGGGATGTCAGCAGTTAAACTGAGGATACTGATGTACGTTTATGTTACACTGATACATGATTGGGCAGGAGAGAGATGGGCAGAAAAAGGTCGAGGAGCCGAAGTAGAGACAGGAGGCGAAGAGAGGCAGAAAAAAATCAAGATGGAGCTTGAGAAGGGTGATCTGGATCCAGGTAGACCTAATTGGCGTAAAGTAGATATGAATATATTTAAGGGATTCTATAGGTCTTTTTAGAAGGGCAGTTTGCATATTTGTCCATTGGATATAATCTTATTGTGTAGAGGGTTTGTGGATTGAGAATTTAATATATAAACCTACATGAAAAGCTATCAGGCTTTTGGAGTCATGTTTGTGCTGGGCACTGGAGGAAAGGAAACGCTGGGGCAGTCATATCCACCCGGGACAGAAACAACAGGGGCAGTGAAGTAAACCACATCTGAGTTCTTAGAGGCGGTCTGGAGCGCCAAGTGGTGTGGGAACTGAATGTGTGTGCTCAGCTCCATACTGGAGTAACATCCATGGAGTGAGACCTTGGGGGCTGATAAAGGGATAAATCATCATTTAATATTTACTGCAACATACTGATTAGGAAAAATAAATGATCCCGTGGCCTAGGATGGAGATGTGTGTTGGGAAGGTTGAAGGCATTGAATCTTCAGATTTCTTCATCTGAAAAAGTAGCCCCCTCGCCCTTAGAGGATATGCCCCCACCCCCTCAGTGTGCCCTCTTCACCCTCGCCTGGGGGAATTATTTGTGCAGTGACTGTAGAATGAGATTTTCTCAGCAAGAGATGCAGGACAAAACAATGCTGCTGCCCCTTAGTACGTGAACCACGGTCTGCACACGTGTAACGGGACTCTATTAAGGCTCACCCTAGAGCTGAAACAAAGAAGTGTGCTGGCCACACCTGTGAACAGCTTCGTGGGTTTGCTAATTTGTGCAAGCAGAAGTCTGAAGAATATGTGTGGGAATGGATTTGAGGGGTGTGTGATAATGGTGGAGAGATGAAAGAACTGGATTAGCCGGAGTTAATGCACGTGAGCTTATTGCAGAGATTTTAGGTTTAAAATGGACCTACATGTAGTTAAACTGCCAAGCATGGCTGGTCACACCTTTAGTCCCTTGTGCTCTGGAGGCAGTGGGTCTCTGAATTTCAGGCTAGATGGGGACTACATAGACTATTTCAATCAATCAATCAATAAGTGAAGAGTTTATTTAATATGTTACCTGAGGTATTTATCAAAATATTGGCCTACTAGGAAAGAGCTGGAGACGTCTGATTATCCTTTGGCTTAGGTTGCCGAAGGGATTTGGGTATTTAGGGAAATTGAGATGCTAGAGAGGAGCCACTGGGTTCAACCTAGTGTTCCACAGAGGAGGAGGCCAGCACACACTAATGCTGGGAGACGGTACATGGCAGGAGGAACACCAGAACGTCTGAAGAGCTTTGTTATTGCTCCTTCCCTTGGGTCAGACCTAACGTTGGAGATGCTGGTGTTCAACTGGACATCGGAAAACAGTGACATGAAAATATCCTTAGAAAGATTAAGTATATTAGTGCCACCGTCAAGTACTTAAGAGATGCAAGGGTTGGGTCCCGGCCATGCTTCCTCTTGACTCTCCTATCCAGCGTGCTGTAGAAGACAGATGGATTGTCTGGTGACGGCTAGCCCCCGAAAGCTGCTCCATCATATGCGGTCCCCTTACTTGAGCAGATTAACACATCTTCTGGTTCCTTTCCCCCCAGCATTTGTTCAGAAGAACCATCAGAAGCAATTTGCTTTTAGCCAGCAAGGCCAGCAGTCCGTCTTTACTGTTCGTGAGGCATCAAGGGTATGATCCCTGATGGAGAAAGAAGGGGAAGGGCAGGGAAGAGGATTGGAGGGAGAGGGACTGAGGGAGGGAGGGAAGGAAAGAGAGGAGAGAGACTGAGATCTGTGTCATTTCATCACCACTGGTGTGCAGGGCCCCAGCTGGGTTCTAGGAGAACAGCTAACACACACAAGCACACCCTGACCTTGGCAAAGAAACTAGAAGTTACATTATTCAAACGAACATTAATTGAGCACCTACTGGATGCCAGGCCCTGGGCTAAGTGAAGGAGGCACACCTATGAGTAAAAGGTAACCACTACCTTGTGCAAGGACCGACAAATGAGCCAGTGGGTGAAGTGGACAGAGCCCAAGGTTTCCCTCTGCCCTGGCCCAAGAGGAAACCTGGGGTTAGTCTTCTGAGTCCTGTGAAAGAGCCTGCTCTGGCATGGCAGGGGTTGGGGAGCAGAACAGCTGGTGAGGGTGTGGAGACCGAGTTCAGTGTCCTTAAAAGTCCAGAGGAAGTTGCGGGCAGGAGAGGTTCCTCCAAAGGCTTTCTGGAAAAGAAACTCATAAGCTAGACAGAACAGGAGAAAGTGATGTCATCAAGTTTGAGTCCCAGGAGGAAGGCCTAGAGCTGTCTTTGTGTGTCTTGGCTACCTCTGCCTTTTCTGTTCCCCTAAGCTTTCCAGCCTAGGAGCAAAGCTGGGCCAAACTTTTTCTGATTTTTTTAAACTCCCTCCCCATGTTAAGAGGAGGAGCAGCCACAGCCTTCAGGATGCAGGAGCTCCAGGCTTTGCCGCTCCAGGCTTCCACGAAACAATGGGCCACCTCACTTCAGGTCTGAGGAGGTAGGCTCAGGTGTGTTTCTCCTTGAGCTCCAGCCTGACTGGATTAAACAGCCATTCACTAGCTGGCGGATTCACAGGCCCCTCCTGGAGTTCTCTGGCCACAGCTAAGCTGGCCCTCCCTGGCTCACATGATGCCTGGCACTGAAGTCTGCAATGGTAGGATACAGATTATAAACTTGATAGGGTCTAAAATCACCTAGAAGACAAGACTCTGGACATACCTATTATTATATTATATTATATTATATTATATTATATTATATTATATTATATTATATTATTATACTATACTATACTATACTATACTATACTATACTATACTATACTATACTATACTAGCTTCTGGGCCTGCCTTTGAAGGAACTAGATTCTGTTAATTAAGGTGGGAAATCCATTCCTAAAGGAGAAAGTGAGCTGAGCACCAGCCTTCATCTGTTTCCTGTGGATACCATGTGACCACCCTCCTCTCCTGCCATCACCACCAGTTCCATGCCCTGGTGGACTGTACCCTTGAACGATGAGCCATAATAAACCCTTTCTCCCATAAGTTGCACCTGTCAGGGTATTTTATCATAAGAAAAGAAACAAACACAGAGAGGGTTGTTTTGTTCTTTGTTTTTTGTTGCTTTTGCTTTCAGCTGTGTTGTAGAGCCATCCCATCTCCTAAGATCTCTTGTACCTAGTCTCTTGTTTCTCCTGTGCACACAATGGGGATTCAAGGAATATCTGAAGGGATTCCTCTGAGGAGGCATGGCAGGACTGAGTGTTGTGCACTGCCCAACCACAAGGGGTGCTCTGCACGTGAATTACTGTGTCAATGATGCTGTGTATAAAGAATGAAGGTGTAGGGGTTGGTTCATGCCCCAGCCTTAGTGCTGACAACAGGCCCCCCTGTCCCCTCTCCCAGCCAGCATTGACTATCCTGCTGAGTTTAACAGCCATAAGTTGAATTGAGCTGACCCTGAAGAGCAGCTGTTCTGACTTTCACTGTTGAGTTGAAGAAGTAAAACTAAACAGATGGAGGTGACCCTCTGTGCTCTTCAGCTGAAGGGCTCAGTCCTTCGAGAACAGCCTCCCAGCCAAGCTGTGTGTTTGTTAACATCCTGGTCTTCCAGTCTTTATGCCTTTGCAGTACCACTCTCCTCACACCTGTCCCCAAGCCTACTGTGGGCCTAGTGACCTACCTGCACTAGTAGACAGAAGTGGACACCACCGGGTTTGATTTGACTGAAATGCCATCGCATGCCCTGCCCCCTCTCCTCCCTCCTGTTATGAGTGGTTATTAGTAACCTTGCTCACTGTCCAGTCAAACACCTAAGGGAAGGAAGCACTTCAGGGAGAAGGCTGGCTCGCGGTCTAAGGGTACAGTCCATCACAGCAGGGAAGGCACAGCAGCAGGAGCAGGAGGCAGCTGGTGAGGAAGCAGAGAGACGTAAATGCTGGTGCATACCCCATTTTCTTCTTCTAATTGATTCCGGTCCTAATCCGTGTGCCTGGCCCTTCACATTAAGGTGGGTTTAATCTAGAAACTCCTTTGCACATACCCAGAGGTTTGTCTCCTAAGTAATTCTAGATCTTGTCAAAAGTGTTGGTTCTTATCCTAAAGGAAAGAATTCAGTCAAGAGACAGCTTAAGCAAAAGTTTATTAGGTAAAGCTAAACACTCTGAAGACAGATTTGAGTAGGCTGTTCTAAGGCAGGGAACTTGAATTTCTGTGATCCCCCTGCCTCCACCTTCAGATTACCTTGTATGGTGTGTTAGGTACTAGTGAACAGACAAAGGTCATCATGCATGCTAGGTGTGCTCGACAGCCTTAAGTCAACTTGACACAGCTAGAGTCATTTTGGAAGAGAAAAGCTCAATCGAGAAGATGCCTCTGTCAAGTTGGCCTCTGGGCAAGTCAGTGGGCCAGGGTCTTGATTGGTCTGGAAGGCACCTCACTGGGGGCAGTGTCACCCTTGGGCCGATGCTCCTGGTGGCTAGAAAGCAGGGGAGGAACAAACACAGGAAGCCTCTATGGCCTATGCTTAGGTTCCTGACTCCAGGTTTCCTGCCTTGTGCAGACTTCTTTCTCTAATGGAACGTGATGGGGAACCGTAAAGCCGAGGTAAGCCTTTCCCTCCCCAGGTTGCTGTGCTGTTTATCACAGCAACAGAAAAGGAACTAAGTACCCTAGTCAAGTACTTTACCGGATACTTCCCACCCCCTTCCCCAGCTCCTCACTGCCCTATCTACCAGAGTGGCATTCAGAGGGTGACCCTGGAACTTTAAGAAAAACTGCAGTAGGTTCTGCAGCCTCAGCAGATGCCAGTGTGTCAGGATCACCACTGGGTGCTGGAGTTCTGAACAGTAGCCCTGGATTCCAGCCTCGGAGGAGTCAGGCAGGAGCGGGTGGGGTGGGGGTGGCAGAGAGAGGTTGCCCTTCAGGGTTAGGGAGGCACAGGCATAGCAGTTGTGGGTTTGATTTGGGATCTGGGAATCCTGGTAGGGAAGGGTAGCCTGGGGTTGCCACGGCTTAAGGACTGTCGCTGGCAGGCACCCCAGGCTTCACTTCTAAACTGGCTGGTACCCTGCCCATCTTCCTACTGTGCCTCCACATCCTCCCAGCCTCTGCTTCCTGTCTGCTATCTCTGTTCTCTTTTAGAGAGGGTCTCGTGTAACCCAGGCTGGCCTCAAACTCACTGTGTAGGTGAGGACAACCTCACCGTTCCGGTCCTCTTGCCTCTGGGGTTATAGACCTGTACCACCACTCCCAGTTTACCGAAGGCAGTGTGTGTGGGGTCAAACCCAGGGATTCTTGCTTGCTAGGCAAGCACTCTATTGACTCAGCCACATCCCACACCACCCCTCACCCCATTAAGCTGGCTCGGGGTGAAATGCATGTGTGCCTCCAGGTCATTATCTCAAAGCACAGATTTAGAAAATGTGCTATATTGATTTGGAGATCTATTTCTGATTCACGGGAGACAAAATGGAGGCATTTGTTGTTTGTTTTTTTTTAAACCCTAGACAGAGGAGTAACGTGAAGATAGTAAGTTTAAGAATCCTAAAGACCAGATGTTGTAATGCATATCTTTAATGGCCAGCCAGGACCATACAGTGAAACTCTGTCTCAGGGGGTGAGGGGCGCATAGAGCCGAGCCTCTGCTGTGCGTGAAATACCATGGCCGCTTGTGTAGGGAAGGGGCAGAGTTTAGACGAAGTGAACTTGTAAGAGTCGATTCTCTCCTGCCACTGGGTCCTAGGAATGGTCCTCAGGTTGTCAAGCTTGGTGGCATGTGTGTGCTTGTATGCACAGGGGTGAAGCAGGGACACTGCCCAAATGGCTGTTCCAGTAGGGGAAGGGTTTTTCTTTTAACTTTTGTATGTATGTATGCATGTATATATGTATGTATGTATGTATGTATGTATGTATGTATGTATGTATGTATGTATTTTTCACTTTTTCATTTTACATCCTGTTTACCACAATCCTTTGGCCATTTCCCATTTCTGCTGTGAGCGGGGAGGAGCCTCTCACCCTGGCATTTCAAGTCTGTGAATCTAGGTGCTTCTTCTCCGGCAGTCCAGCTGGAAGAACACATCCCACCAACAGCCTTTGGAATAGCCCCTACTCCAGTTGTTCAGGACCCACGTGAAGATCATGCTGAACATATGCTACATATGTGTGGGGAGGCCTAGGTCCAGCCTGTGTGTGCTCTTTGGTTGGTGGTTCCATCTCTTAGAGCCCCAAGGGTTCAGGTTAGTTGACTCTGTTGGTCTTCCTGTGGAGCCCCATCCCCTTCGGGTCCCAAAATCCTTCCTCCTATTCTTCTATTAGAGTCCCCACGGCTGTGCGTGTCTGTATTCGTCTGAGTCCGCTGCTGGGCAGAGCCTCACCACATTCCTATCTGCAAGCATAGCAGAGTATCATCAAGTGTCAGGATTGGTGCTTGCTCATGAAATGGGTCTCAAGTTGGGCCAGCTATTGGTTAGCCATTCCTTCAGTTTCTGTCCCCCTTCCCCTGTGCCTGCATTTCTTTAGACAGGATAAATTTGGGGTTGAGAGTTTTGTGAGTGGATTTGTGTCTCTATTGCTCCACTGGGATTCCTGCCTGGCTACAGGAGGTGGCCTCTTCAGATTTCATATTCCCAAAGTTGTGAGTCGCAGCTAAGGTCACCCCCATTGATTCTTGGGCACTTCCCCTACCCCAGGTCTCTGTCTCATCCTGGGGATGTCCCTGCATCTCCTCCCCCCCCATTAATTCAGATTCCTACTCATTTTCATGACCATCTCTCCTGTCCTTCCCCACACCTCATCTTCAGTCCCACATTCCCCTTCCCATCTCCCCTACCTTCCAGTTCCCTCTCTCCATCTGCCTCCTGTGACTCTTATTCCTAGCTTGGGCCTTCCTTATTTCGCTTCTTTGGAGAGAAAGTATGCAGAGGCTTCTGGGAAAGTCCAGAGCAGAGAGAGAAAGCAGCAGCTTGGCCATGCCCAGGGCTGTCTGAGAGAGAGAGAGAGAGAGAGAGAGAGAGAGAGAGAGAGAGAGAGAGAGAGAGAGAGAGAGAGAGAGAGAGAGAGAGAGCGCGCACAGGGTGGGAAAACAATTCTGTTTCTACAGAGGATGCGTGACTGGGGGGGGGGGGAGCCCATGAGCTGGAGTGGGCGCTAGAGTTTAGGGCAGGGGAGGAGGTAAGAAAGGCCAGGAGGCTGGCATGGGAGCTTTGGATGATGTAGTTGGTACTTGTGGGTAGGGACTGAGGGAACCTAGAGACCAGCATGGGTTTTAATATGCAATCGCAGGTATATGTCAATGGAGAGCCATATGTTCCTGCCAGAGGCAAGGAGAAAGGTCTCCTGTTAGGGAACATGAACCTGTTTCACAAGTTCCTGTGGAGTGAGTGATGGCTCTTGTCTAACTGCCAGAAGTCCATCTTGAAGTTATTTCTAAACAAAGACACTGAGATCTAATATCACTGAGCCATCTCGTCAGGGCCTCCATACCTGTCTCACTCACCTGTGACTTACTGTTTGGCTGTTTAGATGGCCCAGGGAGTCCAGGGATCCTCCTCCCCAACTGTGGGGTTACAAGTGGGCAGCACCACGCCTGGCGTATCACAAGTGGGCATCACATGCGCACTGGGTATCAGACTTAGGGCCTCATGCTTGCAAGGCACCGCACTTCATCAACTGAGCGTCCCCTGCAGCCCCTTTAGTCCACCTCTTAAATATCCCTCCTCGTCATGCCCATAATGGGGCTACATTTTAGTGTGTGGTTCGGAGCGGACGGACCAGATTCACACCGGTGGGAGGGATGAGATGCAGCTGCGTGTCCTGTCCAGCTGCCTGTTCTTATTTAACCCCAGACCTTTCAGTGAATAGCAGAAGATACTTCTGGTCCATCCTACCTGGAGGACACCTTTCCTAACTCCAGACCACTCTGGGAGTGCTGGGGTGGCCCCCAAACCACATCAATCACACACAGATTTATCCATGCAGCCCTGAAATAATGAACTCAGCCAAGGTGGAAACAAGCCCGAGGGCCCTCCAAGTCCGGGGACGTGGTTGAGCCAAGGGTGTTGTTGTGTTCCAGGGACCAGACGGTGGCTCCTCTCCAACAGCTAACGGGGCTGTTGCATAAGCTTGGCTTCTCTGAAGATCACGGGGCTTGGAGGGCTCCACTAGGTAGAAAACAGGGAAGCAGCCTTGGGGTGCAGTCAAGTGAGTCACAGGATCCAGGCTCAACCCCAAAGCATGCTTACTCTTCAGTTACAGAAATAATAGTCCTTGGAAGCCCAATTTCTTTAAAAACAAAACCAAAATGGGTATGTGTCATGCCTGGGATTAAACCCGGATTCGCTCTATATGCTGAACAAGGCATATACGGTGCCTTGAAAAACAAGCAGTTTGCTTTTTCGTTTTTACTTTTAATTAAGTGTCGGTGTGTGGGTGCAGGCACATGAAAGCAGCGTCTGTAGGGATCAGAGGCATGAGATGCTCTCTGAGCTGAGGTTACAGGTTGTGAGCTGCACCCTGTGGGTGCTACGAACCAAACTCCTAACTCCTCAAACTCGGTGTGTGCTCTAAGACACTGAGCCGCCACCCCAGCATGAATATCGAATATGCCCAATTTGCATATGTTTTTTTGCATATATGCAATTGTGCATCTGTTCGCCACAATCGATTTTGTAATATTTGTGTTGCTGCCAAAAGAAACCCTGTGCTGCTGAGCTCACTCCCCACTTTCCCTGCCTGCAACCACCGATCCGATTTCTATCTGCAGATCTGCTTACTTGTGGGGTCTTTGCACTGATGGAGTCGTAGGACACGTGGCTCTTCCCACTGCCTGCTTCCCGCTTCCTAAGCATCTGCTTTCATTTGTTTAATCCAGGTCTTAGCAAGTAGCCCAGGCTGGCTTTGAACTCAAAGTTCTTCAGCTTAAGCCTTCCGAGTGCTTGGGTTGTAGGCATACGCTCCTACAGCGGCAAGCATACTGTGGCCATCATGTTGGAGCAGGTCCATAGTCCTCTTCACAGTTGAGCAGCACTCCCGGGATGGCCTCTGTTCGCTTAACAGACAGGCATTTGAGTTACTCCTGCTTCCCGCTATCATGAGTCCTGCTGATGCGTGTTTTCATTCATCGTGGGAGCAGAATGGCTGGGGCGGTGGGAAACTATGCTTAGCTGTGTGAGGACCCACCAGGCAGACCTCCTTCCACAGTGCCCGTGACGCTTCCCATTTCTGTACACTGGGTGAACTCCTGGTTTCCGGGCTGACGAGATCACAGCCCTCTCCTGTTCCTGTGGGTCAGCGTTTTACACGCATATTGGTGGACACAGGGAACTTGTGAGAGGCGGGCTAGAGGGACCTGGGTCTGGGCAGGGACTGTCAGGCAGGTATCATCAACACAGTCCTGACCATGAGAGAGGAGGATGGATTCAAATATCCTATTAAACTGGTGCGGGGGATGTGGCTGTGGATGTCTGATTCGGTGCTTGTCTAACATGAACGAGGGACCCCGGGTTCAGTCTCCGTCACTGCACAAACCAGCTGTGATGCTAATCCCAGCACTTAGGAATTAGAGGCAGGAGGATCAGGAGTTACAGGACATCCTCAGCTACAAAATGAGTTTGAGGACAGCCTGTGCTACATCAGACCCTTGCTTGAAATTAAGACAAGATAAAGTTGGGGGGGGGGGGATGGCTCAGCAGACAGAGAGCTTCTAGTGCCAGCAAGAACTGAGGTCAGATTCCCAGAACCTACATAAAAGCCAGAGGCAGGGGTGTGTGTCTGTAATCCCAACCTTCCCCCAGCAAGACAGTGGCCAAGATGAGAGCTTGGAGGCCACCTAGCCTGCTGTACACAGCAAACAACTACTGTGCACGGTAACACCTCGCAAAGATGGTAGGCGAGGACCAATATTGAGGTTGTTCTCTGACCTATGGCGATGAGCAACCCTCTCACCACACCCACAACATCACATGCTCCTACATCTCCCCACCCCAACGTGATGGTTAAAAAAAAGTAAGTGGGCAGAGGCTGCAGCTTGATAATAGAATGAATTTGAGCCTGAGTATGTGCAAGGCCCTGGGCTTCAATGTGGACACACACCCAAAGATAACAGGGGCATCCCTGGAAGCTGGGAGTAATCCTGGGTTCCGGATGAGAATCTGCTTTTTCTTATAGTATGTATTGTAATTTGGAAGGATAAATGGACCCTGGGGATTCCTGGAGGCCATCTCTGACTGCTTAGGATCTGAAGGATTGTCACAACTCATGAGAAAAGGCTGGGGCCACTGTCTGCATGACTAGCCACATTTCTGCATACATAGAGCCAGAATCGCAGCCCATGCTTTTAGCTCTGCTGGGAAGTAAGAGGGACAAACAGTCTGGTAGATACCCAGAGGGGACAGGATCACTCCAGGCATAGTGTTCTTTTGTCTGTAGCTTGGCAGGGAGGTGATATTCTCTCCCTCCCTGCCTTCTTCAGCCTATAAGTAGATCTCTCACATCAGAGGCATGGCTGGAGGCCAGACTCCAACTCTTACCTCCCCCAAACACAGTCGTAGGCCTTGTCCTTGGATGTGGCTACCTATGAAGAACTATAGGGGCAGGAGCTGGGGAAATGCCTTGGTGGGTAAAAAGCAATTGCTGTGCAAGTGTGAGGATCAGAGTTCAAATCCCCAGAGCCCACAAAAAAGCTGGATATGGTAGTAAGCATCTGTAACCTCAGCATTCCTGTAGGGAAAAGTGAAGACAGAAGCTCGTGGGCCAGCTAGCATAGTGCATGGGTGGCAAAACAGCAAAGAAGCGTTGCTTCAAACATGGTAGAGAGGATGTCCTCTGTCCACACATATCCAAACTCATACATACAAATGTGTACACACACACACATGCACACACACACATACACACACACTGAGAGACAAACACACCTATGCTAGACTGTCTTATTTAGTGCCAAGGCACAGGGTTCTGAAGCTTCCTTTGCTAATTTTTGTATGCTAATTCCATAAGCTTTTGCGCAAAGCCTCCCCCAGCTTTATTGTCTGCCCCATTCTCCTGCCTCAGCAATTGGAGAGTAGACATCCAGGCTCCCGGGGTCACACAGATGGTAGCAAATGTGGATGCCCTAGTCTGGAAGCCTTGCAGAGTCAGGCAGGATGCTCCCACGTTCAGGTGGCTGGACAGCACCTCCTGACTCCCCTGTGGTCCAAATCTCTGATCTCTAGGGCTTGAGGGGTGCCTGGAATCTCTAGGGCCTTCTCCTGTGGCCAGGGCACACTCAGTGTTCACTAATGACACCTGAGAAGGTAGATGCGCCCAGCCAGTTCAGTGTCACACATCTTTTTCAGCCACTTTCTACCTTACTTTTTGAGACAAGCTCTCTCACTGGGACCTGAAACGAATTCAGCTACACCGGCGGGCCTGTGGTTCCCAGGGATCTGCCTGACTGCATATACGAGCACATGTGTCCACGCCTGGCTTTTGTTCATGGAGTCTGGAGATCCCGACTCAGATCCTCATCCATCTGTGTGTGTCAAGCACTGTGTGCACTGAGCCGCCTCCCATCCCGGCCCTCTGCTTTCTCCATTCCTTTCTGTAGAAACAAGTATGGTCTGTGCCGGCAGCCAGCAGGACAGATGTGCATTGTGCTGGGATTCCTGCTTCTCAGCTGGTGAGAGGCTTCACCGAGATTCCTTTCTCCTTCTCGTGTCCTCTTAAGTTATCTTGACTTATCCCCGCCATGTGTCTGTGTGTGGTATGTGTGCACAGACATATATGCCTGCTGTTCTCCACCTATTCAATGTGGCAGGGTCTCAAGGTGAACCCAGAGATCACCAATATGACTGGTCTAACTAACCAGCCTACTCCTGGGATCCCCTCTCTCTGATTTCTGAGTTTCACACACACCCGGCATCCGTGTGGGTGCTGCGGATCCAAACTCTAGTCCTTGTGCTCACACGGCTTTGCCTCCAGAGCCATCTTCTCAGTCTTCATTTTCTATGTCTTTCCAGCTTTTCTCAGCAGATAGGAGTCCCCCCCGACCCCCACTGTGCATCCGTGCCCTCATCTGGGTAGGGGCTGCTCTTGCTTCTCTAGTCCCTGTGTTTGCAAGTAGAATACTCACGTCTGTGCTAACCAAGTTGAGAGGTAGAGGACCAGGTCCCCTGGGAGCCCTCCAGTGACCCAGTCTCTCTGCATTCTCTTACAGGCGCCGCAATGTCCGGGGAGATGGACAAACCACTGATCAGTCGCCGCCTGGTAGACAGCGATGGCAGTCTGGCTGAGGTCCCCAAGGAGGCCCCCAAAGTGGGCATCCTGGGCAGCGGGGATTTTGCCCGTTCTCTGGCCACACGCCTGGTGGGCTCTGGCTTCAGTGTGGTGGTGGGGAGCCGTAACCCCAAACGCACAGCTGGCCTTTTCCCCTCCTTAGCCCAAGTGACTTTCCAGGAGGAGGCCGTGAGCTCTCCAGAGGTCATCTTCGTAGCCGTGTTCCGGGAGCACTATTCGTCACTGTGCAGTCTTAGTGACCAGCTGGCTGGCAAGATCCTCGTGGACGTAAGCAACCCCACGGAGAAGGAGCACCTTCAGCACCGGCAGTCTAATGCTGAGTACCTGGCCTCACTCTTCCCTGCTTGCACTGTGGTCAAGGCCTTCAACGTAATCTCGGCATGGGCCCTACAGGCTGGCCCAAGGGATGGGAACAGGCAGGTAGGTGCTAGGGAAAAGCAGCCAGCATCCCTCATGCCACTATAAAAATCTCATCTTACACAGCAGGAAGATGGAGCTTGGAGACATTAATGATCTTAACCCGGAGCTGGTGAGTTGGAATTCGAACCCTACTTATAAATAGGCATGGGGTCCATGTTCTTTTTGAGATAGGAACTGGGTTTCTTTGGAGTAGGAAGGAAAAGATGGCAGAAGTTGACTTGGGAAACAGGAAGGAGATATTTGGGGTCTGGGGAGATGGCACAGGGCTATGCAACTATTAGAATCCAAGTTTAGCTCCCTAGTGTCCTCATGGAAGTTGGATGTGGTGGCTGTAATTCCAGCACTTGGGGAGGTGGGGGGAGGGGGTAGAGACAGGGGCCTCTGGGGCTTGGTAGCCAACCAGTCTAATAGAGAGAGCTTCAGGTTCAATGGGATAAAGTGAAAGGGGTATAGAACGAGAGAACTTATTGTCCTCTCTGTTACTGTGATAAAACACTCCATCTAAAAGCAACTTATCGAGCAAAGGGCTTCTTTCAGTTCATAGTTCACAGTCTGTCCTTGTCGTAAGTCAGGGTAAGAACCCAGGCCTGTCTGGTCTTCCACGCAGCGTTACCTCTGTGCAGGGAGGGAACTACAGCAGAAATCACAGAGAAATGCTGCTCGCTGGCTCCTTCAGGCTCATGGTTAGCAAGCTTTCTTACATAGCTCAGTACCACATGCCCAGGAATGGTGCCGCCCAGGGTGGGCTAGGCCCTCCTGCACCAATTAACAAGGCAATCTCCCTCCAGACATGCCTATAGGCCAATCTCAGCTGGGGAATTCCTTAACTGAGGCTCTCCTCAGGTGACTTAATGGCCCATGTTGATAGCTAATGCTGACTAGGACAGAGGGTTTGGAGGGGACAAGGCACGAGGACTTGTAGGAGGTTTCTAAGGCACTCAGCTGGCCGTAGACTCAGGCTCAGGAAACGGAGAAGACACCTCAGGCAGATTTGACAACTTGCAAAGGAACCAAAGTTTATAAAAGCAAAACAAAACAAAACAAAAAAAAACAAAAAAAAAACAAAACAACAAAAAAAAAAAACAAAAACAGAAAACCAAAAAGAAAAAAAAAAGAATCTGAGGCTCTGAGACCTCAGTCTGTCATAGTACTGACCTGCACGCTACTGAGATCACTCCATAGATAAACTAATTGCCCAGGTACTATTTGAGCCAAGATGGGCCTCAGCTGTGTCAACAAGGGCCCTCGGGGTTCTGGGGCACCCGAAGGCACCAGTATGTCGTCCAGTGGAGCTCAAGAAGCACAGTGGACTTGCAGGCTGAGGCCGCAGGCAGTGCTGGGGGCTGAGGTCCCGGTGGAACCAAGGGATAGCCCCAGAGAGCACCTCTGCATGAAGGACGCACCTGCAGTTGCTGCTTCACATTCAGGGGCCACTGTGAGGTGCTACCACTCAGCACTTAGCCCTCAGAAGCAGCTGTTGCAGAGGTGACAGGGCCTCACTGATCACCTAGCAACACCATTAGCTGGCGGGACACTCACAGGAAGATCTTTGTCTATTCCACTGGTGGGTCTCAAAGGTAGGCCACGGGGCCTCTGGGAACATCTTTGGGTGGAGCACCAGAGCCATCTTACACTCGGACCATTGATTGGCCACTCATGGGAACTGGTACCTGCCCCTCTGTGCCTCAGTTTCCACACCTCACTGAGGAGTGTGACCCTGGTTGTCACCATAGCCATGTCCACACCTGTGACTCTGGACATCTGTCCCCTTCTCTCCTACAGGTGCTCATCTGCGGTGACCAGCTGGAAGCCAAGCGCACCATCTCAGAGATGGCACGCGTCATGGGGTTCACACCCCTGGACATGGGATCCCTGGCCTCAGCCCGGGAAGTAGAAGCCATACCCCTGCGCCTCCTTCCATCCTGGAAGGTGCCCACCTTCCTGGCACTGGGGCTCTTCGTGTGCTTTTATACCTACAACTTCATCCGGGACGTTCTTCAGCCTTACGTTCGGAAAGATGAGAACAGGTTCTACAAGATGCCCTTGTCTGTAGTCAACACCACACTACCCTGTGTGGCTTACGTGCTGCTGTCCCTTGTGTACTTGCCTGGTGTGCTGGCCGCTGCCCTTCAGCTGAGGAGAGGGACCAAGTACCAGCGCTTCCCAGACTGGCTGGACCACTGGTTGCAGCATCGCAAGCAGATCGGGCTGCTCAGCTTCTTCTTCGCGATGCTGCATGCCCTCTACAGCTTCTGCCTGCCGCTGCGCCGCTCCCACCGCTACGAGCTGGTCAATCTGGCTGTGAAGCAGGTACAACCTACCACTATCCCTGGGAGCTGGCTGGGAACCTTGTGTCTGTCTGTCCTCACTCGTGCTTAAACAAGGCAAGTCCAAGAGAGAGCAGGCACTTAGAGGTTTTTGAGCACTGAGGAGGAAGACATTGCAGGGAGACAGGTGCCAGTGTATATGTGTGTGCATGCCATAGGGGTCAGCGAGTGCGCATGCACGCACACACACATGTGTGCCAGTGTGCACGTGTGTGTGTGTGTATGCATGTGCATGTGTGTATGCATGTGTATGTATGCGTGTGTGTATGTGTGTGTGCGAGTGTGTGTGTGTATTCAAGTGTGTGGGTGTGTATATGTGTGTGTGTGTGTGTGTGTATTCAAGTGTGTGGGTGTGTATATGTGTGTGTGTGTGCGCTCGAGAGCGAGTGTGTGTGTGCGGGTATGTACATGCTATGCAGCACTTGTAGAGGTTGGAGTTGGTCCTTACGTTGTTTGCAGCAGGGTCTACTCTCATTGGTCTCTGTGTACCATATACTTGCTGCCCCCCAAGCTTCTGGACATTAACCCTTCTCTTATCCCTTCTCTCCACATGAGTGCTGGGACTACAGATCTGCACTACAGCACCCAGCATCCTGTGGGCTCTGACGTCAGGTGTCATGGCTTGCTCAATAAGTGAGTAGTTACCACTGAGCCATCACCCAACCACACCGTTGTTTATCAAAACAATCTCTCGGTGTCCTGGAACTCACCACGTAGAGGCTGGGCTGCCTGGACAGCAGGCCGCAGGTGTCCGCCTGTCTCCACCTCCTGAACACTGGGGTTACAAATTACACCGCCATGCCCAGCTTTTAAAACGTGCCTTCCAAGGGACTAAATAAGATCTCATGCTTGCCTGTCACGCGCTTTGTGGACTCAGCCATCTCACGGCTTGGACACATTTCCAAAAGTGGCAAAAAACAAACAGACAAAACAGGCTTTGCTGCTTAGGTGGCCTATGGTCAGGGGTCAGCCAGATAGCTGTGACAGGCCAGTACAGCCCTTTCCGAAGCAGCTGGGATGCTGGGGACCTAAAGCCAAGTAAGTCTATCAAGAGTAAGATGTACATTTCAAATGTTATTCCCCCTTCACCCCCCACTCCCATTCTCTCCCCCTCCACTTGTTTCCCTGAAGGTGCTCCCTCTCCCAATCACCCTCTCCACCTCGGCGCCTTGGCATCCCCTACACTGGGAAAACACACCTTCACTGGACTGAGAATACAGAGAACATCCAATTATTAGAAAAAGGAAAAAGAATATAGTTATAGAAGTGACTAAAGTAGGAACAACCAAAACAGTTCATTATAATTAAAGTAAATCAAGTCTGAGGAGATGGTTCAAAAGATGGAACACCAACCGCACACACATGAAGTTCTGATACCAGTTTTGATACATCAAAATATGGTAAAAATGTATTTTATTTTATAAAGAGGAGGGAGAGAGTGGCAGACAGTGACGAGAGTGAAAGAGAGAGACAGACAGACGGACAGAAAGAGAGGAAGGGAAGGCGGGGGACATGGATTTACATGGGAAAGTGGGGGAAAGTTGAGTACAGAGAGGATCTGTGATCAGAATTTATTGTTTGAAAAATATAGCTTTTAATATAAAATATGAGTGCAAAAAAAAAAAAAAAAAAAAAAAGATGTGAAGTCAGCGCCAGATCTGAAGTCTGGGGAGCCTCAGCACAGGACCCGGGGAAAATGGAGGCCGGCAAGCGTTCAGATTTGAGGGGTAAGGATCTGACCACTAGCTGGTGGGTTCCAGACAGACAAGAGACCCCAGAGGAAGTAAAGGTGGTTCATGTGACCCTGCATGCGTGGCAGTGGGGGCATGGTGTGGGACGAGAGAGGCTGTGGCAGGAATAGAGACATCCTATTTTAAGGTCAAGCACAGAATGGCTGCAGGAACAGATGTGTCTGAGTGGGGGGTTTAAAGGTGTCTCTGGGTTTGAGTCTGAGCCCCCAGAAGATGGAGCTGCCGCCTGCTGAGAGGGGATAAGGGCAAGGAACTAGCTTTGGTTTATGAGGTTTTGTTGGGTGGCTTGTTTGTTTTCTGTACATGTGTCTAGGTCAGAAGACAACATCAGATGTCATCTCTCAGGGGCTGTCCACCTTTCATTTGAGACAATGTCTCTGTAGCCTAGAATGTCACCACCCAGGCTGGATGACGTGATCAGCAAGCTCTAGGCATCCACCGGTCTCTATCTCCCATCTTCACATTCCTGGGATTAAAACTCTGAGTGCCTGTGTGTGTACATGTGTGTGTACATGTGTCTCTGTGTGTGACTGCATGTGTGTGTGCACATGTGTCTGTGTGTGTGAGTGTATGGATGTACGTGTGTGTCTGTGCAAGTGTGAGTGTGCCTATGAGCGTATGGTGCTCGTGTGTGCACATATGTCTGTATGAACATGTGTGTGTGTGCATATGCATGTGTCTGTATGTGCACATGTGTGTGACCTCACACTTTTGTGGCAAATACTTTACCCACTGACCCATCTCCCCAGCCTATGTTCAGCTCACTTATTCAAACTCAGATGATCATGAGTGCAAGGCAAGCACGTTAGCATCTGAGATACCACCTCAGCTCTCATTTTGCACTGAGGTGTGGTCTTATCTACTCATTGAGAAAGCCATGTGACAGGCACCACGGTGCCGAGTGGGTTCCTGGACAGTGGAGGTGGTTGAGCCGCAGTAACAGTGGCGTCAGCAGGCAGTGGGCAAACAGAAGCAGTCTGGTATCTCGCCTGGTCTCCAGCTCCGCTCTCCACTCTTCGCTCCAAGCTCAGGACTTCACGCCTCTGCTTCTCTTTCTCTGTGTCAGCCTTGGGCCCCGTTGCTGACTGTATTCTGCCCAGGACATCGGGCGCCCAGCAGGGTTCGACCCAGTGCTAATAAACACACCTTGCCCACCATGTTCTAGCTCCAGAAGCTGCTCAGGGTGCAGGGGACATGCTGACCAAAGGACACAGAGACATGGAGGTGAGGTCAGGCTGTTGCTGGACCCCGGCCTCTACCTCTGCCCACCCACAGGCACCTGGCATGGCCTCTGGGACTCGGCCTTTGCTCAGAGGAAGCTCCAGATGCTGGCATAAGGGGTGATGTCCTGGCTGGAATGGAGAAGGGGAAAAAATAGTAGTCAGGACTTCTTCCAAAGGAGCTCGTTGCGCTACAGGCGCACTAGAAGAGCTGCACAAAGCCATGGTGGATTCCTCTATCCCCTCCCTCACTCATTCCTTAAGGCAAGTGCTATATTCTACTGATCTATACAGAAAAACCAAGGCAACAGAGAGGTTATGTAAGTAGGCCAAAGACACACAGCAGTGTTGGGAACAAGAACTAGCCATTGTATACCAGAGCCATGCTGGTGCCCATACTACTTTCTGCAGAAAAACAAACCAAATTAACAGCAGAGTAAATGATCTTGTGTGATTCATTCATTCATTGATTCATTCGTTCGCCAGGCATTTGCTCTAGGCCCTGTTGCCATAGGTATGAGTAAGAAAGGCTTCAGCTGGTATGCAGTGGCACAGACATGTGAAGGCCAGAGCCCCAGACTCCTCCTCCATCACTAATTAGAACCTAAACTGGGCTGGGAGGGGGTGTGGCTCAGCCAGGAGAGCCCTTGCCTGTGTGTGAAGCCCTGCTTCAAGTCCCAGAACCACATAAACTGGAGGTGGTGGTGAATGCGTGTAAGATCAGCACTCAGGAGGCAGAGGCAGGAGGATCGGAAGTCGGAGGCTATCCTAGGCTATTTACTGAGTTGGGGGCTAGCCCGAGCTACATGTAACTCTGTCTCCAAAACAAAACAATGAAATAGTGTAACTAACCAATACAAACAGAGGGATCAATACAAGTGTCAAGCTCTTTTGTCCTGGGGTCCTTGTCCTGGGGTCCTGATGCGTAAGTCCTGGTCTTTCTTGGTGTTAATGGTCTTGATGCTCTGTTCTGTTGCTGCTGCTGCTGTGTTGTTGTTTTATTGTGTTAGGGATAAAACCAAGGATCTCCCATTAGCTAAACAAGTGCTCTACCATAGAGTTACATCCCCACCCCTTTTTGCTTTGTTTTTGGTATTCTTTTTAAATCTTGAGACAGGGTCTCACTAAGTTACTTGGGGTTTTCTTCAGCTCACTCTCGATCCCAGAAGTCATAATCCTATAATCCTAAAGCCTTAGCTTCCTGAGGTAGTTGAGCTTACAGACCTCCACCAACAAGTCCAGGTTGACATTTTCTTCTAGAGCTGGGGGAGCTCTCTTAGTGTGGGAGCCCTGTGCTACTGAGTGGGCTTCAGACAGAGTGTCCTGCTCTGGTGGGTGCAGGGGCCGGAGCCCTGGGTGTTCAGCCCTCTCTGCTGAGTCGGCAGGTTTTCAGGTAGAGCTGAGGAAGAAAAGGCAACCTACTCCCGGTGCACAAAGGAAACCCCTGCCCCCAGCCCCAACTTCCGAATTTCCTTTCTCTGTGTATACGTGGTGCTCATCTGTGTGATGTGCACATGCATATGTATGTACATAACTGTGTCTGAGCATGTGGAGGCAGAGGACACCTAGGTGGCTGTCTTAGTTTGGGCTTTATTGCAGTGAACAGACACCATGGCCAAGGTAACTCTTATAAAGGACAGCATTTAACTGGGGCTGGTTTACAGGTTCAGAGGTTTAGTCTGTTATCATCATGGTGCTGGAGGAAGAACTCAGAGTTCTACATCTTGGTATGAAGACAGCCAGGAGAGGACTTTGCAGGAGGCAGAACTCGAGCACTAGGGGCCTTCAAAGCACCCCCCACCCCCGCAGTGATGAACTTCCTCCAACAAGGCCACACCCATTCCAACAAGACCACATTTCCTAATAGGGCCACTTTCCGTGGGCCAAGTGTATTCAAAGCACCACAATTGTTGATCCTTAGGCATTCTCCAGCTTGGTTTGGTTTCTGTTCTTGCTGTTTGGGGGACTTTTTGTTTGTTATGTTTTTGAGACAAGGTCTCTCACTTGCCTGGAACTCGCTAAGTGGATTAAGCTAACTGGCCAGGGAGACTGAGGGCTCCACCTATCTCTGCTTTCTCAGTGCTGGGGCTGCAAGCATGTGTCATGTCCAGATTTTTTTTTTTAACATAGCTTCTAGTGATCTAACCCAGATCCTTGTGCCATTGACTGAGCCCCCGCCCCTCCCTCTTAACTTCTGTCATTCTCTAAATTCTCTGTCTGGCCCAGACCCTCCATATCATATAATATGATATGATATGATATGATATGATATAATATAATATAATATAATATAATATAATATGTAGTATAATAATATCATTATATTAGCCCAGTGTTGCCTTCATGCCAACTTTATGTTCCAGATGGCACAGATGAGTTGGTATCACACTTATAGGACATAATCTGTCCCCTAAAGGGGCTTCAGCCAAATTCTCAAAGGGAGAGCCAGGCTGATGGAGCATATCCGAGGCAACTCTCACAGCGAGGCTGGGGTTTAGCATGCCGAGGCCTGGCAGCGATGATCTGATTCAGCCTGAATATGTTTAGGCCAGTGGGCCACCAATCGACTGCACCTATGGGCCCCAGGCCTGCACCCTGGGGGAATGTTATATCCAGTCCCTGAAGCCTTACCTGCAGGAAGCAGTCACCTTGTCTGCTGTTGACCACCTCGGATGGTGCCTCCCTGTGGCTACTGCTCACACTGGCTGCTGTAGGGCCTTAACACGGGCACAGGAAACTCCTCCAAGATTTCCTTGAAACCCACGACAGTGCAGACTGGAAGGCCAAAGCCTTCAAGACCGTGTTTACTGACAGCATCCTTACCACGTCTAACTGCCATTGGCGTGGCTTTCTGACTTGCCTGTGCGCTTCCTAGAGATGCATTTCCAGATTAGTCAGAAGTCAAGGTAAAAAGGAGCATTTAACCCACAGGCTGCTTTTCCTGTCTTCCTCATTCCAAAGCTAGCCAACATGGAGCTCCCGGCGTCTGCCAGCCCTCCCAGTGCTGACGAGGAGCAGAGACAGCGAGATTCCTGTGCTCTGTGGCCAGCAGCTTGGCCTACTTGCCAAGTTCCACATTCAGTAGCGCTCAGACCCTCGGGCTGTTGCTCATCTTTTCAGGGCGGGGGAGGGG